>NW_006299390.1:1419514-1427026 GCF_000327345.1 Myotis davidii | reverse complement strand
GGAGCCCGAGGCCACTGTTGGGTGGGGACTGGGCGGGGAGCCATGGGCGGGGGGAGGGTGGCTGTCAGCCCCCCCTTGGGGTGGGGGTACCTCTCAGGGTGCGTGGGTCTCCCTCCATGTGGACATGGAGCTGGGGGCTCCACCAGTCGGCTGTGGCTCGCATCACAGGGAGCTTTAGGTCGAAATCAAGAAGGAATAGGCCTTTCCCAATCCCCCCTGAAACCTCAACGGCCTCTTCGGGCAACTTCATCCAACTCTTCCCTCTTTGCGCCCCAATCCCTTCCAAGCAACCGCTGGGCATCCAGAGCCACGCAGGGAAGAGGGGGGCATCCGTGAGATGACCCCCTTCTAGATGGTGGGCCATCTTCATAGTGAAGATACTCCTGTCATACTAAATAGTTGCTCAAGTTGATCCAAGATCAATGACAATGAAACTGTTTGTGACAGGATAATGTTATCATTTACATTTATATTGTAATTTTCTCTTGAATGCCCTTAAATTTTTAAGGTTAAACAAAATCCAATACCCAGAATTTTGAGGTAGGCATGAAAATTTCACCTTTCGTGAGCCTCTTAATTTGCAGTAGAGAGCTGAGAAAGCACAGAAGATTTTGTGATTTGCATCTCGTTGCTAATGGTTCAAATATTTTAGCTGAAAGATGCCTAGTTCAATCTCTTTATGTCACAGATGACGAAACTGGGACCCTTAGAGGTTCGTTAATACACCTTGCTGATAGGCCTGGGACTGTAGGTCTTTAGGTTCCTAATCTAATGACCTATATAGATTTTAGAGGATTTTTTTCTAGTTGTGCTGTCCGGACTCTAAAAGGTTCAACAGAAAATTATGCATACATGGAATAACCAAGGGACAGAGCTGTACCCTTATTTCTACTTCCACATTACCCAGAATTAAACTGTTTTTATGTGTCATATATTGGACTTATTGATAACATGTTGTTTGAACCAGATAATACTTTGTTGGTTAGTTTCAATAATAAAAGCAAAACTTCCTACAAGAAAACAGTTCTCTACCTACCAGAATCATGGTAACCTTATGAAGAGAAAATCATTTTCCTAGAAAAGCACACCCTGTTCTCAGAACAAGGCTAGAGAGCAATTACCAGCTTCCTAAATCCTCATGTAAAAATGAGATCATAACTGTTGTCATCATAGTTCTTGGTGAGTCTGGGAACACAGAGTAATATAAAATTTGAATAACTTCCATTGGAATGCCCCTACATATTGACATAGAAAAATCTTACATATTAAGCCAGTGGAACTTTAAGGGGACTTCAAATGGCAGAAAGGGGTAAAAGAAGGATTTATGTACTCCTGGTTTCTTATATTGTTTTCCTCTCTCTTCCATGTTAATAGTATTATAAGTACTTAGGATCTTTTGCCTCATAAATATATACCAGGAATCCTCACAAACTTACAGAATTGATTTCAATCAAGAGGATGAATCTTTTTCAACATAATTTTTATTTTCATAAAACAAGATCTCAACAAATGGCTGAGTATTTAATAGTTCATTTTTATAATATACTCATTTAATTTACTTAAAACCAAACAATATTTTTATGAAATATTTTTAGTATCATGTTGAAGTGCTTAAATTACATACTTTTAAATTTCGTATTGTTTGACCTCTCTATTTGTTTTTTTAATTTCGTAATTTCTACATTTTTTTCCTTAACTTCTACTTTGCTTGCCTCAGTCTTAAAAAATGGCTCCTCACCTATTCTCCGAAGTAAGTAAAATTTACACAGAATAATGATGTTTCTTCTTGTTTCTGGGACTTTCCTGAGACACTATAAAGTTTATGGAAGTTGACAAATTAAATTTTTGTTCTTGAAGAATAATAGTTTAAATCCTCAGTTTATTCCTTTACTTCTCAAGGGAAATGATGCTTCCTTTTTCTGATAAATGCTAGGTAATAAAAATTAAAAAATCTAGCTATGTATATTTCTGAATTTGTGTAAAAATGAATCCAAGCAAAATAAGTGACTGGAGAAATTAAAAATAAAATATATCTTTTAGCTATCCAGAACCTTTAAGATCCCACTTCTATGAAAATAATTTACTTCTTGGAAAGTGGCCAAAAATAAAAATAAAAACTGTATGTGAATGATCGTGAGTATCAACTCTGGAATCAAATAGATCTTTACAGCAAATATCCTTGAGCACTTTTTAAAAATCTTTCTGAGCCTCAGTTTTCTCATCTACGAAATGGGCATATAACTTCTACTTCAAAAGATTGTTTTGAGGATTGTATGAGATAGCACCAGTAAAACATTTACTACAGTATTTTGATCACAGTAAGCATCCAATAAATAATGACTATTCTTATTTGTCTTATCTAATTAGGATTTTATTTAGTTTAGCCAATATATTTCTATAGTACAGTGCAAGATTTAAAAAATAGTAATAAATTGATAAGGAGAAAATGAAAATGTTTAAGTAACAGAACAGAAGGCAGGAAAAAATAAAGAAACGAAAAATACAGAACAGACAGAAAACAAAACAAAATGAGAGAATATATCTATCAATATAACACTGTAGACTAATGCTTATTGATCAGATCAGAAATTTCCCAGATGGTAAGTGAACCAAGCAATTGACCAGACTTGAAATTAGCAGGACCTGAATTAGCCAAAATTCTTTGTTCTTCTGGTCTACTTAAAAGATTTTCCTTATGTTTAATCAAAATCTATTTCCGTTTTATCTTTTACCCATTATCTGTCTTCTAGAACTTCATAAAACCATTGTAAAAACTGTTTTAAATAGATCTTCAAAGTAAGCAACTTCATCCTGTTAACTCAAATTTAAAGCCAAATAAAAACCCTAAATTTTTTCCCACATGAACTTTTCCCAAATTATGTATGCCTTGCACTTACTGTACATGGGAGATTTTACATTTATCTTTATGAAATTTCATCGTTTTAGTTTCAGTCCAACATTCTTATCTATTGTGATACTTTTGAATCTGGATTCTGTCATGTCTAATTTTAATCCGTTCAGTAAATTAAGCAAGCATCCTTCCACCTTAAACCAAGTCATCAGTGCCACAACCAGTTAGCACAGACTTAATGACAAAGACCTATGTCACTCTACTGAATATTTGTACATGCTGATACACATCCACTTTTGGGGTATGGTTCATCCATTAGCCTCAAGCCTGTCTTATATTATCATCAAGCTCACACTTTCTTATTCAGGAAGGTATTATAAAAAGCTTTGTCACATTTTTGCTGATATCAAAATATACTGTTGACCTGGCTGGGTGGCTTGGTTGGGGTGTCATCCCATACACCAAAATGTTGCAGGTTCAATTCCCTATCAGAGCACATACCTAGGTTGCTGATTTGCTTCCACGTTGGGGCACGTATGGGAGGCAAATGATCAATGTTTATCTCTCTCCCTCTAAACATAACCTCAGGTGAGGATTAAAAGTATGTATACTGTCTGTAGGCCTTTCCATAACCTACTGAACCTGGTATCCTTATCAAAAATGAAATGAAGCCATCACATAATTTTTTAAATAAGTTTACACTGTTTGATCTCAATTGTAGACCCCACTCGTCCTATCCTTCTTCTTAATAATTTGGAGCTCAAGTGCAGTTACATATAAAAATAACCAGTTTGAGACCAATGGTATCAAATAAGAATATCAATATATATGCCTAGTCTGAAGCAAAATTTCCTGCCAAACTTCACCACAATGTATTCCTAAAATGTCTATTCACTCAGTAATTCAAATAATTTATTGAGAGTCTACTATGTACCAAGCTGAGTGAGGGGGAATAAACAGTGTGCAGAACTGTATCAGGAATCTGCCACATGATCCTCATAGGCTTGTATTATTAGTTTCTTACTTCTGCTGTCACAAATCATCACAAACTTGGTCGCTTAAAGCAACACAACTGTAGTACCCTACAGTTCTGGAGGTCTGCAGTTTGACACTGGACTTACTAGGCTAACATCGAGTTGTCAGCAGGACTATGTTCTTTCCTGAAGGCTCTGGGGGTGAATCCATTTCCTTGCCTTTTATCTTCTAGAAGCCACTGCCTCTCCTTATCTTACGAACTCATCCTCCATCTTCAAAGGCAGAATGTTAAATCCCTCTGACCATTCTTCAATTTCACATCTCCTTCTGACTCTTCTGCTTCTTTCTTGAATCTTAAAGGAAGCTTGTGATTACACTGGGCTCACAAGAATAATCTCCCTATTAATTTTAATCGAATGTATTTGGTTAATAAAATTATGTAAATTTCTGGTATACAATTCTACAATACATCATCTGTCTTTTGTATTGTGTTTGCCATCCTAACTCAAGCCTCCTTCCATCACCACTTATGCCCCGTTTATCCTCTTGTAAAGTCAGCTGATTAGCAACCTTAATTCCATCTGCAAACATCATTTCTCTTTTCCATGTTCTCTAACATTCTTGCATGTACCAGATGTCAGGACGTGAACATCTTCGGGGGACCATTATTCTGTCTACAGAGTTATCGGTCTAACCATTAATAATGCAGATTTAACATATACTGAATATTCACATTCTGTGCCAGACTCCATGCTGACCAGTTCACAGGGATCACTTCATGTAATCTTCACAACAGTCCCATGAGGCAAATATTATTCTACACACCCCATTATACAGATCAACAGACTGTACTATTCTTTCCCATTTATGTTTCCTTGCTCATTTCCTCCATCCTCCTCTTTCCGAATTTTTTTTTTCTAGCCACTCGCCCGCCCGCCCGCCTGCCGCCCGCCCTCTTTCCGAATCTTATCCATCCTTGGAGGCTCCTCACCAAAGCCTTTTGATCCCCTTTGTGCTTTCTTCCTCCTGTAAGAAGTGTATCATTTTCCGTTTATCTCCCTAGTAACATGCTTCCCCACCTCTATCCATACTTCATCTTATCCTTACGCACAGTTACTGACACGATGTGTCATTATATCTCAGTTGTGTTGGGACAGAAGAACGGTTATGAACTATCTAAATTATAAACTTCACAGCGAGACACATTAAAAGAGAGAAACATGAAAAGATGTCTTACTCAGCTTTCAATTCATCATTTACTTGTCAGGTATATAGAAATAGTGTTGCCCTAACCGGTTTGGCTCAGTGGATAGAGCGTCGGCCTGCGGACTGAAGGGTCCCAGGTTCGATTCCGGTCAAGGGCATGTACCTTGGTTGCGGGCACATCCCCAGTAGGGGGTGTGCAGGAGGCAGCTGATCGATGTTTCTCTCTCATCAATGTTTCTAACTCTCTATCCCTCTCCCTTCCTCTCTGTAAAAAAATCAATAAAATATGTTTTAAAAAAAAGAAATAGTATTTTAATATGTTTCTCCGCATATAGTACTTTATAGTTTAAAAATAAGAGATTGGATCCTCAAAAAACCAGGTGAGGAAAACAAGAAAAATTATTATACTCAGGTTATGGATAAGGAAACTGAAGCCCAATAAGGTTAAGTGATGTGTTCAAGGTTAAAATGATAAAGCTCAACCCTGAACCAGTTTTCTGATGTGAAGACCAGTATTCCTTTTGGTAGTGTTTCTCCTTGCTCATAGGAAGAACACTCAACAATTACTTTGAAGCATCTTTTAATGTTAAATAGTATAGAATCTATATTTATAACTTCACCCTTTCCATTCTCATTTTGTTCTAATTTTAGCCTTGAGTAATGTGAACTAGATAACCTATTAAGACAATTACCCTCTTTAGAAATCCCTCCACATTCAGGTAGAAACTCATAATAGTCACTGTCTCAATAAATACATGATTAATTTAGAAAATATGTTGGAGAAGGAAAGGCCAAAAAAGACTACAAGGTATGTCATTTTAAAAATATGTCAATTTAAAATTCTTAACTCTTATTTTTGAAGATTTGTGGCTAGACTAACTAGAAATGTTTTCCCAAAATTGTGGCCAGGAAAACATTTCCACTACCTCAACCCTTTTCCACTTTTTGTCTAGTAACTAGACTGTAGCTCAATGACTCTTCCTTTCTGTACTGAAAAAGATCAAGGATCCCCTCTCCAAGCCATTTACCAGCTTTTATTGCATTGCTCCCACCAATGATTCTTCTAACTAATGAGACAGTAGGATGTGTTTTATATGTTAGGAAATTTTAATATAAAATATATTTGTTGTGAAAACAATATTACAGTAACATTGATTTAAATTTTTTGAATAAAATATTCACTTTATGTATCAATATTCAAATATTTATTATGTTTCCTTAGTTCTGTCCAAATTTATATTGTCATGTAGTTTTTTGCCACGTAACATATAAACATTTCTCCATATTTTTATATAATCTTAATACTTCTAGTTCTTCATTATAATATTTCTTTCATCAGGATATTCAAATATTGTTATTTTCTTCTATTACTAGTGAGAAAGAACATTTTATTTTATATTTATTAACTTCTATTTTTGTTATTTGAATTGTCCCTTCATGATCTCTCACAATTGATTATTTATTGTGATAAACATTTAAAAGAAAATATATTGGTTTAGTATGCTACTGAAATATTAACTTTTTATTACATATCACTGTGTATATATATATTATAAAAGTTAATAAAATTCCTACTGAAATTCAGAATTTAGATCTACAGAGGTGATATTTTTTTAAAGGTTAGTTTCTTATTATTGCACTTATATAGGCACATACCTTGCTTTAAATTATAGGTTTCTGTTTAGGTTGTGAACAAGCAATTTCCTATGCTCTGGCTTTTATCATTTTCAACATTTTGATCTATGATTTAGTTAAGATAACCTGTGTTAGGCTTATCAAACTCATGAATCCTATAGAATAATAAGAGATAGCTAATACCACCTTTTGAACTTCCTAAAACAATGAACCAATTCTTTAAAAATATAATTTCATAGAAATAAGTATAAAGCCTAAACCTGGGGCCCAACAATTAAACTGTAGAAGTATATAAAAAACTATATCTTTTTAATGTAAAAAGATGCTAAAATTTACTCAAAATAAGATAAATGCACATTAAAATGATACAGAGATATCATTTCTCACCTATCAGATCGACAATAATATAAAAGCTTGGCTTGCACACACTATTGCAAGATTGTGAAGAAATAAGCACTATCATGCAATGTCCATGGGAGTGCAGGATGATGCAGCCCCTGGTGAAGAAACTAGGTAATATCTAACAATAATAATTACGTATTTACCCAGGAAAAGCATTGGATGCATTGGACATGTCCCAACCAACTGAGCTACACCAGCCAGTGATTCATTACAATATGATCTACACTAATAAAAGAGAAAAATGGTAATTGGCATACGACGCTACCCTTTTCATTGGCTAATCAGGGCTATATGAAAATTAACTGCCAACTATGATTGGCAGTTAACTGCCAACAAGATGGCGGTTAATTTGCATATGTAGGCACAATGCAGGGAGGCAAAAGAGAAAGCAGGAAGAAGCCCCCTGCCACTGACAGTGACCGGAAACCCAGGGGGGATCTAAG
>NW_006299390.1:1410666-1419039 GCF_000327345.1 Myotis davidii | reverse complement strand
AAACACAAAAAAAAAAAAAAAAACCCTCTCTTTCTCTCTCTCTCTATTTTCTCTCTCTCTCCTGGAATCAAACCCGGGACCCTTGAGTCCACAGGCCAACACTCTATCCACTGAGTAAAACGGGCCAGGGCAGGACTTCCAGTTTCTTTTCAAAAGCCTTTATGTAACCAAACATAACATCAAGTGTCTTGCCAGTTCCTTGTAATTTAACATTTAAGTCATTCAAATGTTCACAAAAATTATAAATGGAAGATTATAAGAGAGGGTTTTGCGTGCCAGCAAAATTACTGGCATGCCATGTTTGGCACGTGTGCCAGAGGTTGCCCACCCCTGCTCTAGTTCATAGAATTTTAAAAGCAGCAAGAGAAAAGCAATTACTTACAAGGGACTGTCAGCTAATTTGTCAATAGAAACTTTGCAGGCCAAAAGGGATTGGCACCAAATATTCAATGTGATGAAAGGCAAAGACCTCTACCTAGCAAAGCTATCATTTTCAATCAAAGGAGAGATATAGAGTTTCCCAGACAAGGAAAAGCTAAAGCAGTTCATCACAACCAAACCAGTATTACAAGAAATGTTACAGGGACTTCTTGAAAATGAAGAGGAAGGAGGAGGAGGAGGAGGAGGAGAAAAAGTTCAAGAATATGAATAATAAAATGACAATAACTACATATCTATCAACAATCACTTTAAATGCAATTAATTAAATGCTCCAATCAAAAAACATATAGTGGCTGAATGGATAACAAAACAATACCCTTACATATGCTGCCTACAGGAGACTCATTTCAGATAGAAAGACACAAAGAGACTGTAAATAAAGAGATGGAAAAAAAGATATTTCATGAAAATGAAGACAAACAAAAATAGCTGAGGTAGCAATATTACATCAGACAAAATAGACTTTAAAATAAAAGCTACAATGAGAAGGATCCAGCAACCCCACTTTTGCATATTAATCCAAAGAAACCCAAAACATGAATTCAAAGGGCCATATGCATCCATATATTTATTGCAACATTATTTGCAATAGCCAAAATATGGAAGTGACCTAAGTGCCTGTCAACAGAAGATTACTGGATAAAGAAGTGGTGCATACATACAATAAAATAGCATTCAGCCATAAAAAGGAATGAAATCATGCCATCTGCAACAACATGGATGGACCTGGAGGGTGTTGTGCTCAGTGAAATAAACATCTTCTGTACATTGTGTTGTGTGCCCACCACCCAAAGTGAAATAAGTTAGACAAATGCCACATGATTTCACTTAAATATGGACTCTAAAACACACACACACACACACACACACACACACACACACACACACAATGGAAACAAACTCATAAATACAGAGAACATTTTTACAACTGCCAGATGGGAGGGGTAATGGGGGTTTTGGGGCAGGATGCATGAAAATGGTGAAGGGAATAAGAAGTACAAATTGTAGTTTAAATAGTGACAGGTATGTAAAGTACAGCATGGGGAATAGAGTTCATAAAATTGTAATAACTATGGATAGTATCAGATGGGTACTAGATTGATCAGGGTGATCACTTCATAAGTATATTGTACTATTCAGCATGTTGTAAAAATGTTCATACTATATGATTTCATTTTTATAAAGCTGTAGACAAAGCAAATTGATCTCTAGTGATAGGAAGCAGATCAGTATGTTTGGGGGTCATGGGGTGGGGTGGGAAGGAGAAAGACGTGGGAATGAGTACAAAGAAACACTAGGAATCTTTTGAGGGTAATAAACATATTCATTATCTTAACTGTGCTGGTGGTTGCATATATGTATACATATACTAAAACTTATCAAATTGTACACTTCAAATATTTGCAGTTGATTGTATGTCAACTATACCCAAGTAAAGATATTTAAAATAAAATTTTAAAATGTTAAAGACACCCAGGCCTGACTTTGAAACTCCACAGTGTGTTGATGCCTCTTGTCCACCCCTGAGGTCTGGATGTCTGCAGGGAACAGTCTGAAGACTAATGGATAGAGGTTGTTCTTTAATGTATTTTAAATGATAAAGAGAAAATTAAGCATTAGTATCCGCCTGAAATAAGTAGAATTATAGTAAAAGATGAACTTTCTTACTTTGCTTTATTTTGTATTAAATTTATTGGGTGACATCTATATATATAAAAGCCTAAGCACCGCTATGACTAGTCGACCGAACAACAGGTCGACCGGTCACTATGATGTGCACTAACCACCAGGGAGCAGACGCTCAATGCAGGAGCTGCCCTTTGGTGGTCAGTGCGCTCTCACAGCCAACCTCCTGTGGCTGGTCAACCTCCCGTGGTCCCTCTCCCAACCGGCCCCGATCAGGACTGGGCAAGACAGCCAGATTGGCCCCAACTGCTGGCCAGGCCAAGGGACCCCACCCATGTACGAATTCATGCACCAGGCCTCTAGTTGGTTAATAAGATTATATAGGTTTTGAGTGTACAATTCTATGATTCATCATTTGTACATTGCATTGTGTGCCCACCCCCCAGTCAAATCATCTTCCATTGCCTATATTTGGCCCTCATTACCCTTACTACTCCTCCCAACCCACCTTTCCTCTGGTAACCACCATACTAAGAGTCTTGGTTTGTTTTTCTTGTTCATTTGTTGCTTTCAGTTTTATATCCTACATGTAAGTGAAATCATGTCACTCTGAAACTCCAGCACAATTACCTTTATTTTTATTTTTTTATAAATATTTATTGTTGAAAGTATTACATATGTCCACTTTTTTCCCCATTGACCCCTTCCAGTTCGCCCCTGCCCCCAGCCCCAGCCTTCAACCCCCTATTGTCTTTGTCCACAATTCCGTTTAAATGGCTTGCAGAAATAGAAAGCTGCTTTTCACAAGCCAGGTCACCTGGATCTCCTATTTAGCAGGCCAGCACTATTTCTTGCTGTGCCACCAGCATTTTCCTGCTACTTTGTCTACCTATTATATAGCAGTGATCAGGAGGGAACTATGCTGGCTGCATTTGTAACAAGGACCAGTCTGTGGCCATGCTCCCATCATCAGAGTAGTGGTTCTTCCTCTCAGTGTTCATCAGGATCAGCTGAGGAACTTGTTTAATATACATTCATGTACCATACTCCTAGATGTTCTAATTCAGTAAGTCCAGGGCTAACCTCCAATTGTAACAAGCACTTCAAGTGATTCTGATGAAACTAGCCCACAGATAGCACTTGGAGAAACATTTCACTAGAGACTAAATTATGCTGTATTATGCACCCTTTCAATGGCAGCAATCCACTGGTGATCTTTTCCTCTCACTTTGCAGATCTCCATATGTTTTTTAAGGTTCTTTCTTTGGTCGTAACCCGGTTTCTATGCAATATAGGCACAGACATGTAGCTATAACCCTTTTGTTTTTAAATAAGTCTCCCATATGCTTTCTTTTAAACCAGCAGTTTATGTGATATGTTCCATGAAAATTTAGGATTGTATGATGTTTTTTAAAGGGATTTTAAATTGTTCATGGGAAAAGAAAAATTTCCCTTTGATGTATGCTTTATTTGGAAACATACAAAATATGTACAATTTCCACAACCTTGAAAAGGAAAAACAGAAAGCCATTAGAATGCTTGACAACCTTATAATACATGTCTGTGAATGTGTGCTTACTTTAAGAAAAATGCTTAAAAATTTGTGATCAGTGTTTTTCCTCTGCATAAGCCTCAAGAAAATTTACAGGTGACAAAAGAGTAAGTCAGCTAAAATTATATCTGAGGTTCAATGTATACCAGGCAGGCTTCCCATAAATCTTTGATTGCTTTGCAGCTACACCCATTCTCTAATCAGAGATAGTCTAATCTTTATAGCATTAGGAGTTCAGTCTTCATTTGTAATATATGCAGTGTAAGAATTAAAAGCAGAGTAGAATTTCCGGGAGCCAATATTTTGACTCAACCAAATTCCTTCAGATTTCTGTGTTTCCTGTTTTCAAATGTATTTCATTCTTTTGTGAGAATCTGATCCATTAAGATGTCTGAAATGTGCATCCTTTGGGTATGCTTAACAAAATGCATGGATGGCTGGTCTGCCAGAGTCCATCTTTTGTGAATGAAGCTGAAAGCACTTGAATGAGCAATGATGTATGAATACCCTTAAAAAGAACAGCACTAGTGACGGAGCTTCTGCGCTATTCTAAGCATTGAACCCTTCCAGATGCAATGGAGCAAACTTCACCAAGTCAATTGGGAACACAAATGTAAAACAGCCATCTCTATTTAAACAGCTGAAGAAGAAAGGGGACGAATAAATGAATACCCATCATGAGGTTTTAGAGAGCCTTTAAGAACTAGTCAAGCTAAATTAGTAAATGTTTATTAAGCACCTTCTATGTGCAAGAGTGTTGTTGAAAATGTTTATATTACTGTAGGATCCAGAAAGCTATTCCATTCACTGAGACATACCCCAACCTTCATGCTTGGCCCTAGAGGACTTGAAGGAGATTGTTTGGTCCAATGTGAGATGGTCCCATTGGACTTTGCCCAATACCAAACCACTTCAAGAGTCCAGTTGGATCAATTTGCCAAAGGATCAGTGCTGAGCAGAAATCAGGAAGTTTTCTGTTAAGAGGCGAGGTCCAAAACATCAAATGGTTGAACTAGATCAGTGTTTTTTAAGTTGCAGATTAAAAAATATCAATTATTGGGTCACAACCCAAAACACTTTTTAAAAATATAAAATAGAATTGATAAGAGAAGAGGAAATTATCAGGACATTACCAATACTAATCCTCAGCATTGTTTCATGAAATCTATATTAGGTGTGTGGGAGGAGGGAGGAAATGAGTGTGTGTATGTGTACATGTGTGAGTCCTAGGTTGTTATGTGAAATATACTCTAATGGTGAGTGGTGGTACAAACAGTTGGAAAGCCACTGGGCAAATGATCTACTAACATCTTTTCCAACACTGAGATTCTACAGTACTCAAATTTTGTAATTTCTGCATGACTGATTTTAAAATTACTTTGCACATTATACTTGTATATAGTTTTAAAATTCAAATAATTCTACAAATGTTTACAAAACATTAAAAATTCCAAATATTACCTCTTCCCTTCTCTATTTCCATTCCTTGAGGAAAGTAGTAAATGCTTACATTAATTTTGAGGTGATAGATAGCATTTTCATTTATAGTTGTTATCTAGTATTTGGCTCCATATTTCTAAATTGTATGCTTATACCATTTCTTGGCATTTTTTTAATTAAATGTAACCTATTGAATTTTTCCAATGAAAGATGAGTATTTAGTTTTCTTATACCACACACACACTTTCTACTCCAATATCCAGTCCCATTAGTATCATAATTATGTTTAAGTCAATTGTCTCTATTTTCATTATGTAACTATTATTTCCAGGTGAGCATGAGCATACCATATCTTTGCTTACTGATTTTTTGCTGTTGTCCCTGGTGTTATAAATCACTTCTTTTTCATTTCTTTAGTTTCTATGTACACCTATCTCTTATTCATATACAGACATTCAACAGATCTATAAATACTACCACAAAACTGTTATAAACACACTAGAGGCTCACTGCACGAATTTGTGCATGGGTGGGGTCCCTTGGCCTGGCCGGTGATCAGGGCCAATTGGGTCCATCTCACCCAGTCCCATTTTGGAGCCAATGGGGGCTGATCAGTCAGGGAAGGACCGCAGGAGGGCTCCAGGCCGTGTCCAGCCCTCTCGCCCAGTCCCAATTGGCCGGACCCCAGCAGCAAGCTAACCTACCTGTCTGAGCATCTGCCCCTGGTGGTCACAGTGACTGGTCGAGTGATCGACCAAATGGTCGACCAATTGGTCGGACACTTAGCATTATTATGTTTTTATTATATAGGATTTGGCAAAATATCAGTTTCATGACTTCTTAGGGACTTCCCATTTGGCTTCCTCAAACCTCTTGTGCCAAACCATTTCTCTTGACCTGCTTCTCTATTCTCTCTTTGCCACCAGCCTGGGAATTCCCTTCATCTCTCTCCTGCACTGGTTCTCTTTGGATATCTGGATCTATGTCATCCTTTTTTGTGGTTTACTCCTTTATTTAGTGCAACACCTCCTCCAGTAGACTCTTCGGAAAAAAAAAAGGTACACGTGTGTTACATGTTTGAGAGCTTTGCAACTAAATCTCACATTTGATTGAAAGCTTGACTGGGAATATAATTCTGGATTAGTAATCACTCTCCCTTGACATTTTAAGGAGATTGTTCCATTTTCTCTTAGTTTTCAATTTTACTGCTGAGATACCTAATACCATTATGATCCCTAAATCTTTGCAAGTGACCTCTTTTTTTCTTCTGGAAGTATTAGCATCTGTATTGTGTTCTCAGAGGTCTAAAAGGTCATGATTATTGTTTTGCTGTGGGTGGGTCTTTTTGTCTGTCTGTTTAGTTGGTTGTTTTGTTTTGTTTTTAATGCATTGCCCTGGGTACTTAGTATGGGAACTCAAACCTTTCCATTCTGAGAATTTTTTGTACTGTTTCTAAGTTAATTTTATCCCGTCTGTTTTTCTATCTCTTTATTTCTGGAACTCTTTTCCTTTGATTAATTGATTTATCTATTTTCTCCTTTCTATCTGTATTATTATTTTTTCCATGTACTGAAAGATTTCCTCATCTTTACCTCCTTTTATATTACATTTTCACTTCTGGTCTCATATACTTAATTTCTAAGAGTTTTGTTGTTTTCTGAATATTTCTTTTCATGTGTACATTATCTTCTCTTGCCTCTCGAATGTTAATGATAATTTTCTAGTGTTTTCTGCCCCGTCTCGTCCATGTATCCTCCAAGTTCCTTTTTAAATTTTTCTCTTCAGTTCTGTACACTCTATTCCATGTTAAAGGGTTTCCTCAATTGTCTGGTGACTCTTGGATTTTCTTTTTATCATATTTAAATATAAAGTCCTGAATGCGGCTTTTGCATTTCACTGGCTGAACAAAGACACGGCCATTTATTGGGAATCCCACACTATCGGTTTTTGTTAATTTTTCTCGTGGGTTGATCATGAAGAGGAATCCTTTAAATTCCTCTCTGGGGTGTATAAGTCTCTCTGTCAATGTTTTCTTGGAGCTGTATAGGGGAATACAGGCTACAGGGAGAAAAGAGTCCACACATTTAACTATAGAATTACCCTGTTTTCAGAGCAGTGCTCTGCCTGCAAGTGTGCCTGCTTTAAAGAATCACCTCTGTCTCTACCAGGTTGGGAGAGAAGTAGTTGCCGGGGGCCTGATTCCCATTTGAAGTTTCAATCCAATTTACTTTCAATTCCAATTTCTGGATCTTTCTGAGGTTCTGCAGCAAAATTTTACCTGCCTCTGGCCATTCTTCACTATTAAATTAGTATTTAGCTTTCTCCAGTTTCATCATATGCTTTTGTGCTCCCAAGATTTTCTTCTCTTCCATTCTCTTTGTCTTTTTGAGGGTTATATCTTTAAAAATTCCCTTCTCCTGGTATTTTGGTGGAGTTAGTAGAGATAAATAGATGCCATGTTTTCTTAGTTTTTTAAAAAAAGATTACATGTAATGCCACGTTTTATATATGATTTTCACAAATACGTTCTCAAACATAAATTCTAATGCTACGCAATACATTTAGGATGGGTAGAAGCATAAATTGGCATGATGAACAGCCAGATGAAGAGATGCATAGGGCAAGTTCTAGGAGTGTCCTGAATGCAGGCGCTTCTGTCCCATGGAGTTGGAGTGTGTCATCCTCCTGGGACTTGGACGTGTTCACCAATATGGAAACTCCCTGAACCTCACACTATTGGAATTTTATGGAGGCTTCCTCATGTAGGCATGGTCAATTTTTCATATGTATTTTTTATTTTATTTTAAAATTAAATTTATTGGAGTTACAATGGCTAACAAGATTATACTATACTTTTCAAGTGTACAATTCAATGATATATCATCTGTATATTGCATTGTGTGTGCCCACCACCCAAAATCAAATTTTTAAATTCATTTGGTATTAGATGATCAATATAGCACTTGTATATAATTCATTAAATAATTAGTTTAATTCAGTTAAAGTGGATATTCTAGGAGTCTCAAAATAGTGGGAAAGCAGGATTATATAGAAAAGTACATTTCTCTCCTCTCCACTCCATCTCTATGGCATTGAGTCACAAATATATTACACACACATGTTGTTGTCCAAGCGTAACTTGGAATTCAAAACCTGAAGGAGAATGCAGATGCCAGCAAAGTAGAAAACAAGTTGTCTTGTGTATTTACCTCATAGTGCCTGCCTTGCAGTCAATCTACATGTACTAGTACTTCTTGTATCAGGAGAGAACTTGTGGTTGCTTTACTGGCTTCCTTTTCCCACTGTACTTATAT
>NW_006299390.1:1408757-1410458 GCF_000327345.1 Myotis davidii | reverse complement strand
TGCCAGGCTCAGGGTCTCCAAGAGTGGTCAGTGCATCAATGACCTTGCCTTTGTTATTAGACTGGAGTGAGCACTAGTCAAAGGAAGTGAATTTTATGGGCAAATATATCAATCAAGGTGAGGCACTTAAAGTAAAACAAATTGGCTTTCTCTTCATGAAAACTCTTTCCGGGAGAAATTAAAAGTCTACTCATGGTACAATGACAGATGCACAATGATACTATTGGAAGAAACTCTTATGTTTTTGGAGTTAGGTAACACTCCTCTTTTCTTGAAGATGAATTCATCTCCATGGTAATTAGCTGTCAAAATAATGTTCATAGACATAGTATCTGTTAGATTGCCTTTCAGAAACCACATCTTTCCTTTTTCATAGTTCCCATTATATTGAGCTGTAAATAGGAAAGCAAAGGGCCATTAAGGAACCTAGAGCCCAAATACTTTCTGTCTATACCATCATGATCTCAGAATAAGTAATCAGTCAATACCAAAGGGCGAGGGGAGGAGAAGCCAAGTGAGAATGAGTTGATGATCACTGCTGAGGTCTGACTTGTTTTTGTGCCAATTACTAGTTCTATAAGCATGGGTACTTATAATTATGTCCTTAAAGCTAACCAGGATTTTCAAAAGTCAAGTATAACCAGGAGCTGTGGCTTTTATTAGTCACAGCCTCCGGAAGTGTTGATTCAGCTGAGCAGGAAGCAATAGGAGTATTCACTCTGACTTAGCTAGTAGTCATGTGTGGGGGAAGGGTGTGGGACTCGATAGAAAATTAAAAGAGATAAGCAAATGTTTTCTAAAATTACACTTAAAAAACACACCTTTTACAGTGATTAAGAAAGTAGCATTTATTTTTCTTATGCTGTAATGTGTTCAGTTTCATAACAGGTTATGAAGTTTGCTCCATTCTTTTAAACTGAGCAGAGCAAGAGCAGGGAGGAAATTACCAGGCATGAGTGTAGGAGATTAGTGATAAATACTTTTACATCATTTAAAAATATGTTACACCCTCTGCTTTGTTGTGCAAAGGCAGACTACCATTTTATTATCCTTTTAAAATGCTACAGCTCAAGTAGTCAAGCTGCCATGTCTAGTTTATTGGAAATAAAGAAAACAAAACCATCATCACTGAAAAATCTCGAACAATGTAATGCTCATCAATCTGGAGATACCCTAGCATTCTTATTTTATTTTATTTATTTTATGTTACCTTTCATTTGATTTTGATTTTGATTATTGGTTAAAGTATTACAGGTCTCCTTTTCCCCCCGACTGACCACCCCACCCCTGCCACTCCTGTCCCCCAGGACAAGCCCTCACCGCCTCAGTGTCCATGTCCTTTGGTTATGCTAATATGCATGCATACAAGTCCTTTGGTTGATCTCTTATTCACCCCCTCCCCTGCCTTCTCCCTGAGGCTGGATAGTCTGTTCAGTGTTTCTTTGTCTCTGGATCTATTTTTGTTCATCAGTTTATGTTGTTCATTATATCCCACATATGAATAAGATCATGTGATATTTATCTTTCTCCCACTGGCTTATTTTGCTTAGCGTAGTGCTCTCCAGGTCCACCCATGCTGTTGCAAATGGTAAAAGTTCCTTCATTTTTACAGCAGCATAGTATTCCATTGTGTAGATGTACCACAGTTTTCTAATCCACTCATCTGCTGATGGGCACTTAGGCTGTTTCCAAATCTTAGCG
>NW_006299390.1:1395774-1406356 GCF_000327345.1 Myotis davidii | reverse complement strand
ATCATTGTGTTGTTTATTACCTGGTTTTGGTATTAGGGTGATGCTGGCTTCATAGTTTGAGCTTGGAAGTGTGCCTTCCTCCTGAATTTTTTGGAATAGTCTGAGGAAGATAGGTTTTAGTTCGTTGAATATTTGGTAGAACTCCCCTGTAAAGCCATCCAGACCAGGGCTTTTGTTTGCTGGAAGATTTTTTATTACTGCTTCAAGTTTATCGGTAGTTACTGGCCTATTCAGGTTTTTTGATTCTTCCCAATTGAGTTTTGGAAGCTTGTATTTTTCTAATATGTCCACTCACCTAGGTTGTCCAGTTTGTTGGAGTAGAGTTGCTCGTAGTAATTTTTGACAATCTTTGTATTTCTGTGGGGTCTGTTGTTACTTCACCTCTTTCATTTCTGATTTTGTTTATTTGGGTCCTCTCTCTTTGTTTCTTGGTGAGCCTGGCTAGAAGTTCATCAATCTTGTTTATCCTTTCAAAGAACCAGCTCTTGGTTTTCTTGATCTTTTGTATTTTATTTTTTATTTTTTTTTTTGTCTCTGTTACTTATTTCTGCTCTGATCTTTATTATTTCCTTTCTTCTGCTTGCACTGGGCTTTTCTTGTTGCTCTCGTTCTAATTCTTTAAGTTGTAGGTTTAGATAATTTATTACCACTTTTTCTTGTTTTTTAAGGTAGGCCTGTAGAGCTATGAACTTCCCTCTCAGGACTGCTTTCACTGTGTCCCACAGATTTTGGATTGTTGTGTTTTCATTGTCGTTTGTTACCAGGATGCTTTTTATTTCTTCTTTGATCTCTTTGGTAATTTAATCATTGTTTAATAGAATACTATTTAGTCTCCAAGTGTTTGATTTTTTTCATTGTTTTTATTGTATTGATTTCTAATTTTATGCCACTGTGATCTGAGAAGATGCTTGTTATGATTTCTATCTTCTTGAATTTGAAGAGACTTTGCCTGTGTCCCAATATGTGGTCTATTTTTGAAAATGTCCCATGTGCACTTGAGAGGAATGTATATTCTGTAGCTTTAGAGAGAAATGTTCTGGTGATGTCAATTAATTCCATCTGATCTAGTGAGTCATTTAGGATTGATGTTTCTTAGCTGATTTTTTGTTTAGAGGATTTATCCAGTGGTGTCAATGGGGTATTAAAGTCTCCTATTAAGACTGTATTGCTGTCGATGTCTCCCTTGATATCTTCCAGAAGTTTTTTTATGTATTTGGGTGCTCCTGTATTGGATGCATATATGTTTACCAGAGTTATATCATCTTATTGAATTGCTCCATTTAGTATTATGAAGTGGCCTTCTTTATCTCTTGTTATGGCCTTCACTTTGAGGTCTATTTTGTCAGATATAAATATTGCTACCCCAGCTTTTTTTTCATTTCCATTCACCTGAAAAAATTTTTTCCATTCCTTCACTATCAGTCTTTGTGAATCCTTTATTCTGAGGTGGGTCTCTTGGAGACAACAGATATATGGGTCATGTTATCTTATCCACTCAGCTACCCTATGCCTTTTGATTGAAGCATTTAATCCATTTACGTTTAAGGTTATTATTGATAGGTACTTGTTTGTCAACATTTTTAATCTTCATGTCTGTGTTACTTCTTCCCTTCCTATTTCTTCTTTTTACAGAAGTTCCTTTATTACCCTACCTTTTTAAATACTTGAGAACAGTTTTTAAAACTTTTATCACATACAAGAAAAGTCAACACTAACTTGAGATAAAAATTTAGGTTTCAGGATACCTTTGGGTATGGATAGATATAATCACTCTGAGAGAAAAATATCTCTTTAGCCTACTTTTAAAATCCCACATCCATCCCATCTAACCCACTCTATAACCTAATACAATACCTGATACAAATTTGTTGCAGAAATATTTATTGAGTGCCTTTTGTATGCCAGGCATTTGCTAGGAGATTGAGACACAGGAATCAATTAGAAGAGTACCTGTTTTCTTTTAGAGGGGTATGAAAATGAATACAAGAAATATTAACATTTTAATGATATGTTCTATGCACTAACATTTAGGTTTTATAGGTGTTGCATCAGAAATTGGTCAAGCCCTAGCGGCCTAGCCGGTTGCAGCATCCTCTTGTACACCAAAAAGGTTGTGGGTTCAATCCCAGGTCAGGGCATGTACAAGAGGAAACCAATCAATGTTTCTCTCTCTCTCTCCTTCTCTCTCACCCTCTTCCCCTCTCTCTGAAAATCAATAAAAACATAGCCTTAGATGAGGATAAAAAGTAAAAATAAATTGGTAAAGGATATACAGAGAACCACCAGTGCAGAAAAAGTACGATGGGATCAGGAAATACTTTATAAAAGAGGTGTCATAAGCTGTATTTGGTTGAAAGATTTATCTCTGGGGAAAGTGATCAGACCAAGAGAAGAAACATCTAGCTACTGGGATAGCTGGGAGTCCCACAGTAAAATTGTCTGGTCCTTGCCTAATGACCACATAGCCAAGCCCTCCATCAAAAAGCCCAGCACACACACACAGGACGTCAAATCAGCTTTTAGTATCTGCTCATAAATATGGACAGACAATCAAGAATCACCAAATATTTGAGGAGGGCCTCCAATGTGAAAGACAGAATCCAACACAAAACATAAACAATACACACACACAACAACAACAAACAAAAAACTACCCAAAAGTAGATTTTGAAGAAACACAACTTAAGAAGAAATAATTCATATTATTACTGATATCTTTAAGAAAAATTAGGAAGAATAATGCATTCACAAACAGGAATAGAAAGCTGAAAAGAAGGGCATTTAGATAATAAAAAAAAATTTTAAAAGTGATATTAGAAATATAAAACTCAAGAAGGCTTGAATGACAAATTTGAGGAAATATCCTAGAAAGCAAAACCAGAAGAGGATGGTTTTAGATGATCCAACATTTAAATCACAAGAGTTCCAGAAAAAACAAAGGAAAGAAACTATGAATTAAATAATTCCTAGGGTTTAAAGAAAAAACTTCCAGATTAGGAGAATCCACTGAGGGCCCAGCACATCACAAAACTTCAAAATTCAGGAACAAAGAGACGCTCTAAAGTCCCTGGAATAGGGATGGAGGGATGATTACATTCAAGTGATCTAGATTCAAGATGCCATCAGGCTTCTATTGTAAAATTGGTAGCAAAAAGACAATGAGTGAACAATGCTCACAAAATCTGGAGACAAATTTACTTCAACCTAGAATTGTATACTCAGACAAAATATTAATCAAGGAATGGAGGAGACTAGAGACATTTTAAGATATACAAGGTCTTTCCCCAGCTGGTGTGGTTCAGTGTTTGAGCGCTGACCCATGAATCAAGAGGTCACAAGTTTGATTCCTGTCAGGGCACATACCCAGGTTGTGGGGCTTAATCCTCAGTAGGGAGCGTGCACGAGGCAGCCAGTCCATATTTCTTCTCTCTCTCTCTCTCTCTTTCTCTCTCTCTCTCTCTCCACACACACACACACACACTTCTCCAGCATATTTTTTTGAGCTTGTAACTGGAACATGTGCTCCACCAAAACAAGAGTAAGCCAAGAAAAAGAAAGGCATGTGAAACAGGAATTACGAGATCTCACAGAAAAGAGATGAAGGGGAAATCACAGGGTGACAGCAAATGGAAATCTCAGGATGGCAGTTGTTACAGGCCCAGAGAGCCACCCAGTCCAGATGAGAAGATGGGAACTAAACGAATCCCCACTCAGAGAAACTGAGTCCACTCAAAATGAAACAAACAGAATATCTGAGCATGTGACTATATTGAGAAAAGATACAGATTTTCCAGATAGTCTGAAAATGAAACAGTGAGAGAAACAAAAAACTAAACCAACAGATAAGGGAGATTATTAATTACAAGAAAAAATATACAAAAAAGAAAATGAATTAATTGTACACTACATGGTTCAGGTGGGAATACTGGTAACAGTCATAATATTGTAAATGGTGAATACTGATCTAATTAAAAATTATTATATAAACTTTGGGAGGAGAAGGAAAGTGAGGAGGATGTGTATAATGTCTTGAGGGATGAGCATGAAATAGTTATTTCCTACAATGAGAATTCAATAGATAGATCTAACTGGGAAGGGGAGTCTGAAGGAAGCAATACAAGGATACTGCTTAGAGAAAAAGAAGTAAACACCAGAAGAAACATTTAAGACTTGAAAGTAATTGCCTCCAAAAAGCAGAAAGAAGGTATGTGCCTAGAAGAAATCAGATTTTTACTTTTTTTAAAAAGCCAAACACTTAGAGAAGTATCATACTTCACTGAATCTTAGTGTACTAAGGTGCATTAATTTTTATGTACCTCTATGAAAATATGCTGAAAATTAGGACAGAATGCTCTCCTAGAGCCAATAATTTTTATATTGATTAAAAGAGCTATTTTAGGCTTATGTAGATATTTTGATCATATCTCATTTTGTACATATATTACAACGTAAATGAAATATACATAGTATTTCTAAAACTTCCTTACAGATCTGACTCTTCTGAGTTGTCTTGGACTCAAAGGAGTTGATCTCCATATTTTTCCAGACAGTATCCTTCTCTGTGCTACCTACAGTATTAGCAATATATAGCAGCTATTAAAAAAGTGCTTACTTAGCATTCCTAATTAAGCCACTTAACAATTTAATATTGTCTGGTGGTTTTCTTCCAAGCTGCTGACACCCATTCTGCAGCTTTTGATACTGTTATTACTTAATTTTACCAGAAGGCATCAATAAAAAGTTTATTATATAACGATCAGGAATCATATTCCTTCTTTCCTCAAATGGTTCTTCAATAATTATTGAAGGAAACAAGGAGTTGTAGGTTTTCAGTCATATCACTCTAAATAATAATGAAGTTTGTACAAGTAGATAATGATCACTATATTAGAACCACTTCTTAGCTGACAGCAATGGAAGACACTGTCAATTATAAGATGCATCCCAATTTCAGACATGTTAAAATATTTTTAAAAAACCACAATTATCTGCAATAGAGATTTTATTTTTTAATTACATTCATTGGGGTGACAGTGGTTGACATGATCATACAGGTTTCAGATGTGGGTTTCTATGTTACAAGATTTGTATATTGCACCATGTGCCCACCACCCAAATCTTCTCCTGTTACCTTATATTAGAACCCCCTTCTCCTCCTACCCCCATCTCTCTGGCAACTACCAAACTGCTGTTTGTGTTCACAAGTTTCTGTTTTATATCCCACATATGAGTGACATCATATGGTCCTTAGCTTTCTCTGACTGACTTATTTCACTTAGCATGTTTTCAAGATCCATCCATGTTTTTGCAAATGGCACTATTGCATCCTTCCTCATGGCTGAGGAGTATTCCATTGCGTATGTGTACCGCATCTTCTTTATCCAGTCCTCTATCACAGGACACTTTGCTTGCTTCCATGTCCTGGCCACCGTGAACAATGCTGCAATGAACATAGGAGTACATATAGCTTTGCGAATACATTCCGAGTTTTCTAGGTATATACCCAGGAGAGGGGTAGCTGGGTTATATGGTAGCTCTGTTCTTCATTTTTTGAGGAATTGCCAGACTGCACCAGTCTACATTCCCATCAGCAGTGAATGAGGGTTCCCTTTTCCCCACCACCTCTCCAGCACTTGTTATTGCTTGTCTTGTTGATAATGGCCACTCTAACAGGTGTGAGTTGGTATCTCGTTGTAGTTTTGTTTTGCATTTCCCTAACTGCTAGTGAGGTTGAATATCTTTTCATATATTTATTGGCTGTTGGTATATCTTCTTGGGAGAGGTGTATTTTCAGGTCCTCTGCCCACTTTTTGAATGGATTGTTTGTTTGGTGTTGAGTTTTATGAGTTCTTTATATATTTTGGGAATTAAACCTCTGTCAGAGCTACTAATTGCAGATTTTAAAACCTAAAAGAAATAAAGGAGAAGGATGAAGAAAAAGAGAAGAAGTCTACTCTAATTATGTAAAAAAAAAAAAAACAACAAAAAAAGAAAACCTGAGGCATGAACAGTGGGGATGGAGAGAAAAGGATGGATACAAGGCATGTTTAGAAAATAGAATGAACAGGGTTGGGAATGATGAAAAGTTGAGAATGAAGGGAACAAAGAGTATAGGATGACTCTTGGGTTTCTCCATTATATATCTGGATAGAGAAAGTATTAGGAGAAAAATTAGTTAAACTTTGGATACACTGAATTTCAGGTTTCATTTGATATCTAGAGAGAGATGTCCAGTAGGCAGCTGAATATACAAATCAAGAAAGCTTAACAGAGTTGCCAACTCTGCAGATATAAAGTTAGCAGAAATGAGTCAATGATACGGGGTGATACTGCCCATGGACAGCCTATTGAATTTAAAACAAACAAACAAAAAAACAAATCAAAACCAGTAGCGTATTGGTCAATATTTACAAGGTACATACAAAGAAGAGAATCCATTGGGACGAGTTTAAGAGAAAAGCGATTATGACAGAATATTAATGGCTTTCTTAGGAACACTAATGAAAAAGACTATCCTAATCAGAAATTTCTGGAGAAATAAAAGCTTGGGTGCTATAAAAATGTTTAGAGAAAACCACTGAAAAATCTATTTTTGTTTGATCTTAATTGCTCATTTTAAATGTAAAAATACTTTGAATTCTGAAATAAAAATTATTTGAGGTGCGTTTAAAAAAAAAGAAAGGAAGAAAGAAAAAGACTATCCTAAGCTATTACAGACAATTCCCCAAGTCACGCTGCAGAACTGGGCAGCTGAGGAAGATGCTGCCTTTAAAATGATCATGCCGAAACCGGTTTGGCTCAGTGGATAGAGCGTCGGCCTGTGGACTGAAAGGTCCCGGGTTCGACTCCGGTCAAGGGCATGTACCTGGGTTGTGGGCACATCCCTAGTAGGAGGTGTGCAGGAGGCAGGTGATCGATGTTTCTCTCTTATCGATGTTTCTAGCTCTCTATCTCTCTCCCTTCCTCTCTGTAATAAAATAAAATATATTTTAAAAAAAATTAAAAAATAAAATGATCAGAGATCTTTAAAATCAGGAAACTGTTGGCCACATCAGAAACTATAACTACTTGTTCCAAAACCACATCACACTCATTAAGATCTATACCAGTCCCTCCTCCCCGAAATGTCCCCATGCCTTTACTCTCTGCTCTCAAAATAGCTCTAAATCTAAATCTCACACAAATGTATCTGTTTAGCAGAATTTAAATTACAACCAGAACTCTAAGGCATCTGAAAAATGTTCTGCTTTGCTGTTTTGTTTTGTTTGTTGCAGCAGAGGCGGTCAGGGTGGAGAAAAGGTGGTGGGAGGTGTTGTTTAGCTTTCTGGCTCCCACATGTTAGAAGGAGGCTGGGCTGAAATGCATTGCAAGTGAAGCACATTACTTACCATGAAGATCAAAAACAGAATATTGGGAAAAATAAAAATAGAAAATGTGAGAAGTCAGTAAGGACACAAAGAAGGCTCGGTCAGAATGGTGAGCACCACAGTGAGCCCACTGCAATGAAAGCCAGCAGAAAAAGGAATTTTTAGAAGAAGTGAGTGGTAAATAGGGTCAGAAGCTGCTAAGTAAAAAGATTAAACAGATATGATCTAAAGACTATCTGATAGAGTTCCCCAAAATAATATTCTTTGGTGACCTTGGCAAGAGCAATTTCAGTGAAGTGGTTAAGGCGAGTGTTTGAAATGGGTTGAAAAGTGAATGGATAAACCGATGAACAAAAACAGATCCAGAAACAGAGAAGCATCAATCAGATCTCAAACCTCGGAGGGAAGGTAGGGGAGGGTGGGGGTAAGAGGGTGAGATCAACCAAAGGACTTGTATGCATGCATATAAGCATAACCAATGGATGCAGACAACAGGGGGTGAGGGTGAGGGCAGGATGGGGGGGGGCAATAGAGGGATAAGGACACATATGTAATATCTTAATCAATAAAAAATAAATAAAAATATCTTTCGCACCAGAAAAAAAAAGTGAATGGGAAGCATAGGTTGTGATGTCAAGGAGTTTAGCCTCATCCTATATAATCAAAGCCTAACATGCTAAGTGTCCGGTCATCTGGTCGTTCATCCAACCAAAGCGTAATATGCTAATGATATGCTATGGCTGCTCAAATGCTCACTATGATGTGAATTGACCACCAGGGGGCAGATGCACTGACCAATAGGGTTACCTTGCTGCTGGAGTCCAGCTGATCAGGACTGAGTGAGATGGGCTGGACATGCCATGGAGCCCTGCCGTGGTCCCTCCCCAGCTGGCCAACCTCCCTCGTCCCTCCCCCGCCCCGATCATGCACTGGTGGGGTCCCTCGGCCTGGCCTGCACCCTCTTGCAATCTGGGACCCCTCGAGGGATGTCAGAGAGCTGGTTTTAGCCTGATTCTGCAGGGACAGAATCAGGCCAAGGGACCCCACTGGTGCATGAATTCGTGCACTGGGCTTCTAGTCTTAAATATGAAGTAACCTCTAAGAGCCTGAGTTTCCTCATCTGATGAAATGGATTTATACACCTTGTAGGTTTGTTATAAGTATAACTTAGTGTGGCTAGGCCTTTACCTCTACAACACGGATAAAAAAATTAAGCTCACTTTTATAGTGAAGGTCTCTCTAATTTCCTCCTGGCTGTTGGCGTTTGTAGGAGTTCAGTCATTCTCCCTCTTTTTGCTTCCAGCCTATTTCAGAAAAGTCAATCCCCTTCCCTAGGAGGCTGTGCCACCCAAGTCCCCTCCCACATGTGTATCATATGTAAAGCCCCAGGACTTCAGCCAGATGTTTGTCAAGGCTCCCATCTGACAGTCACCACTGGCCTTTGAAGACACAGAAAGGGCTTGTCAAGCTGTGAGCAAGAATGGATATAAGTGCTTTAAACTCAGTTCAGGATTTCCATTAAGGAGAACTGTGATTTATTCATTGGCCTTATCCATTGTCTAAATGTGGTCTAATCTCAAACTGAGAAAACAATCCTTCTCCTATCGTGGAGTTGCTCTTGTCCCTTCTGGAACAATAGACTACATTTCCTGTCCTGCTTGAACCAAACTACACCACAAAAGAAATTGTGTCAGTTCTCAGTGGTTTCTCTTATTGCCATTCAGCTATAATGGAGTCAGGTCAATGTACCTTCCAATTGAACTCTTATCTACTGGGAGGAAAGTGGAGGGGGCTGGGAAAGCTTCCAAATTTCCTATCACTCTCTGATCAGAGTTAATGTTTACAAAGGACTCTCAGCACAGTAACATTATTTATAATAGCCCAAAGGTGAATACAACCAATGGATATCTAGTGATTAATATATTTTTTAAAGTTAGGTATATTCACACACTAGATTATTTAACCATAAAAACCATGAAGCATTGATACATCCTAAAATGTGA
This sequence comes from Myotis davidii, assembly GCF_000327345.1. Lineage (NCBI taxonomy): Eukaryota > Metazoa > Chordata > Mammalia > Chiroptera > Vespertilionidae > Myotis > Myotis davidii. The sequence goes on along the minus strand of NW_006299390.1, from coordinate 1,396,986 downwards.
ATGAACTTTGAAAAAATTATGCTAACTGAAAGAAGCCAGTCACAAAGGGTCACATATTATAAGATCCAATTTATATGAAATGCCCCAAATAGGCAAATCTATTGAGAAAGAGAATAGTGATTTCTGATGAAAGGACAATGGGGAAACCAGAAGGTAGGCAGTAATGACTAAGAGGTTTCTTTTTGTGGTAATAAAAGTGTCTAAAAATTGATTGTGCTGATGGTTGTACAACTCTATGAATATACTAAAAAACAATGAATTGTACACTTTAAATGCATGGATCATATATGTGAATTATCTCTATAAAGATTTTTTTTAAACGGTGAACTTCTTAAACTGACTAAAAGAAGTGAAAGAGGTTCTGAGTATAACCAAGTTCATTAGTGGGGTAAAAAAGTTGAGGAAATTTCCAACGGAAAACCTTAGATTTGAGATAGAAAGCAAAGCCATCTGTTAAGAAGGAGTTTATAAGCAGATAATAATACACCCAATGTAGACTGTGGAGGTGGTGCAGTTCCTTGAAATCAAGTTTCAGAGCGTGTCACGAGAGTGGGTGGCTGAGATGAAGTGGAAAGAGGTGGCACAGGCCCAGGAAGTCCCGAGGCTTACTACAGTTCAGAAGTATTTGTTGAGCCCTGGCCAGCTGGCTCAGTTGGTTGGAGCGTTGTCCCATCCACCATAAGGTTGCAGGTTTGATCCCCAGTTGAGGCACGTATGGAAAGCAATAGATTGATATTTCTCTCTCACATCAATGTATCTCTCTCTCTTTCTCTTCCTCTCTCTAAAATCAATAAACATATCCTCAGGTTAGGATTAAAAACAAACAAAAAAAATACTTGTTTAATGGAATTACTTCCCCCACTAGTACCTAGGCAAAACTCATTTTTATTCTACTAAATTCAGGGATGGTTGTATGAGTTTGAATGGAGACCATATGCAAGTTAGCTCTCACCTATGGAGGGGGGGAGGAAGAAAGGGGGTTCTTTGAGTGCACTATGATTGCACTAAGAATATAAAAACTACTTAGGAGAATAAGCTTCCAGAAATTCAGAAGCAAAACAATAAATATACAGAAGAATAAATAAAATGCTAAACACCTATATCCACTGATTGAAGAAACTCACCTCAGAACCTCTTCCTAAGGTAAGGAGAGTCGGGGTGAAGATGTCTGAGAACCCCAAAGGCTTTCCCCTTACATAACCCCTTATCCAG
>NW_006299390.1:1381963-1395730 GCF_000327345.1 Myotis davidii | reverse complement strand
TCCCTGCAACCAGCCTGGTTTCTTTCCTTGAGGGCACCATTCTCTCTCGCCTGTGAAGTCGCTACGCTCCCTCCTCTCAAAATAAGGTTTGGAGTTGACACAATATCCACATTCCCCTTGCCCCCAAACCAGTCTCCCTCTACTAACACAAACATACAATAACAATAAAGATCCAAATCAAGAAATAGAACCAGTCTAGTTATATTAAGCACAAAGGAATTTAATAAAAGGAATTGGGTGTTTTAAAGTTAACTGGAATGGTTGGAGAAGGAAGCTCTAGAAATAACTTATTCCAGAAATAACTCCCAGAGCAACGCAGAAATGACCATCCAGGCAAGCAACTAGCTTTGCAACTATCAGAAAGGTGAGCAATCAGTAGGTTGACACTGGAACTATTCAGTTCATGAACCACGTGGTTCACAACCATAGCTGTGATGCAAGGATCAGAAAGAAACATCGGGAAACTACCACTGCCTTACCATGACTGCCTCTCAACAACCCAGAAGCTAGTGGCTGACACTGGAACATCACTTCAGAAAAACCTCCAATGGATGGACCTGGAAAATATTATGGTAAGTGAAATAAGCCCATCTGAGAAATATAAAGATCACATGATCTCACTTATTTGTGGAATATAATGAGCAAAATGAACTGACCAACAAAATAAGACCCAAAGCATGGAACAGACTGACATACCTCGATGTGGGGTTGGGGGGACAAGAAGAGATACACCAAAGAACTTATATACTTTTATAGCTTATTGACATAGGCAATAGGATAGTGAAGACCTGGGGGAGTGGAACGGGGTTGGGAGGAGAGGGGTAAAAGGCGGGAAGTGGGAGATATCTATACTACTATCCATATATATAAAAGCCTAATATGCAAAAGATCCCTTCAGGAGTTTGTCCAACCAGAAGTTTGATCACTCGCTATGACGTGTGCTGACCACCAGGGGGTGGAGTGGAAAGACGGAAGGCCCTGGCAGCTGGCAGCCAGCAGCCACTAGGGACCCTACCAGTACACAAATTTCATGCACTGGGCCTCTAGTCAATAATAAAAAATATATTTTAAAAAGAAAAACCTCCAACATTTTGCTTAGCATTAGTAAAACACTTTTAAAAAAAGGGTGTGTGTGTGTGGGGGGGGTGGTGAGATGGCTCCTGTTTGCGCTATGTAAACCAAAATGTCTATAAAGTTCATCCAGAAGAATCAGGGAAATGCGATCTCCTGCTTTCCAGCCTCTATGTACAGGAAGACACCAAAACCACATGGCAATGAATGCCAGGTACCAATCAACAATGTCTGGCACCCACCCACGCGCTCACACACTCACTGGCACACATGAACACTACCCATGATGAGAGATGGCTAGCCCTTTTCATTATGTGGAATTTTCTGATAACGCTCACAGGAAACAGACTACAAAAATACGAATGAGGAGCATGGGAAATTATTAAAGCTCCAGAATTTCCCAGGGGCTGTAGAATCCTGGCCTCTGGAGCCCCTGGTTGCTGGTTCCTCTAAGGACTAAGTAGATGCTGGGTGAGCAGTGCTGTGCTTTTCATTCTCTTGAGGTCCGGGCCAATGCTCTTGGTACTCTGTATTAAAGATTCTGACTCCATTTTTTATATTTGATGGCTGACATTTTTCAAGCCCTAACGCGCCCCCTTCCTTTTATCAGGAACAAGCTGATAAGAAAGCCTAGTCAGTGGTCGGCAAACTGCAGCTCGTGAGCCACATGCGGCTCTTTGGCCCCTTGAATGTGGCTCTTCCTAAGCTTTAGGAGTACCCTAATTAAGTTAATAACAATGTACCTACCTATATAGTTTAAGTTTAAAAAATTTGGCTCTCAAAAGAAATTTCAGTCGTTGTACTGTTGATATTTGGCTCTGTTGACTAATGAGTTTGCCGACCACTGGCCTAGGTGCTCCCTTCTCTGGCAGTAGAAGCTCAAACCATGCAAATCTCGCCATTGGGAGGTAACCCTCACTCCACCATTTCCCTCCTAATCATGATAAAATCCCAAGCCAATCTCCCCTCCCTGACCTCTCAAGTCATCCTCAGACCTACTTGGGATTCTGCTCTGCTCTCCCCGGAAAAAAGCCTCATGTGTGAGTAATAAACTGTTTGTACCCTTTTGGTGCGTGTGTCGCATCACCAGACTTGACATCCAAACAAAAGTTTGTGTGTGAAGTCCACCTTGTCCCTGAGGGATGCCTATAGGTTACTCCACCTCCGTGCCTCACACCACAACCCTGCCACACCATACATTTCTGACCCCATTTTGGCCTCCTGATGGTCTCTGTTCCCTAATTACAGATACCATCAAGGCAGAATGCTGTCGCTTTGTGCTAAGTGGGGGAGTTCACTTCTCTGCAAGATATGATGGGGTGAAGTCCAATTCACTAGGGCTCAGCTTCACTCTGGAATGTTCTTCTCGGAGCATTTCCTCCCAGGGACCACCACATCCACCTTTCTCCCCATTGCCAAATCCAGATTAATGCCTCACACCCATGTGAAACTCCATCCTCACCCTCACTTGTTACTGTGATCTGTAGCTACAGTTCACTCTGTGATGCTCTGTGGGAGCTTGATGCCTGGCTTACATCTTCACCTACCTCATGACTCCTTAGACCTGGGAGCATGAGTGATGCTACCCTCAAAGTTCAGAAACATTTAATTCCAACAGTTAATTGCAAACAAACAACTATTACTGCTATCCTGCCTTCATCATGATTATCCTACACTGCTGGCCCAAAGTCAGATCTCTCCAGTCTCCTGTCTTCTCCCATACTTTCTTCTTATTATTGCTCACCTTGCCTGTAATGAACTGCCTTTAACATATTCATCAGGATAACTTTTTCTCATCCTATTACACTCGGTTCAGAATTTTCTCTTCTTTGCCAGGGCTAAGAATGCCCTTCCATTGTCCCCACTATAAAGGCAAATACATAAAAGATAACAGGCATTGGAAATTGGCAGCCTACAGTCTGATTCTGGCTAGAAGCTATATTTTATTTGGCCTGCAGAGGGTTTTGATTAAAAAAAACAAAACACATGCTTTTTTCCAAAAGAATTCAAAGAAGAATTTCTAAGAGATATCTGCACACTCCTGTTCATTGCAGCATTATTCACAATAGGCAAGAGATGGAAGCAACCCAACTTTCCATCAACATTTGAATGAATAAAGAAAATGCGGTACACAATAAAATGTGGTATACCTGGTACAGCAGAATAGTATTCATCCTTTAAAAAGAAGGAAGACCTGTTTCATGCTATACCATGAATGAACCTTGAGGACATTATGCTAAGTGAAAAGAGCTAGTCACAAAAAGATAAATACTATATGATTCCACCTACATGAGGTATCTATACTGGTCAAACTTACAGAAACAGAAATTAGAATAGGGTTTGCCAGGGACTGTGGGAGTTGGGAAACGGGAATTGGTGCTCCATTTTGGTTTTGTAAAATGATAAAGTTCTAGAGATCTGTTGTACAACAATGTGAAGGTAGTTGAACTGTACACTTAAACATGGTTCAGATAGTTAATTTTTTAAAAAGATGTTTTTATTGAATTTAGAGAGAGAGGGAAAGATAGAAACATCGATGAGAGAAACATCAATCAGCTGCCTCCCACATGCCCCTTACTGGGGATCTAGCCCCAAACCTCGCAAACTCTTGGTTTATGGGTCGACACTCAACCACTGAGCCACACTAGCTGGGCAATATAGTAAAATTTCTGTTATATGGGGCTTTTTTTTTTTTAATCACAATTAAAGATTGAAAACAGTAACAACACAGAACCTTTTAAATCTGAATACCTTTAGGAGGACTTTCCAATAAGGCCCAACACTCCTTATTCTAGAAAACACTCCTGCTTTCTTTTTTAAAAAATATGTTTTTATTGATTTTTAGAGAGAGGAAGGGAGAGGGATAGAGAGATAGAAACATTGATGAGAAAAAAAACATTGATTGGCTGCCTCCTGCATGCCACCTACTGGGGATCAAGCCCGCAACTCTGGCATGTGTCCTGACTGGGAAATGAATCAGTAACCTCTTGGTTCCTGGATCCATGCTCAACTGCTAAGCCACACTGACCAAGCAGATTTAGAATTCTTAACATAGGAGTATGGGATTTAACATGGATAATGATTCCTTTGTTCAGCAAATATTCTTTTAACCCTAGTATCTGGTACATGCTAGGCCAGTGATGGCGAACCTTTTGAGCTCGGCGTGTCAGCATTTTGAAAAACCCTAACGTAACTCTGGTGCCGTGTCACATATAGAAATTTTTTTATCTTTGCAACCATAGTAAAACAAAGACTTATATTTTTGATATTTGTTTTATATATTTAAATGCCATTTAACAAAGAAAAATCAAACAAAAAAATGAGTTTGCGTGTCACCTCTGACACGCGCGTGTCATAGGTTCGCCATCACTGTGCTAGGCACTGCAAATACTCAAGTGAAAATCTCAGTTCCTGCCCACAAATATTTTACATTCTAAGTAAACTGAACTACAGACAGTTTAATAAGATTGTGGTCAAGGCCTATGCAGGGTTCCCAGTGCTGCCTTCATAAAAGAAAGGGCTGTGCGAATAGGATGGACATCAGAGGATGAAGACAGATAGCCCAGAGCCTGCGTCCCCCTCTTCCAGTCTTGTAGGATGAATAGGAGTTATCCAGGGAAAGAAGAATACATTTCCAGGCCAAAGGATCAAGAGTGTGGGGAAAGATAGAAAAGTTTGATTAAGATATAGCAAGTTCTGGATCCCTGAATTTGCTCAGAATGGCCAATGCTTCCAGTACTAGGGAGGGTAGCAGGATAGACTGTGCCTCTGGGACACACAAAAGCCTGTTCAGTAGTCTATTATACACATGCTGACCTAATACTTCAGAAAAAGAACTGTGTGGAAGAAGATAAGATTTAGGAATAATAATGTGGTGTTAGTTGAATCTGATGGAATACATTAATTATGGCAAGACTTTGAGTGGGGAAGAAGATAGGTAGTAGCAACATTTTGAATGAATGTTGGGGAGAAGGGGTAGGAAGGAAAGTTCCAAAACAAATCCAAAAGTAGTAGGTAGTCAAATGGCATAAGCCTCAGTGAAAAAGGTTTTATTTTTAAATAGCATTTCAAAATAACATTTTTAAGTGTCATGTTTATTACAAAATGTAAAGTATAGAAAAGCATAGTAAATGCATAAAAAATCACCATAATCCCATAACTGAATTTAACCAATGGTTTCATGTTTCTATTTCTAATCATTTTCTTATATGAAGTGTATTTTTTAAAAATAAAACCATACTTAACTATTGTCCTATAGCCTACTTTAGAGCCTACTTTTAAGTAATATTACTTTTAAACTTCGAAAGCATACTTTTAAACAATAGGTCATATTTTCTGTGGTATTCGTCTTCAACATCATTTACATAGCTACATATTTTCCATCTTTATTTAATTAGACCAGTATTTTTAGCCATTTGGTTGCTTCCAAATATTTGTTATTAATATCTTTGTAGGTAAATAATTCATAATCATTTACTGAGTAAATTCCTGTTTGTTCAAATGGCATGAATGTGTTAGAGGCATTTGATACATATTGACACACTGCCCTCCAGAAAAGCTATACTAATATTCACTCCTATTAGTGCAGTATGAAAGTCCCATTTCCCAGAATCCTTATCAAGACTGGATGTTTACATTAAAGAAGAAAACCTTTGTCATAGTAAAAACTGGTACATTTTAATTGTTTTGAGTTGTACTTCTTCGATATCTAGAAGTTTCCACTTATTTGTGCTTATTTATAGGATATTTGTGTTTATGTACATTTTAATACTCTGTGTGAATTCCCTCAGTTTTCCTTCCAGTGTCTTTATAATCGTTGATTTGTAAGGACTTTTAAATATATTGAACATATCTATCCTTTCTCTATGGTATTAGTTTCAAATATATTTTTCCCACTAAGTCATTTGTCTTTTAATTGTGTTTGTGGAGACTTTCTGATGAATTGAAATACTTTCATTTTAAATTATCAAATCTCTCAATATTTTTCTTTATGTTAACATTTTTTTCCATTAAGCTTAAAAACACTTTCCTCAAAAATTAAATATTTTTCTATTCTTATATTAACCATGTTTGGATTTGAGAAGTACCAGCCCTAAGAAAGAAGACATCTACTAAGAAGGGCTCCTGGTGGCTAACTGGGGGGGGCTCAAATTTTAAAAAACAGCCTAGCAACCACTTCGACACAGAAGTCTCTCACGCAAACTGCTCTTAAGGGAGAAGCCTGCACTGAACGACCTGGCTCTGCACTGAGTTGCCTGCCTTCACTGTATAGGCACAATCTTTACAAGAAACTCATCCAAGAAAAAAACGGATAGGGAGTTACAACTCCAAAAAGCCTGTAAGCCAATATTTATTTAAGGTTTTCAGTTATTTAACACCACTTTGTCCAACATGTATCGTGTGATTTGGTTCTCTATCCACACGGTTCTATGGGAATTCATTAGCATATATAAGAGCCACGTTTCAATGACATTTTGCAAAGGTGGTCCCAGAATTCGGTGCTGGCTTGGCATGGTGTAACAAAGAGGCTCCGCACTGGAAATCCAGACTCGTACTCCATCACTCAGCCATGTGACCTTGGCAAGTGAAAAACCATTTTGCACCTCACTTTCTTGGTTTCTAGAATTTGCAAAGGGCTGAACTACACTGATCTCCAATGTTTCTTCCAACTTGTCACATCTCTAAGTCATTGCCTCTCAGGACCCTTACCTTACTTGTGATGGCCATTTCCTCTTTCACATCATGGGTTAGTTTATGATCCTATTGATTGTCCATATTTTATAGACAGGTCACAACAGCAGGAACCTCACATGTATATTTAGCCTGATTTCAGCAACATTTTTAATCTAATAAACTTAACCAAGCAATTATTTTGACTGGTACCCTTTGGAATAAAATTTTTAAAAAAGAACAGGAATATAACTTTATAATATTTCAAATGTACTCATGTGTTTTGATTTAGTTATATGCTTCCCCCACCATGCCCCACCTCCCAACACATTCAGCAATATTAAAATATGCTTTTACCCAAGAAACTCAGGGGGGATTTAATAGCAAATTCCGTATTTTGGCATCTATAAATAGTCACTCCCTGTACCAATCTGAGAAATATACAGATAGATGTACCTCGAGTTATATATTGGCTACCAGCTAGTAGCTTCTCAAATATCTCCATTTCCTTCAGCCCCTTCACACTCATTATCTAGCAAATGGGTAGGTTTCTAATGAGGTTAGCTGCTGGACAGTGATATGGAATAATGTGCACAGCGGAAACAAAGTAACCTAGATGAAAATAAACCCCCATATCATGTTCCCCTGGGTCCTCCTCACTTCATCCCCTGGCAGCTCCACCACCTGGCTCAGTGGGCTTGTGTCGATGGTCCTCATTGGCCTCCTACAGATGAGCCAGGGGGAGCTGAGACCCAGATCCTAGGTCTCCCAGGGGCTTCCATGTCCCACTGCTAGCCACTTGACCCTGTCCCTGATCACCTAGACCCTAGTAACAGCTGGAGTTGTTCTCACTGCACTGACCTATATCCTTCATGGACCCAGACGCCCATTGTCTATAGACCTTCTAGGGGTAAAGTGGACCTCCTACTCCACCAGGCAGGTTCTACTGACAATAAAAGTGTTGGTATACCAAACAAAAACCCTCTATAATTAGGTACATACTAATAACCATGAACTTTTAGTGTCTTAAAACAAACCAAGCGCATTCATCTCACTCATTAAATCTAATTCTCCAGTAACAAGCATTTCAAGAATTGGGAGCTTAAATTAGAACATCTTTCTAAGGAAAATGTCCAGAATGTCATGGCCTAATAGAACAGTGGTTCTCAACCTTCTGGCCCTTTAAGTACAGTTCCTCATGTTGTGACCCAACCACAAAATTATTTTTGTTGCTACTCCACAACTGTAATGTTGCTACTGTTGTGAATTGTAATGTAAATATCTGATATGCAGGATCGTCTTAGGCGACCCCTGTGAAAGGATTGTTCGACCGCCAAAGAGGTCGCGACCCACAGGTTGAGAACTGCTGTAATAGAATTAAATGTTTTAAACATTTTGATTTGTTACCATAAACATAACTAGATATTAAGTAGTCAGAAATTTTTATCACCTTAAAGTAATTTAAGTAACCAAATGACTGTATAACATACTTATCTGTATATTTTATATAGGGTGGGGCAAAAGTCGGTTTACAGTTGTTCATATGGAAAATAATACAATAATTAATAAATACAAGAATAAACTCTGTTTCACGTGCTCATAACTGTAAACCGACTTTTGCCCCACCTGTATGAAGTCTTCTAAATATATAGTAAATATCATTGTATGTGTTTTTCTTTTCTGGTTAGTATCAGTGCTTCTTTGGGTGAATTGAAACAAAAATTTTTTGGAGGGAATTTGAACTGCCTGGGAGCCCAAGAGTGTTTATTTTGCTGCCACTCTTTATTGACTGTAAATATTTCAGTTGAAAGGAAGTCATGTAAGAGCAAGTGGTTAGATCTTTCTGGATTTAAAAGCAGGAAGTAGTTTTGCTTTCTTCATCACCCATCCTATCAGTAGCCACCTAACTTCACTTTCTGATGCTCTGCAAGAAATGTATGCTTTTAGATACCAAACTCATACATGCTTGTTTTTTCCATCCTTTGATCCCTCACCTCTCTGCCTGAGATGTCAAAACACCGCAAAGATTTGACTTGAATGGTGTCAAAACATAAAGACACATGAGTATTGAAGCAACTCATGAATCCTCAAAATCAAAGTTATTCTATGTTAGCCATATGTCTGGCATTTGTGACTTAAACTAGTGAATCACAGGGCAAGGAAGTGAATCACAGCCACTGAACAGTTCTTTCTTATGCTTTTAGCTGTTTCTGAAGAACTGTAGAATGCAAAGCGTGCTTAGAAAGTACTATGATAGACTCCCCCCCCCCACAACACATCAGAAACTGTACAATCAACAACCTTCAAAGTAATTTGCTCATTAAAAAAAGTAAACATGTTTTTAAATTTCCCAGCAAATAGCTTCAGAAAACAGTTTATTAACTTTTCTGTAGTCACAGCACATGTTTCCTAGGTCTGATGCTTTTATCCTTATTTTCTCTCCTTTCATCTCTTTGTTCCACTAAATCAACCCAACACCTTTTTGTTTTTTTGGTTTTTTTGTGTGTGTTTTTCTTTTCTTTGTTTATTAAGGTATTACATATGTGTCCTTATCCCTCCATTGATCCCCCCAACTCCCCACCCCTGCTCATGCCCTCATGCCCCTGTTGTCTGTGTCCATTGGTTAGGCTTATATGCATGCATACAAGTCCTTTGGTTGATCTCTCCCCTAACCTTTCCTCTGAAGTTTGAGCATCTGATCGATGCTTCTCTGTCTCTGGATCTGTTTTTGTTCATCGGTTTATGTTGTTCATTATAATCCACAAATAAGTGAGATCATGTGATATGTATCTTTCTCTGACTGGCTTATTTTGCTTAGCATAATGCTCTCCAGCTCCATGCATGTTGTTGCAAATGGTAGGAGATCCTTCCTTTTTACAGTACCGTAGTATTCCATTGTGTAGATGTACCACAGTTTTCTAATCCACTCATCTGCTGATGGGAACTTAGGCTGCTTCCAAATCTTAGCTACTGAAACTTGTGTTGCAATGAACATAAGGGTGCATATATCCTTTCTGATTGGTGTTTCTAGTTTCTTGGGATTCAGGGATGTCAGGTAGCTGGATAGATTGCATTGACTTTGAAGGACCTTCCTACCAAAGTCTCCATAATTCCAAAAGAAGCCTATTCAGAATTACTAGGTGTCCCAATGCCTGTGGGCAATAGAGGGGTCCATTGCCCATTTTTTGATTGGGTTGTTTCACCTTTTTGTTTTTAATATATTTTTACTTATTTCAGAGAGGAAGGGAGAAAGAGACAGAAACATCAATGATGAGAATCATTGATTGGCTGCCTCCTGCATGCCCCATATGGAAATCAAGCCCACACCCTGGGCATGTGCCCTGATGGGAAATCAAACCATGACCTCCTAGTTCATAGGCCAACACTCAACCACTGAACCACACTGACTGGGCAACCCAACACCACTTTTTACTGCCCCCTCTCCAGCACCACCACTTCTTCCCATTTCTCCCTTCCCTAGGCGCACTCAACCACTGAACCACACTGGCTGGGCAACCCAACACCACTTTTTTACTGCCCCTTCCCCAGCACCACTACTTCTTCCCATTTCTCCCTTCCCTAGGAGATCCCTAGAGAGGGTTGCCCAAGGACTGGGTAATAATGCCAAAAGTTCCTAGAATTTCAAGTTTAGGTGGGTCAGGAAAGCCTTACATGCGGAACCTGGAAAACAAACTGATTCATGTAAATCCATCCATGTGTTCCAAGTGGATATGGTAATTGGCTAATAACATGTAAAAATGCTAAAATTCAAATCTCTGCAAAGCAGCCAATTGTGTAAAAAAGTTACCTTCTTTTCGACAATGTGTTCATTCCACATTGATCCTGCCAATCTTTCCATTGCTCATGACCATGTCTTTCCGTTGTTTCCCTGAGCTTCAGACAAAACTCATCACTCGCTACTTAGGATAAATCAGAACGCGTTGAATTGTTCACCTTTGTATTTGCTGAGGATAAGCAAAAGAAGGATTGACTAACACTAGGAAACTAATTTTAAAGAGCACACTACTCATCAGACTGAAAACCAAAGCAACCTTCCAGAAGTTAGGCTCAGCAATTAGGAAGTCAGATGGTGTGCATCAGCTGCTCAATCTTTCCCTGCTAATGTATATGCCCATGTTTTAGAAGTTAGTTTTGGTACCAGTGTGGACTTTTATGAAACTTTAACTAGTATGGCATATACCTAAATCATGATATATAAATATAAAAATCAGCAACAAATTTTTTAAATAGCTCATTCTTCCCAAGAAGTGTTTCTAGAACAAGTAAATGAAATAAGCAGCTTTTACTCCTCTCTCACCCTAAATTATGGCTTATTATTGTGAAGGACAGTGTTCAAGTACCAAGCCAGTGCGGACACTAGAAAATCATCAGTAAAACCTGTCACCACAGTGACTGTAGTTTACAGTGGCACACTGTTTCCATCAAGGGGCAAGGGCACACCTGTTTTTAAAGGCATTTTTTAAAAGCACATTTCAACACGGACGGACCCAGATCACACGCCAACAGATGAGGGGACAATAACCCCATCAGCCCGCCTACAGCCTCTTCACTTTAATGTCCTCCAGTTCTTCCCTTTAACAGGGTTTCATGGGGGAGGAGGTAGCGTCTAACATTCAATGCTTTATAAAAGCAACAAAGGATTATACACTGAACTATGCTCAGGAATAATGCTTAGCTCACCTAACAATTAAATTATACATAAACCCTAATACCGCAAGTTTTTAAGTGGTATCCAAATAAAACTGCAGACTGATTCTGAGGGTAACTGGCTATCTTTCTTCACAAAACTCCTAACTAAGCATGTCTCATCCTTTTGCAAGTCCACTTTCTCTTGTTGCCGAGTTCTGGGTAAACCCCCCACTCATTCATTCACCAAATATTCACTGAGCACAACCTAGGTGTCAACCCTGTTCTAGGCTCAGGGAAGAAAAGGAGCACCAATAAAAATCATGAACTCACATTCTACTGGGGTGAGACACAAAATAAGCAATAAACATAATAAATAATAAGATGAGGGAATACAGGATGCTAGGTAGGGTCTGGAACTTTAAACAGAATGGTCAAGGAGGTCTAATTGAAAAGCTGACATCTGAACAAAGATTGGAAGGTGATGTAGAAAGAAGACATGAAGTTATCTGAGGAAAGGGCAGTGCCGGCAGAGGGAGGACCTAAAGCTGAGGCTATGAGACAGGCTGTCTTATTGATGTGTTCAAGGAAGAGGAGGGAGACCAGCCTGGGAGGACAGGGAATAATTGGGACCATCAGGTAAGCCAAGGTTCCCAGATTCAGTAGGGCCCCGGATGCCATTGCCTTTTACTCCTAATGAAACAGAGGGACTAGAGACTGAGGCCATCATCAGGGGATGGTGGTGTGGACCAGTTGGGTGCAGTCGGGGTGGTAAGAAGGGATCAAACTCCAGATACACTCTGAAGAGTCAACACGAGTCCGTCTGGACTAGGAGAGAAAGAGGCTAACAACCAGGGTTAGCCTGAGCAAGCGGAAGGATGGAGGAATGAGTGTGGGGATAAGATCAAGAGTTCAGGTTTGGATATGTTGAGTTCAGACATATAGACATCCTAAAGGAAATGAGGAAGCAAGTGGCTATCAGCTTATAGTTCAAGGAGAAGATCAAGGCTGGAGCTATACACTCAAGGTTTGGAACCTTTTACATTTAAGGGACTGGCTGAGATCACCCAAGGAGTGAGCGTAGATGGAGAAGATATGACATCCAAAATCCAGAGTCATTGCAGATGTAATTATTTGTGTTAAGACAAGGTCATCCCAGAGTATGGAGGGGCCCTGAATTCAGTATGACTGGTGTCTGTATAGAAATGGAATAGTTGGACATAGATACCCAAAGAGAGAGAATGCCAAGTGAAGATGAACACAGGGTGGTTGTAATGTATCTATAAGCCAATGGATGTCAAAACTGCCAGAAAAACCACCCCAAACCAGGGGAGAGGCATGAAACAGTTTCTCCCCGACAGCCCTCTGAAGGAAAAAACCTCTGACACCTTGATCTTGGACTCCCAGTCTCTAGAACTGTGTGAGAATAAATGCCCACTGGTTAAGCCATCTGGTCTGTGGTACTTTATTATGCAGCTTTAGATAAAGGGGAGCTAGAAAGAGTGAGTGTGCTAGAGGAAGTAGGGGTCAGAGAGGGGAATGCACACATTGTAATAATCATGGAGGGCATACAGCGATGGGTCATAATGGGGTCTGGCAGCAATGAAAGGTGAGAGGCCAGATTGTGAGAGGAGAAGTAAATAGGAAAGTGAGAAGCCAGAGGAATGGAGGGACAATCTACATGACTGGCATATTGACACTGCCAAGAATCAAGGCAGGAATAGGACTGTAACATGAGATGAGTACTGAGGAACGACCTTGAGACAATGGATGTCAGCAAAATAGAAGAACAGGTGACACAGCTCGATGACCTGAGATTCATCTAAGACATTTTCAGGGAGGAACGAGAATAATTCAGAGGGCATGAGAAACAAAAAGGAAATGCATCCCACCCCCAGGCTCCATGTGACGGAGAAAATCACGGCCACCACATGACTGGGGTGCAGAATAGAAAAGCAATGTTCTCAGCAGAGAGCCAGGTTTTCATCAGAGCGGTTTGCTGGCAGGACCAGTCGGGGGTGAGGCTGAGGACATCAGGTTTTGCTAATAATTGGCTGTGGGCTCTAGCAGGCCCAGAAGAGGGTGGGATTGGAGGAGGGTAGGAGATGTCTCTTCCATGTTCATGACCAGTGCTGATCCATATTGAACTAATGGCTTCCTTTGTTCAAAGTTGATGTATTAGTAGCATTAAATACTCCTTCTCCAGCTGTAATTACTCAAACACTTTATCTCAGAGAACCCTCCTTGACTCCATTTTCTGGCTCTGGTAAACCTGTTCCAGTACCTGATTAGTACACAGCATAAAGCAATAGTGACGCTTGGCTTTTTTTTTTTTTTCCTGGGGTCCAGAAATCATGGCTACTGCAGCTGCCTCTTTCT
>NW_006299390.1:1375846-1381868 GCF_000327345.1 Myotis davidii | reverse complement strand
GTGGGCGGGGGCGGAGCCGGGAGGCAAATAAGCTACCACTGAGCATCTCCCAAGAGGCTCCCATCATTCTTCAACATACAGCATCATCCTAGCATCCCCTATCCTGCAGTTACTTTGAGTGTCTCCCCAGGAGACATGCCCTTTCTCACCACAGCGCAGAGTTGACAATGTCACGCCCTCTTAAGGTGGCCAATGAAAGTATAGTCTTTATTCCTAACAGTACATTTGCAATACCTTACAGCAACCTTACAAAAGCTGATGTTCCATCCTTGTGGAACACTCATTTACTCATTCAACAAATACTCGCAGAGTGCTTTGACAGTGGCAGGAGCTCAATAAGCATACAGGGTGGGGCAAAAGTAGGTTTACAGTTGTGAGTATGTGAAGCAGAGTTCATTCTTGCATTATTATTATTTATTAATGTGTTATTTTCCATATGAACAACTGTAAGCCTAGTTTCAGCCAACCCTGTATAGTAGATAAACAAATTGATAGGAAACATTAGACCCAGTAATGATAAATAATATGAAAAAACAAACAAACACAAAAAATAAAACAGAGTAAGAGGCTAGAAAATGCAAGCAGGGAGTAATGTTAATAAAAGTCAGGCCCTAACTGGTTTGGCTCAGTGGATAGTGGCCAGCCCTAGCCGGTTTGGCTCAGTCGGCCTGCAGACTGAAGGGTCCCAGGTTGGATTCCGATCGAGGGCATTTACCTTGGTTGCAGGCCCATCCCCAGTCGGGGGTGTGCAGTAGGCAGCTGATCAATGTTTCTCTCTCATCAATGTTTCTAGCTCTCTGTCCCTCTCCCTTCCGCTCTGTAAAAAAATCAATAAAATATATTAAAAAAATTAGTAGAAGTAATTATTAACTTTGGATCATACATATTATAAAAAAAAAGAGCATGTACCTTGGTTGAGGGCACATCCCCAGTAGGGGGTGTGCAGGAGGCAGCTGATCGATGTTTCTCTCTCATCAATGTTTCTAGCTCTCTATCCCCCTCCCTTCCTCTCTGTAAAAAATCAATAAAATATATATATTTTTAAAAAGTCAGTTTTCCTTCCTTCATATGTACTGATGTAAACCCCCTAGAACATTACACTGAATTTCAAGCAGTTTCAGAGGACTTCCTACAGCTGGTTTGTCGTTCTACCTGGGACATAAGAGGCCATCTACAGCTTTATTGATCTACAAACCCAATTCCATCTCTTCACCCAGGGATGATCAGTCTCTGGAGAGCCAACCCTTAGTAGCTAACCATACTAAGGCGATCCTTTTATGAACCACAATGTTAATATCTTGATCTATAATAGGAGCCATATCTGGCCATTCAGCCAGGCTCTGCTCTTTGCTAAGGCATGTCTTTCTGGAAGGGAAATCCCCTTAGGAATACACATTTAGCCATATTTAAATGTCTGGCTACCATGGCACCCAAAGGGACCCACTTGCATGAGCCTAGACCTGGAGGTATGTTACTTGAGGAGCAGACTATGACTCTGTGATTAGAAAAAGGCATCCTTCCTCCTGGCCAATGCAGGCCGAGGTTAGAACACACAGCTTGACAAGGAGAAGGAAGACAAGTTTTCAGCTCTGGAGGTAGGTGCTCTTGTGTAGTGAAAACCTGGGTAACTGAATAAAACAGACCTGATGGAAGCAAAGAATTAAAAGTTACTGGGTGTTTCAAGGAATGTTGCCTTTACGGTGTGTAGCATGTGGTGTCAAATGAAGTGAGTGTCATGTAACGATGCCTTTTACCCTTCGCAGTGTGTGTGAAATGTGTAAAAAATAAAATCAAAGGATCCTTTGTGGATCCACTTATAAAATAACTGGTCCAACTCTGAACAAGTCTCTTTTTTCTTACATGAAACTGTAGTTGAAAATATTTTAAAGTCCTTCTGAAAACTGTTCACGTTTCTAGACTCTATCTCACCAAGAAAATGTTAGGGAAACTAGAGTAATGAGGGAGAGGCTGGAATCCTGCTGAGAATGAGATGAAACATCCTGGGTTTTGACTCCTCCCAAAATAGCTGAAATCTGTCTGTTCAGCAAAACGGAATTACGCCTCATCCATCTCCCACCCCTCAGGTGAGAGGACAGCAGACAGGCTTGGAAAGGCTGCACCCAGTTGGCCCTGCAACAGGCGTCTGATTCGCTCCCTCACTGGGGCCGCAGTGTGGCCAAACCTGGAGGTCATGTTTACTTTCTACTCTTGTCTACTTTTCCTTCCCCGAAGCCTGGACAGTTTCTTGAGCAGAACAAATGAATCCTAAAACATTAATAATTTGAAAACATTGATTAGGTCTACCCTTATCATTTGTGTGACCTGAGGCAAGAATACAATGAAGGCCCACAACCCCTATGTCTACATATTTAGAAGTTATAAATCAAAGCTGACAAGCTACTGATTAATACATGTTCGGTTCTTCTATCTGATAAATACACCTTCAAAAGGGCCTGAAACACCAGGTGTAGGAATGTAGTGGTACAGGGAAGCTTCTGGCCCACACTTCTGCTTTTCCCAGAGCCAGCCCTCCATCTGGGTTTCCTCCGGCCGCTAGTACATACCGTAGCTCACACAGCCAAACTCAGTCCACATTTCCCCACACCCCTTGGCCACTGCTAAGACTGAAGGCTATCTACAGCAGGGTACGCCCTCTGGAGGCCAGACAAGCGAAGAAGCCCATACAAAACCCAAGAATCAGCTCAGTGCCATTTGGGCGGAACATTCCAGGGACCCAGAACCGTGGTCCAGAAGGTTGGTTCTAAGCTCCAGGCTGGCATAAATCTTTGAGCCCACAGATTCTCCCTCTGATGGGGAGTGTCACAACCTGAGCAAGGTCCTCTCAACCACAAACCCCAAAGCAGGAGCCCCACTGGCCTGGACCTAAGGGTGATACTGCCACTGTGAAAATTATTTAATTTGTATCCCAGCCACTTCAATTATGAGTCTAATCATTTTAAAACGTAGTCCAGAAAAAGCTTACTAAATCTAAATTCCTGAGCCCTAACCCAGACCCATGAATCAGATTATATGGGGGGGATTTCCAGGAATCTACATGTGTATGTTTTGTTTTTGTGGTTGGTTTTTTTAAATCGTTATTGTTGGAAGTATTACATATGTACTCTCCCCTCCTCCCCCCCCACCCCCATTGACCTCTTCTAGCCCACTTCCATCCCCACCCCAGGCCTTCAACACCCTATTGTCTGTGTCCATGGGTTATGCATAAAAGTTCTTTGTTGATCTCTTTCCACCCTCCCCCGACTTCCCTCAGAGGAATCTACGTTCTTAAACAATCTCCCTAAATGACTCTTATTCACATTGAGATCTGCTATCAAACAGCTAGCAGATCTCACATGCCTTTCACACGGAATCCATCAACTCTATCTCCAAAAGCTGGGCCCCTGAACAAACTGATGTACTGTTCTCCATTTTAAAGATTTTATCTTCTAGATAAACCTGTTAGATTCCCAGAAGCTAAGGCTAGACTCTTAAGCAGTGTTAGATAAACACTGCTCACATCATATTCTCCAATTCCAAGAACACCATTACTTAATTCCTGGCAAGTTGCAGTGTAATTGAATAGGCTGCAGTTTCTTTATGCAGCTGCTGTTAGCCAACTTCCTGGGAACACCATGATCTCTCGATGAAGATGCTAGAAACAGGCATGCTTTCCCCATTGTAGTGGGCCAATCATTTATTATTTATTTATTTATTTATTATTATTGTAACTATGGGCTTTTAAATTCCTGCTACCCTTTCCTCTTACCCACCATTCAGCAGTCAGTGGACACTATCTTTTTACATCACATTCAGGGCAGGATTGTCCTGGCAGAACAGAAGTTATGGGTTAGGAACCACCAAGAACTTTGGTAGATCTATACAGAGACCATGGTCTGTAGGGCATTTCTATTGTAAATGGCAGGTGTTTGAGAGAATAAAAGATGGTTTCTCCATTTTTTTCTATTAAATACCAGAGGCTTTACTTTGAATATCAAGATTCAAACTCCTAGAATTCAGAAATCTTATAAACCATTGATGAGAAAAAATGTAAAGGTAGATTAAAAGCATATAAAAATTAAATAAATAAGAAAAAATATAAGTCATTTTTAAATTTTCTTAGTTCCCTTTGTCCTAGGAGATGTATCTATAAACAAATTGCTATGAGAGATGTCTGAGATTTTACAGCATATATATATATATATTGATTTCAGAGAGGAAGGGAGAGGAAGAGATAGAAACATCAATGATGAGAGAGAATTATCGATTGGCTACCTCCTGCACGCCCCACACTGGGGATCGAGCCTGCAACCCCGGCATGCCCCCTGACCAGGAATCAAACCATGACCTCCTGGTTCATAGGTCAATACTCAACCACTGAGCCACATCAGCCAGGCTGACTTTTTTAAAGATCTCACATATAAGTGATACTATGCAGTGTTTGTCTTTCTCTGCTTGGCTAATTTCACTTAGTAGTATGCCCTCCAACTTTATTCATGATGTTGTCACAAATGGCAGGATTCCCTTTTTCTTTATGACTAGAGGCCCGGTGCACGAAATTGGTGCACGGGTGGGTCCCTAGGCCTGGCCAGTGATAAGGGCCGATCAGGTTCCCCGCCTCCCTGCCTCCTCCTTCTCTCACTGCTTGCATCCACCACCCACCCACCCCCGGTTCCCCATCCCAACCTGGGGCCCAACCCCGATTGGGCAATCAGGACTTGCTGGCTGGGGGGAGGAGCCAACCACCACTGCAGCAGGTAAGGGACTCGGGAGGTTGGCTGCTGGCCCCAAGGAGGAAAGATGCCACGTCCGCCACTACCCACCCCCAGTTTCCCATCCCAGCCCAGGGGCCTGGCCCCGATTGGGACCTGCAGGCCAGGGGTAGAGACTGGGAGGTTGTCCAGCAGGCCCCATAGGTAATCAGGGCTTGCGGGCTGGGGAAGTTTCTGCATTGAGCGTCTGCCACCTGGTGGTCAGTGTGCATAACAGCGACCGGTTGTTCCGGTCTTTCCAGTCACTTAGGCTTTTATATAAATAGATAGTATTCAATTGTATATACACACCACATTAAAAAAAAGTATAGAACCCACTAGAAAGTAGTTTTCATGATTACATCTTTAACTAAAGAAAAAAATCCAGTGCAAGGGGATTTATAAAGGGGTGATTAGAATGTAACCTACTGGTATATTTTGGAAAATTCTTATGAGTAGGATTTTATTAATCATTTCTAAAACTTAGAAGAACAAACGAGATTTTTAGATAAAAGCAGGAGAGAGGTGGTTTTGTAATAAAGTCACACTAAGATAATGAACACTTGAGTGAATTTCTGCTGGGGTTGTAATCCCTAGAGAAATCTTCAAGAAAAGAATTTATGTCATTTATCCTGGATGGTTCTCACTGCCATTCATGAGCGGTTTTGATCCTAATCAGATGGTCTCTTGCAATTCCCACCAATGGGTGAATCTAAGGTTAAGAATGGCCCCATACTTTTCTAGGGTCCACTTGACATGTCAGCTGTTTAAAACTGTAGTGCTTGAAGAATTAAGGTCACCTATAATGTATGTGATTATTGGTCATCATTAAGCATTAAGTGATCTATGGAATGGCACTGCTTAAAAGTACTTTCGCCTTTAAGCATTTTAATTGGATAAAATCATCACACCCAAGACATAAAAGATATAAAACGGACCTTTAAGTTTAGTATAAGAGGGAAATGAAGGCTTAAAACTAGGATAGCTGTAAGAAAAAAATCTTAAGATGAATGCAATGAGGAAGACAAACACTAGTATTATAGTATCAGTTATTTTTCCACCTGCCCAGTAGGTGTCAGTGTAAGACAATGTTCCTAGAGTTGACCAAGCTTTAAATCAGAAACAAAGAGTATCAAGTTATAAAATAGAGAAGACATAATAAAGATGGGAGAACCAAATTTCCGCATGGAGCTTTAAATGCCATTATTTGAAAAGAGAGCTGACCTCAGCAAAGTCTCTTCATGGGTGAGATGACAGAGTTAGGTGAGGGGACC
>NW_006299390.1:1364938-1375798 GCF_000327345.1 Myotis davidii | reverse complement strand
ATTCCTGGGGTATCTCTCTCACAGGTATCCAGCAGGACTTGGCATTGGTTAAAAGAGTTAGTCGCTGTCAACTAGTACAGTAACCAGCGAACACTTCCAGGGAATATTCATATTCACCCAGATGTATGCTCTTTGAAAAAACAGATACCGTCCCTGCTTCTCAGTGACTTACAGTATACAAGTAGAAAACCTCTAATAAGGATTACAGAAGTGAATCAAGGAAAAAAGGAGGGGAATCAAAGGTCGTATGAGTGGTTTGGGGAATAGGTTGGTCAGTCAGGGTGAGCTGCTTGGAAAAGCTGGCTTTTGAGCTATGAATGAAGAGCCCCATCTGCTGCTCACACTCAGTTTTCCTTCTCCAGATACAAGCTAGCGCCCTCTGCTCAGATAAAGGGCAAGCAAAAAAGAGGAAAAAATAAACAGGGATTATTTTTCAAATTCACTATGTAAAGTTATATTGATACTTTAAAGGGAAAATAAGGGGGAAACATCTGTTGCATACCTAACACACGTACATTATGTTATTCAATTCTTATCAAAATTCTGAGATACAAGTGCTATTGTTCTCATTTTTAAGGGATCCAAGGCTCACCAAAGTTAAATAACTTTCCCAATGTTTTAAAATCTAACAGTTATGAGTGATTACTCTGCACCAGATATTAAACTAAGTGCACTCACAACAACCCAATGAAGTTACTGTTTTTTCCATAATGCAGGCAAGAAAGTTAAGTCTTACAGAAAATAAGTTATTGCTTCCCCAAGTTCACTGGGCTCCCAAGGACAGGCATGCTTTGGAGGTACTGTGTGTTTGGTTCCAGACCACCGCAATAAAGTGAGTCATAATCTTCATGCTGGTGCAGGGTCTTGCCTTCAATTTGTAAAAACCACAACACCTGTGAAGCAAAATGAAGTGAAGCGCAATAAAACGAGGTATGCCTGTAGTTGATCTGAAATTCAAATTCGTGTGCAAGTTGGGTTCTCTGGCAAGCAGCCTCTGAAACTAAGGTCGCCTTGTTTATTAGGGAATGCCCTTAGCACTAGCACCAGTGACAGAAGCAGGGCTGGGAGTTGTTGGAACTGGGCCAAATAGCCAGGCTATTATACACCTGCTTCAGTCAGTCATTGGATGTGGACATGATTCTCTGCAGCTGCAAGAGACCCTGCAAGGCTGACGGCTGACAACCACCTGCACTCCAGGAGCTGGGACCGTAAGTCCTTCCTGGGAGGGACATTGGGCAGCACACCTTCACGTCCATTGCACGTGTCTGTATCTTACTCTCAATTAACCATGTTTTTCTCCTACTCCATGATGGTGGGGGCCGGAAGGGTGGCATCAGTCCTTGACAGAGCCCAGGCCCCAGGTTCACAGGAAAATGAGTGCCAGGCTCTCAGCCCTTATACCTGGTATGCCTCAAATAGCATCACCTAGAAATCCAGGAAGGAGACAGACAGCCTGCATCAACAGTAGGGTTAGTCATTAAATGCTTATGGTTCCGTTGATGGACAACATCCAGGTGGCCTACTAGGGGAGGTACCAACCGACTCACTGACCCAGCAGTTGGTCCACACACTTCTGCTATTTAGTAACATCTGATTTCCTACTTCATGCCACTCACCCCAGAGGCTGCCGGAGCGGGCAAACCCACCTGGTATGTTAAGTGCTGGCCTGGCCACACTGCCCTGCCCTAGGTGAGGGGAGTATAGAGTGGGCTGTTTTCCATTTGTAAATATAGGTATCTCAAGAGGTGAGAAGAGCAAAATTCCAGCCTGAAATTCCACCAAGTTCTCACACGTCTACTTGAATTCAGAGAACAGCTGACCCGACAGAAGGCAGAAAACTGGTGGTTTTAGCTCGCTCAGTGGCAAATGAGGACAAAGCAAAATCCTCTATCTGTGGTGAAATTCTTCGCCAGTGCTGTCCTGGTTATGCATTAGACAACCTTCTGGCCCTTTAAATACAGTTCCTCTTGTTGTGACCCAACCATAAAATTATTTTCGTTGCTACTTCATAACTGTACTGTTGCTACTGTTATGAATCGTAATGTAAATGTCTGATATGCAGGATGGTGTCAGGCGACCCCTGTGAAAGGGTCGTTCGACCGCCAAAGGGGTCGCGACCCACAGGTTGAGAACCGCTGCATTAGAAGCTAGGGCTGAGGGACTGCCATTTAGAAGGGAAAACACGTCGTCGGGTTGATCTGCACCACGGGTGGGTCAGAATCCTCAGAGCAGTCACCTCCTCCCTGTGCTAGAGTCACTGCCCCCTATGCACTTCATTAGGCCAGCCATTCCTCGCTCCAGGAACGCCACCTCCCCTTTGCCACAGTTAGCAAAACCCAGGCAAAGCCTCAGTTCACATTCTATTCCAGGAAACTGTCCATCCCCTTCCTCCACGTAAAAGCAATTTCTTTTTTAATTCATCACATGTGTCTGTATCTTACTCTCAGTTCATGTTTTTCTACTACCCCATGATGGTGGGGGCCAGACACGGCAGGAGTTCTAATATTTAAATTGTGCATAAATGCTTGATTAAAAGCCAAACCCCTCTAAGAATCTGCATTTTCATAATAAGCCCTGAAGTTCCTGAGGCACTTGGCCTGCAAAGGGTGTGATTTTAAAAGATTTCTTCTCTCCAAAAGAGGAGGATAACACACTTGCTACAGAATCTATTTCCTCCCCCTAAATGCATGTTTAGATGCAACAGGAAAATAGAGACACTGCCTTATTCATCGCCCTTTCTCCCACAGTATCTAGAGTAGTAATTTGCATACATCAGGTGGTCAGACACTGTTTACCCGCCAGCCAAGAGTCCATTTGTCCTTCTGATTTTCTTTTTACTCTTCCAAATGATTTGAGGTTTGGAGAAAAGCCCAGCTCTCACTCCTGTTTCGCACATACTTCCAGTCCAAGCTCCAAGATCTATATGAGCCACTGACCCCTCCCTTCACCCCTCTTGACCTGGCCTTCCTTTAGTAGATCTTCTTAGTTGTTTAACAAGAGATATGACATGATGTTTTTATTCGGTAATTTTAAAAATATACTTTAGTCATATTTTAGAAAACAAAAATATTAAGAAAAAAAATCCCCATTTTTTCTTTAATGCACATTTCCCACATCCTGAAAAGTTCCCTCTCTCTGTCGGCGCTATGTCAACAGCCTTCTTTCTCCTTTAGTTCTCTCCCTCTTTTCTGAAAAGGCTGGGGATTATAGATTTAGAAAGGGGGTTTGAGGGGAAGAGAGAATCTAAATACTATTTTAAAAGAACAAAACTTATTCTACGTACTCCCATTTATCAAAAATTAAACAAATATAAAACTAATAGGGCAACTTTGACCAAGCACACTGAGTAGGAGACACATTTGGGCAACAGCATTTTAAGGAACTCGGTGTCTTTTTGCTGGCTTTCAGAATCCACTTAGCACAACAGGAAGGTAATGAAGAGAGGTAGGGATAATGTACATCATAATGACAATAGCAAACATGTACTACTTTCTATATTCAGGGCACTGATATAAACACTTACAGTAAATTATTTGGCTTAATCATTTGCATTAAATTATTTAGCTTCACAATGGCCCTATGAGGTAGGAATTATCAATGCCATCATTTTACAAATGAGGAAAATGAGTCGCAGAGAGGTTAAGTAACTTGTGCGAGGTTACACAGCAGGTCAGTGTCAGAGTTAGAACTGGAACCTAATCAGGCTCCAGAATCCATGTTTTTAATCACTAATTGCAAGTTAATCAGGGTTGTGCCAACAATTATAACATTTTAGTCATTTAAAGACCTTAAGTAAAATTGTACTTGAACTTTTATCCAATGTCCCAAATATTCTAGGGTGTTTTCTTGGGACATAAGACCACAGTCAAGCCTCAGTCAGACAATTGTTCCGTAGTTATTGCGATCCAGTCTTTTCAGACAACTCCTGTATGCAGTTTGATTGAATAGGCAGGCTTTATTTTAAGAAAATGCTTCTTTTATTCCTGGACTTGAGGAATTCTTTATTCAGCAAATTTAATGGGCAACTACCTATGCCAGGCATTATTCTAGGTTCTTGGCCCAGATCGGTGAGCACCTTAAATAACTAGTACGGGGTATCTGAAGTATAAGAAACTGAAGTAGTCCCCATGGTGGCACACTGGAGCCTGGCAAGCCGGGCAGGGGAAGCCCTTTAAGCTACTAGAAATTTTAGATGTCAAGAACATTCCCTGTTCATGGGGCTTGGTATTATATGGTTCATTAGGGTCTATTGTGGCTGGCCTTGGACATTTTTTGTGAACTAGAATTAGATCATGTGATATTGGAGTAGGAGGATTTATCTTAGTCACTTTAGGATGCTTGTTCCATTGTAAGTATAATTATGCAAAACTAAGATACAGGAAAGAATAACAGGAGAAGGAATTAAAAATAAGATTTTATATAAAGTACCCACCTTGATGCTGAAAGAAAACAAACCAATGACAACAGCAGCAATTGAGCAGAGTCTCAAGCACAGAAGCCCAAATACAACTCCCTGAAGTCAGTATGAACAAAGTTGAGATCAACTATGTAAAATATCAGTAAGTAAATGAAGTATGTGTACATTGTAAGAAAGAAAGAGAGAGAGGGAAAGGGCTCAAAGAATTCAGTAGCATACCCAAAGTTACACAGTAAGATGAGGCAGCCACCAACATCAAGGACACCAAGCCTATTCCTACCACAGGACCCTTGACATAGCTACTCCCTCTGCTTAGACTGCTCTTCGCCCAAGCTTCACATGGCTGGCCCCTCATCATTCTACTTTCATTCCAAATGTTGCCACTTCAGAGAAGTCCTTCCTAACCACCTCAGTGTGCGGTCACCGTCTCCCACTCCAAGTGCCACTCTATTTCAGGAGTCATTAAGCTACATCCCATGGCCAAAACTGGCTCACAGCCTGTTGTTGTTGTTGTTACTAGAGGCCCGGTGCATGAATTCATGCACAGGTGGGGTCCCACAGCCGGTGCACGAATTCATGCACAGGTGGGGTCCCGCGGGGTGGCCTGAGGGGATCAGGCCAAACCTGTAATCCAACACCGCCTGCAGCTCCTACCTGCCGCTCCCACTCATCCTGGCCCCACTGTGCCTTCCGACCATGAGCCCTGCCTCTGGCACCCTCCCAAGAGTGGCCTGCAGGATCAGGCCAAAACTGGCTCTTCAATATCCCCTGAGGAGTCCAGGATTGTGAAAGGGCATAGGCCAGGCCAAGGGACCCCACTGGTGCATGATCAGGGCTGGGGAGGGATCATGGGAGGGCTCCAGGGTGTGTCTGGCCCCATCTCGCCCAGTCCCAATTGGGGCTGATCGGGGCCAATTAGGGCCAGCCAGCCAGGGAGGGATACAGGAGGTTGGCCAGAAGAGGAGGGACCACAGAAGGGCTCTAGGGCATGTCCGGCCCATCTTGCTGAGTCCCAATTGGCTGGACTCCAGCAGCATGCTAATCTACCAGTTGGAGTGTCTGGCCCCTAGTGGTCAGTGCACGTCATAGCAAGCAGTTGAGTGGCCTTAGCATATTACGCTTTGATTGGTTGAACAGTCGACTTGTCACTAGACGATTGGACACTTAGCATATTAGGCTTTTATTATATAGGATTACTCTTGTTTTATAAGTAAAGTTTATTGAAACACAGCCATGTCCATTCATTTACATGTTGTCTATGGTTGTTTTCCCACTACAACTGCAGAGGTAAGTAGTTGGAGTTGAAACAGAGGTTGTATAACCCAGAAGCCTAAAACATGTACTATCTGGCCCTTTACAGAAAAAGGTTTGTCATCCGTTACTCTATATCCTATTGTTCCATTTGTTTTCTTGACAATATTTGTCATAATTTGTGTGTAGGGGTCTCTATTCTGCCTCTAGAATGTAAGGTCCATATGGGCAGTGTGTGTCTGTGGTCTTCACCATTGTATCTTCCCCACCTAGATCAGTAGGTGATCCATAAATATTTGTGGAGTGATAAAGGGCTCTTGATATATTCTAATTTCACAGTCCCTAGGCGATTTTCTCTTCATAGTTAGGCTGACCAAAGGAGGAAAATATATAACACCCTTTGCTGTTACATATTTCACAGTCCATCTACAGCACTCTTTTTGCTTTTGAAATAGGTACTTGAAGAGCACTGCCACACAATTCATTTCAACATTATTACATTAAATTATTTAAATTAATTGATTACATTTAATTTTAAATTATGATGTATTTTGATAATGGTATGAATGCTCATCGATGGCATTTCAAAATCCGCAATCCATTTAATTTCTTAATGTGATATATACATATTTCTAATAAAACAAATCTGGGAAGAATTACCTAGTAAAAATTACACAGTCGGACCATTTTAATCTATGTCTTATCTTCTCTCCTCACTACTAGAAAAACCCTGAAACATTTATCATGGAGAATAAGAAAGGAAGGAAACTGTTCTATTCCTGCTAGCAAATTCCTATTTATATCCTTCCACCATCTACTCTGGCCATTCCTTTGGCCCAGAAAGCCAAAGAGAAATTAGGGGGTGGTGAGACAGTAGTTTAACTGAGGTTACCAGCAGTTGCTTCAGATGAAATACCCGGGAGAGAGAATTTCTAAAATGGCATTTTCCAGTAAGATCCCCCACAAGCATAACCCCAGACATTCATAGATGGGCAGTCACTGTGGGTTTGAGCTTGAATCAGTGACAAGAGTCCAGCCACCTCTGAGACAGAAGGTCTGTTATCTGACCTGGATTGCCACCTCTGCACCACTGAGAACTCATCATATACATTTCTTTCTACCGTCCATTGTGTCATTTAGATTCTCCAGTTCTTCAGTTTAAAACAACAAAGGTAGTTTTACAAGCCAGATGACTGTGTTTTCCTCCTTGTCTACTCATTCTCCCCCGAGAAACTTAGATTGTTTTTAAATTCCTCAATCAGGATTGAGACATTTACCAATCTACATTATCAGAATTCTTAACATACAAACCTAATTTTCTTTTTCCTTTGCTTCCCCAAATATCTGACTTCAAAACATGTAGAAAAAAAACGCAGAGGGGAAAAAATTTAAGACCATTTATTTTATGTTTGTTGTTCCTATGTCAAGAATACCTATTGTGATGTTTTTATTCAAATAAGAGGCTCACTTCCCTTCTATGAGCTCCAAGGGAAAGAAGTTCCCAGGGTGAGGGAGAAACAATACACAATGCCAGTACTTCCCACAGGCTGGCCCCAAGGAAACGCAAATGCATTTTTTAATTTAATTTGTTTATTTAACTGACCCTGACTACCCTAATCTAGTGGCCCAAATCATTGTCTGTTCCCTTACCCTGCTTCATAATCTTCATAAGATGTATCACCATGTTACTACAAGTGAACCGTGTAGTACCTTCCTCATGGTCTCCCCTACTAGCACAGAAGCCCCACAGTCTTATACTCCACTGAATCCTCAGAGCTTGAACAGTAACTAGCACGTAGTGGGTGATCAATAAATATTTGTTGAGTGTAGTGACCACTGTCGATTCTCCTTTCTGATTTCATCCTTTTTAGTCTTGTCTTGTTTCTGTGCATCCCTTTATGGGCTTTTGATCCCAATGGACCTACCCCTCCTTTTGTTTTCAGGACACTACTCAGGAGCTACCAGCCTGTTTTGCCACCTCGTGCAGAGGACCTGAGTGCCTGGGCATTTCCATCTTCCCTGAGCAGCCACAGCCAATGACGGACTGCTGTGGGGGAATGAGAGCACAGCTCACTTGCCCACGAGTCCTCTGCTCAAGATCTGTTCCTAAGAAGCCTGACCTATGCTACTGAGTGATTGTATGAGTGAGCTATGAGATTTTATGCAAATTCAAATCACTTCTTGAAAATTTTGCAATAACAAAAATGTCCACCACATTTTTCTTGGTTCTGTCCCAAACACTAATGGATTTGCTATTTACCACCTGAATCTATGGTAAAATTAATTACCCAGGGCATTTTAGAAAGGACTCAGCTTCAAAAGTAATTTCACAAACAATAACTATAAACCACTGGAAAAAAGAAATGACTGCGTCAGTCCCCATTAACCATGAAGAATTACACTTCTGTGAATGAATGCTGTGATTTGAAAGCATCATTCTTTTGAAAACAACAGAACTATAACAAAAATTAAAAATGCATTTATTTTTAATGTTGCTTGCTTCTCATAACCCCCTGCAAATATCTTCATTTCTCAGTCAAAATGTGGGTAAAATAAGTTTCCTTTGCATTCTTCAAAATATTATTAGCAAAGTGACAGCATATTTGCATGATTAATCTTGATTAAATTGTGCTTTATCTAAATATCAAAGTGCCAAGTTTGCTTCTTCAAATGTCCTCTACTTAGCTTGCACTGTCGCCCACAATCATTTTCCTCTTCAGGAGTGGGAAAAAGGACACAGTGTTAAAGGTCAAGTCACTCTAACTGCCAGTTATAGAAGTTGATAATGGCAGCATTTCCAAGTACAGGTTAATATAATTTTATGAAATCAATGCTAATAAAAAGTACTACCACTTATGCTTCCATTTTCCTGCCCTATGGACCTTGTAGCTATGCAAGGTAGCTAGAGAGATAGATCTTCCCAGATAAGGCCAGATTTTCTTTTTTTCATATACTTCCATCAAAACAACATATTACAACAGACTGAATGCAGAAATAGATATAAGAATCCAGCTAAATTCTATTAAGCTAATTATAAATATTTAAAAGATTTGGAAAAATGTAAAACAATGCTACTCTTCACACTAATTTTTTAAAAATATATTTATAAAATGTTATTTAGTTTAACATATAATGTGAATGGGTTTGTTATTATTCTTTTAAAGTAGTTATTAAATATTACTTAACTTCTCAGCTTTAATTTCTAATACTGTAAATATCAATAAATAAAGTTCACATAAACTAAAGCTTTTGGGGCTCGTCAATAATTTTTAAGAGTATAAAATAAACAAATGGGACTACATCAAAATAAAAAGCTTCTGCACAGCAAAAGAAACCATCAACAAAACAACAAGAAAGCCCACTGCATGGGAGAACATATTTGCCAATGTTATCACAGATAAGGGTTTAATCTCCAACATGTATAGGGAACTCATACAACTTAACAAAAGGAAGATAAACAATCTATAGGACTATATCCCAAGAAACTAGAAACACCAATCAGAAAGGATATATGCACCCTTATGTTCATAGCAGCACAATTTAAAATAGCTAAGATTTGGAAATAGCCTAAGTGCCCATCAGCAGATGAGTGGATTAAAAAACTGTGGTACATCTGCACAATGAAATGCTATGCTGCTATAAAAAAAGACGGAACTCTTATCATTTGTAACAGCATGGACGGACTGCAGAGCATTATGCTAAGCGAAATAAGCCAGTCAGAGAAAATAAATATCATATAATCTCACTCATTATAGAATATAATGAACAACATAAACTGATGAGCAAAAACAGAGACAGAGAATCATCGATCAGAAGGTCAAAACTCAGAGGGAAGGTAGGGGAGGGTGGGGGTATATATACAACCAAATATAATAATAATGCAACCAAAGGACTTGTATGCATGCATATAAGCCTAACCAATGGACACAGACAACAGGGGCGTGAGGGTATGTGCTGGGGGGTGGGAGCAGCCAGGCAGAGGTCAATGAGGAAAAAGAAGCCTTATGTAATACTGTAAACAATAAAGAATTTAATTAACAAAATAGTATAAGTCAGCCCAGCTGGTGTGGATCAATGGTTGAGTGTCAACCTATGAACAAGGAGGTCATGGTTTAATTCCCAGTCAGGACACATGCCTGGGTTTCAGGCTCAACTCTCAGTAGGAGGCATGCACGAGGCAGCTGATCAATGATTCTCTCTCATCACTGATTTTCAATCTCTCCCTCCCCCTTCCTTTCTGAAATCAATATTTTAAAAAAATAATATAAAGCAATTTTGAGACTTTTTAAAATGGAAATTCCTACACTAAATTGATAGAAAGTAAAAATCTATGCCTAAATTAGTCTAGGAACTCTTTCAATACATATAAAATAAAAAGAATAAGTTATAAAGCATTACTTAGAGTTCATTTGTCATACTATTTTCTTTCTTGTGGAACATAAAATAATGGCGCATCTTACAATCTAGTGAATTTTTAGATTCATTGAGAAATGAAACATATGCCCTGAAAATCTATAAATAATTGCACCAAAGATATCTCACAATCCTACATATGCAATTACATATTCATTTCAGAAAAGACTTTACCTCATGACTCCTTAATCACTAGCTTTTCTAGTACATTTAACATGTAATCCTCGCTACAAATATTCTATTTACACTTACTCACACACCCATATCTGATTCACATTGTTAAGTTCAAATTTATCCAGAGATCTTTACTTTGCTTTTTTTTTTTTCATCTTAATGGGACTTCACTTCTTCTGGAAAGAGCTACACCCTACCTGGTGGTCGCACTGAGACATTTAACCCAGAGTCATCTTCACCAAGGCTCAGGGCCATCCCTGTCATCAGGCCAAGCTTGGAGGAACGCTCGGCCACGGATCCGGGATGCAATCATAGGAGTTCTATTAAAACAAGAATTTAAGCCAGGGAGCGAGCTCTCACCATAAACCCACCCTGCCGACTCCTTGACCCAGGACCTCCAGCCCCCAGATCCTTGAAGGTCGAGGAGGAGAACCAAAGATGGCGGCATAGGTTAACGCCGGAGATTGCTGCCTTGAACAACCAATTCAAATTACGCCTGAAACAGGGAACGGACAACATCCAGAACCACAGGAGGGCTGGCTGAGTGGAAATTCTACAACTAGGAGTAAAGAGAATATCATACCCAGACTCAGAGGAGGCGCAGT
>NW_006299390.1:1351202-1363584 GCF_000327345.1 Myotis davidii | reverse complement strand
TAGAGGCCTAACCAATGGACACGGACAACGGGGGAGTGGTGAGGGCATGAGCGGGGGGTTGGGGGGCGTGGAGGGTGATGCGGGGACAGGGACACATATGTAATATCTTAATCAATAAAAAATATATTTAAAAAACACAAGAATTTAAATAAAATAGATCAGCAGTTTCATGGTACTTGGGACTCAACCCCAAAAGAAAGTGGTTTTGTAAGGAAATGTTTACAATACTTATTAAGTTTATAATTGTATCTTTATACTTGGCTTACTCATTAATGCAGACATGAAATATATCTAAAAATGACTGGCATATGTATTGTGTGTTGTGTGTATATATTGCATACACACAAATTATTAGTAAGCAAGAATCAACTTCACAGTTAACTTTTTTCACATCTGTGGACAGTCTTTACCTAATAAGTTACTCTTAAGATTTTCACAAATTAGTAAGTATATAAACAAGAGAAATAAAAAATTTAAGAGTTGGGGGGGTCAGGAAGTTGGCTACTCAGATCACAAATCAAAGAATGACTAGGCGATATTTTTATTCACTATTCCCATGATTTGACACATACTAACTGAAAATATTCACTTTATATCGCAACCAAATTTACCGCAGCTCTATTAAAGAGTATAAAGAACCATGTCTATCCTGAAATGGCAGTAAAAATAATAAGCCCTGGTGCCATTAAATTTTTAAAAAAATCAGACTGTCCTCCACTCTTGACAAAGTTAATAATAACCGTTTCTAACTTTTTTCTAACACAGAGAGAGAAGAAGAATGCCTGTGCAATGAAACTGGACCAAACCCTGCCTGCCGTGCTGACAGCATAGGCAGCTGAGCTTACCTACGGGCGAGCCAGGAAAGCCCTTCTCAGCCTCCTCTGCCCCGGCCTCACCTTCAGGACTAAAATCCCAAGACTAGAGACTGATTTGCTTAACAGTAAAAGAAAAATGCCACCGAGGGAGATAAAATACTTGAAGCCTTTTGTTAGGTATTAACTAATAGAATTAAGTTTGTTAGCCTCTTCCCACAGGTCACAAGGGGCCTGGAAATCTCAGAGAGGGTGCTGTGCTCCCTCTGACTGGATACAGCCTGAGCAGTTTCATTCTGGGGTCCCGTTGCCTCCCTGGGTACTTCCAGAAAGCTGAGCCTGGGCCGTTGTTGTCTACTCGCCTCTGTCACTCTTCTCACCAAACATTGGGGTTGAGGAGGAATGGGAAGTTGTATTTTCAGTCTTGGGTAAAGTCTTTTCTGCTATTACTTCTGACCTAAATAAGTTGTATTTTTCATAATCCACTTCACAATCCATTGATAAAGTATGGGAACAAAATCAAGAATTTTTTGTTCTCTTATCTTCTATATCCCAATGAGCACAAAACAAAAATTCATAACATGCCCTCTGACATCATAATTCTTCTATAACATGACTACTATGTACCCAAGTCCTCCATCCAGCTCCCATTCTCAAACAAGTGTAGGTTAATCATGATAACTTTCCCAGGAAGAGTGGGGTAATGAAATGAAAGGAAGGAAGAGAAAGACTTGAATGGGAAGTCCGGCCAGCATGGTTCAGTGGCTGAGCATCAACCTATGAACTAGGAGGTCACGGTTCAATTCCCAGACAAGGCACATGCCTGGGTTGCAGGGTCGATCCCTACTGTGAGGCGTGCAGGAGGTAGGAGGCAGCTGATCAATGATTCTCTCTCATCATTGATGTTTCTCTCTATATATCCTTTCCTCTCTGAAATCAATAAAAATATATATTTTTTTTTAAAAAAAAGACTGAATGGCAAGATGGCAGGCAAACCCTGATCAGAGACCAGGGAGGAGGGTAGATTTCTGCCAACAAACCTGGAAATTTCTGCAATCCCCATTATAGTACCAGGAGTCCTATTCGGGTACAGGACTCAGACTGGTCCCATATATGTAAGTTGCAGTGAGCCCTACCTTCAGGATAATCCAGGCAGACCTGTGGAATTCCTGGCCAGTTAGCTATGCAGACTCATGCCAGGCATTTCACTACTCATAATATAACTCAATCCCACAGTTTGTTATTGAATATTTTAGATCTTCTCTTCCCATTCTTTATGGTAGAGAGTTACTGTTGATATTACTGTACATGCTTAATGTGAAAAAGGAAATTTTAAAAACACAGGAATAAAATAATTATGTTTTTATCTCAACAAATATCCTACTGCAAGGGGATGGTATTAGGTAGCATTAGGTCATCCAGGTATGACATCCTGGCAACCTGGACTGTGTATGGCTGTGGGGCAGAGTAAGCTGACGTATTCTGAGCATTGTTTTAAAGTTAGAATCAACAGAACGTGGGGCTGGTTGGATGCAGCTTGTGAGAAAGGTCAAAGAGAACCCCCAGGTTTCTGACTTGTGCATCTGGGCAGATGGTGGTGGCATTTACTGAAATAGGGAGCACAGGAAGAAAGGGGATTTGAGCAGGAGGAGTGATGTGTTCAGCTTTGGACGATTGGTTTTTAGATGCCTGAGGGACATCTCCGCAGCTGTGGAGGACGCAGCTGCAGAATAGAAGGGAAAGCAGCCAGCTGTGCCAGAGTGACAAACTGTGCAGCTCTTTGTTCTCTGCAGCTGGGGGTGAGGGTGGGGGGTGGCTCTTAAAGACGGGCTGCCTGATTGGTAATCAAGTACATTAGAGTGGGGGCATAGCTCTCCGTTAGAGTGGCTGTAGGCCATTAACACACTCTGTAGCACTTTTCACTTACGTTGCTCTCAAACAAATAGCACATCCAGAAAGTTAAATGCCAATTCCACATCCATTAGCATCTACAATCAAAACTTGTCTTTCAATAACATGGAGAGCAAAACAACATGGCATGCCGAGGTGCACAAGTGATTATTCCAGGCGAAGTGATGCTATTCATGAATCTCACAGGGTGTCTCCTTGTCATTGCTCATTAACCAACCTGCCTTGCTCTAAACCCTACACTCAACGGAGCTTGTGTCACCTTCCAGGAGAAATCACAGAAATAATTTAGCATGATGCCAATTAATGAACTCTGTGAAGTGTATTGTCTATCATATCATCAACAGCAATTACCCCCACCTGACACATTGCCTGACAAAAAGATCTCCTTTTTTCCTGAAATTAAAACCCAATGTAAGCTGAAAATACTTTAATCACCGTTATAGGGCAGGGATACCAATATTTCAGTGTTGCAAAGCAACCTAAGCTAATTTGAACAATCAACACATTGTCAGGTTAAAAGTAAGGCTGTCACCTCCACAAACTCACTACCAGGTGGATGTTACAGTAGAAATCTTAGAACAAATCTTGCCATGTATAGGAATTTAGGAGTAAACAGGAACAAAGCCTGGTTACTCTAAGAGAATTCCCTGCTCTCTGCCTAGACACTATACTCCAGCAATCACCTTGCATGAAGAGTTCCCCATGAGACAGATGAATGATATTCTGAGAGCAAAATCAGCAGAACTTCTGGTTTTACTAGGTGGCACTAGGTGGTCAGGTCCTTCATTAAGAAGGGAACACAGAACCAAATGGAGTTCTAGACCTCCTTCCTAGTTCTAAATCTGTGTTGTTGCTGTGCCTGCTGATCCTTATGGTTTATTTACTCAAGGGAGGTAGGGTCCACCAACTCTTTCTAGTTTGTCACATATTTTAAAAACTGAATTTCATCTATGAAATATTATTGTATACTAGAGGCCTGGTGCACAGATTCATGCACCAGTAGAGTCCCTCAGCCTGGCCTGTGCCCTCTCACAATCCGGGACCCCTCAGGGGATGTCAGACTGCCAGTTTTGGCCTGATCCCCGCAGGCCAGGGCCCCCTTCCCACTGAGATTTATCAGTCTGCTCCATGTTTCCATACCTGTGTGTTGAGCGTTGGCCACCTGGTGGTCAGTGCACATCAGAGCTACTGGTTGAATGGTCAAATGGTTGGCCAGTCGCTTATGCTTTTATATATAGAGATTATTGCATATTATTAGTATAACACCCCTTATACTAATAATGAACAAGCAGACCTAGATGCCTATATTTACAACACTAGTGCTCACCTCTTTGGAATGTGGATTTTTAGTAAGAGAGCTTAAGTGCTGATTAACCAACCAATTCTGCCTAGAAGATGTACTCCTAGTTAAAGCATCTCAAAATGTTAGTTTAAGGCCCCAAGACTTAGATTACTGTTCAATTATGCCCATGTATTTCACACACTAAAGTAGTTTAATGCAGAAGTCACACATAGACAATATGACATTCAGGTTCTTATTTTTGTTGTTGCTTTGATGTTAAAAATAAGCTCTAACTGGTTTGGCTCAGTGGATAGAGCATTGGCCTGAGGACTGAGGGGTCCCAGGTTCCATTCCAGTCAAGGGCACATGCCAGGGTTGCAGGCTTGATCCCCAGTAGGGGGCGTGTAGGAGGCAGCTGATCCATGATTCTCTCTCATCATCGATGTTTCTCTCTCTCTCTCTCTCTCTCTCTCTCTCTTCCACTTCCTCTCTGAAATCAATAAAAATATATTTTAAAAAATAAAAGCAAAATCTCATAACAAGAGCTGTTTCAATGATCTTTTACTATATAAAAACCATCTCAAAATTTAATGGCATCCAATATAAAGCATGGCCATTATAGTTCATAATACTGTATATATATCTGAAGGTTTCTAAAGGAGTGTATCTTAAACATTCTCACCACAAAAAGAAATGGTAATTATGTAATATAGTAGTTGTGCAAGCTATCAGCTAGGGTGGCAATCATTTGCAATATGTAAGTGTATCAAAGCAACACGTTGTACACTTAAACTGTATAAACAATGTTATATGTTAATTATATCTCAGTAAAACACACATAATGGACCAATACAATGGAGCAATAATCATTACTTCCTTTGTTCACAAGTTCACAATTTGGTCATGGCTAGTTGGGGCAGCAACTCCTCTCTGGGGCCTCAGCCGAGGAGCTTGGACAACAGGAAAGGGAGCAGGGGCTGGAACCATGGGAAGGCTCCTGACAACACTGTCTAATATCTGGACTGGAATGACTCAAATAGGCTTCAGCTGGAACTGTCCACCTGAACATGGCCCCTCCGTGTGTTTTGGCCTCTGACAGAATGATGGCTAGGTTCCCAGAGGAGCCATGCCCAGAGGGAGGGTTACAAGAGAACCAAAGAGCATGGCCTCACTTCCCCAATGTTCTATGGTGAGAAGCGAGTTGCAAGCCACCCTGGGTTCAAGGGAGGGAAGTTTGACTTAGACCCCCACCTCTAGTAGGGCAGCGGCAGATCACACTGCAGAAGAGCCGGGTGATGGGAGATGTCATGATGGCCATCTTTGAAAAAACAATACATGATCGCTGGGTTCTTGTCCTCAAAGAACTCATAATTTAGTTGTGGAAGCAGAAAAATAAATGAATAATCAAATACAATACAAAATGGCAACGGATTAGGGATCGGCAAACTACGCCTTGCCTCCTGTTTTTGTAAACAAATTTCCTGGAACACAGTCATGCTCATTCATTACATGTTGTCT
Organism: Myotis davidii; assembly: GCF_000327345.1. NCBI lineage: Eukaryota > Metazoa > Chordata > Mammalia > Chiroptera > Vespertilionidae > Myotis > Myotis davidii. The sequence goes on along the minus strand of NW_006299390.1, from coordinate 1,358,061 downwards.
TGACCGCTTTCACGCTACAATGGCAGAGCTGAGTAGTTGCGGCAGATACCATATGGCCCACAAAACCTAAAATATTTACTTTCTGGTCCATTAGAGAAAATGTTTACTAACCCTTGCAATAGATTCTAGTAACTAAAAAAAATGTTTGGCAGTATTGAGGATGGGAAAAAAAGTAAATTTTTGTGGTGTTTCAAAGGAGATGTCACAGAAAAGTAAAATTTAGACTGAATTTTATTCAATGACTTAATCCTATTTGCCTTGAGAAAAAATTAAGGCACTTTACAAGGATACGGAAAGAATATCTAATGATCACCCAGCAGTGGCGTTCAGAAAGAGTTATTCCAGGCAAAAGGGACAACAAGAAAACATGTCTAAGGAAATGAAAAGTGCAGAACATTCAGAGAACTTTGAAGAGTCCAGTGTACTGGACCATGTGATGGACACTGCAGGGTGTGAAAGGAATGAGAGGTCATATGAGACCAAGAAAGGTGAAGTTTGAAGCATTCAGCCAGAAAACTCTTGGGAGAGCAATGATGGAGACAGGACTGAGGCAGGGACATTGAGAATGCAGAAGCAGGGTTATGACCAGACACTCCATTCCCTCACTTACTCAGATGTCTTTTCATTTGTGATCTCATCAGAAATGTCTTCTTTAACCGTTTGGCTGCTGACGTATTTTTTCGGACATATGCCAAAACTGCGGCATTAATTGCGCGTGTATGGGAAAAAATGTAAAACACTTTTTATACAATAAACTCACTTGTATTGCTTTGCAACAACAAAAATTAAAAAATACCAATTGTTTTCATAAATTTGTTTTAAATAAGAAGAGCGCGATAGCTCTCCTTAGCAGTCAAACGGTTAAGGTGTACGTATGTGAAGAACCTTGAAGAAATAATAAAATTCACTCGAGCGACAAAAACACAGTATATGTAAAATTTAGACTGAATTTTATTCAATGACTTAATCCTATTTGCCTTGAGAAAAAATTAAGGCACTTTACAAGGATACGGAAAGAATATCTAATGATCACCCAGCAGTGGCGTTCAGAAAGAGTTATTCCAGGCAAAAGGGACAAGAAAACATGTCTAAGGAAATGAAAAGTGCAGAACATTCAGAGAACTTTGAAGAGTCCAGTGTACTGGACCATGTGATGGACACTGCAGGGTGTGAAAGGAATGAGAGGTCATATGAGACCAAGAAAGGTGAAGTTTGAAGCATTCAGCCAGAAAACTCTTGGGAGAGCAATGATGGAGACAGGACTGAGGCAGGGACATTGAGAATGCAGAAGCAGGGTTATGGCCAGACACTCCATTCCCTCACTTACTCAGATGTCTTTTCATTTGTGATCTCATCAGAAATGTCTTCTTTAACCGTTTGGCTGCTGACGTATTTTTTCGGACATATGCCAAAACTGCGGCATTAATTGCGCGTGTATGGGAAAAAATGTAAAACACTTTTTATACAATAAACTCACTTGTATTGCTTTGCAACAACAAAAATTAAAAAATACCAATTGTTTTCATAAATTTGTTTTAAATAAGAAGAGCGCGATAGCGCTCCTTAGCAGTCAAACAGTTAATCAACACATCTAAAATGGAAACTCCCTTCTTTTGCTCTTTGTTCCCTTACCCTGCTTCATGTTTCTTCTTAGCACTACTACCAGCTACTCATATACTTATTTGTCCACTGCCTACTTCCCCCTATTAGATATAAGTTCTAAGGGGATGGACTTTGTTTTGCTCATTCCATTACCCCAGTGCCTGGAACAGAATAAACTCATTTTCTGAATGAATGAATGAATGAATGAATGAAAAAATGAATAGAAAAATGTCAGAAGCATGAACAGACTGTTGAATAGCATGTACAGACTGTTGAACCTCAGAGGGAAGGCAGGGGAGGGTGGGTGGGAAGAACCAATGAACTTGTATGCATGTATGCATAACCCATGGACACAGGCTATGGGGTGGTGAGGGCCTGGAAGGTGGGGAGGAGGACAGGAGCGGGCTGGAAGAGGTTAATGGGGTGGAAAAGGAGGACCTATGTAATACTTTCAACAATAAAGATTAAAAGGAAAATAAATAAATTTTTAAAAAGGAAAAATGTCAAAAAGCAGTGTCCACAATTCAGAGACAAACTGGATATGGGAGGTGGGCAGGGGAAAGCACAGGGAATCACTCAGTTGGCTGGGTAGAGGTTGAGGCCATTGACTAAGAGAAGGAGAACAAGTTTGGTGGAGAATGAGGCATTGGGTGGGAAGACTGCAAATTTGGCTTTAGACATAATGAGTTCAAGTTGCCTGTTCAGTAGCAGCTGGGAATATGGATACAAACTTTAGGAGAAAAGCACTGGGTGTGTAGGTTTGAGATCATGTATCAGTGATAATAAATACCCTGAAAGGATGTGAGATTAAAAAAAAAAATGAAGCCTAAAGTAAGAAGAGAGCTGGTGACTGTACCTAGGAAGAGAAAGCACTCTTTAGGGACTGGCAGAGAAAAAAGAATCAAGCAGACTTGGGGGAGAGTCAGAGAAGAAGAGAAACAGAGAAGAGCTGGTGCCAAGAGAACCAAAATTGTATACAGTAGTCCTCCCTTATCCATGGGGGACACGTTCCAAGATTACCAGTGGGTACGTGAAACCACGGATAGTAACAACCCCTATCTATGCTATATTTTTCCCTTTACATACATACCTATTATAAAATTTAATTTATAAATTAGGCACAATAAGAGATTAACAATAACTAATAGAACAATTATGGCAATATACTCTAATAAAATGTGGCCTCACTCTCTCAAAATATGTTATTGTACTGTACTCACCTTTTCACTTATGAAAAAGCACTTTATGACTCCTCTTTGGCAGATTCAAATTGCCAGCATCACTACTCATGCACCTTGGGGCCATTATTAAGTGAAATAAGGGTGACTTGAACACAAGCACTGTGATACCACAACAGTCCATCTGATAACCAAGATGGTGACTACAAAGTGCCACTATAGGTGGGGAACGTCAACAGCCTGGAGACACTGGACAAAGGATTCATGTCCTGGGCAGGATGGAGCAGGATATGGTGAGATTTCATCACACAACTCAGTATGGCTCACAATTTAAAATTTATGAATTGTTTATTTCTGGATTTTCCATTTAATATTTTTTGACCATGATTGACCTCAGGTAACTGAAACCATGAAAAGTTAACCCAAAAATAAAGGAGGGGGGATACTGTATTTTCTAGAAATAAAATGACCAATAGATTCAGATCCAGCAGAAGATTTGTGCTAGGACTAGTGAAAAACCACACTAAGTTCCTAAAATGGTCCGACAGCAACTCTTACTGTTTAACATTGTTTATAATTTATAAAATTTGCTGTAACTTCTATGACCTATTTTCTTTTTTAAAAAAAATTTCTGCTAGCTTTAGGGAAATAATATTCCTAGATCTGAAAACCAAAATTCTTTTTCTATAGTTGACAGCCTCTGTTGTCTCTATGAGCAAATAAATCCCTGATAAAGGAGATATTAATCCAAATCCTTTCTCACTTGTTTGTGTTCCCTCTCTGTGTTTTCCCCTTTCCCTCTCCCAGTCTCACTGGTTCTATGTGTCTTTTCCTCAGAATAGGCATGTGGCTAGACTTCCAGATTTAGTGTGAGAAGAATGCGGTTTGAAGAGAGCTGTATTTCCCCAGACCGCAAAGATCTGTTCTCCCAGAAGCAGCAAGGATGTCACTCTGCCTCTTGGCACTACCCCTGCAGTGTACGTCCCAGGGACGATGCCTCTTTGCCAAAGAGTCCCCCTTTTCTAGAAAATAGCTGAGGGATGAGCCCAAAGGGACGATGCAGATTGTGAGGGCAGGTGAGCTGGGAGGGTGAGGGGAGGAGGCCAGGCTCGGTGGCTTTGTCTCCCGTCTGGAATGGCTACTGTCAGGCAACCAACGTTCCTGAGTTCAGCTATAGCGTGTACCGCCCACTCCTGCAGGCATGCTCACTGTATCTCTCTGCTCTTCCAGGATGAAGGGGGTGCCAGCAGCAACCTGATTCCTGCCCCCTCTCTGGGCTGAGACTCACGGTGAGCTGTGGGCTTCCAGCTCCAGGCTGCGTCCCTGGCACTGTCTCAGCTCTTTTCCCTTCCTACCTCCCGGGTTCACTCCCACTTGCCCACCTTCAGGTGATCAATACATGGATCTCTCAGACATGTTAGTGCATTGAGTAGGGAATCCTATGTTGAATTATAGCTGCTCAATTGTTGAAACTTCAAGTGGAGAGACCCAGGGAACTTCTCATGCCACTCCTGCAGGCACGTCACTCCAACAAGTGTGTGTGTGTGTGTGTGTGTGCGTGTGTGTGTGCGTGTGTGTGTGTGTGTGTGTGTGTGTGTTTTCTTTATTTCTTTAAATGGCTAAGTTTTTCTTCATTGTCTGCCCCTAACTATAGTTGTTTCCTAAAATTCAGTTTTTATTCTTCAGCCCTTTACTACACCATTATTGTCTCCTTTAGGTCTCTGTTCTCCTACAATTTCTAATTGGTCTTACAGTTTATGTTTCCTTTGAGTAGGGTGGTTATACAGAACATTAACATACGTAGTTATATACCAAACATATACAATGTATTAGTAAGAATGCTACCAACTTGTCAGTAATCAGCTTAGATAATCCTTTTATATTGGAGTCAAAGAACATATTCTGACTTAGGATACATTATTTTAAAAAAGCATTTTGAGAGAGAATACCTTAGACTTTTCTAAGGATGAGGATGGGCAGAGTATAGTTCAGATTCAAGAAAACACTAACTCAGGCTCTTCCGGATAAGATAGCAGAGTAGATGGACACTGTGAAAGCCTCCTCCCATGATCCCCTCAAAATCACATCTAAAGTACAGAACAATAAACCTGGAGAAACATCTGAAGACTAGCTGAACAGAAGTCCTAAAACTAAGGCTATGAAGAAGAAGCCACATCGGGGTTAATAGGAGTGTGGTGGTTGAGAAGCAGGAGGGATACCTAAACTGCAGAGGTCCCCCCAGAGGGGTGATGAGGTCCAAGCCCCATGCCAGGTTCCTCAGACTGGAGACCAGTGTTAGGAAGAGGAGCCCACAAAACATCTGGCTGTGAAAATCAGCCAGTATTCCATTCGTTTGGGTGAGACAGAAGGCTGCTAAAAACCCAGGCAACCTCTTAAAGGGCTCAGGCACTAACTCTTGCTAGCAGGAACTCACCATGAGCTCCTGCTGAGAGATAGAGGCTCAGAAGCTGCCAGACATACGGGGAGAAACTGAGTTGTGTGGCTTCAGGACGAAGGCTGGAGGGTTGGCCACCAGGGTCTCAGTGTTAAGCCCTCTGCCAATGCAGGCAGTCACCATCTTTACTGTGTTGACCCCCCTTCCCCCCCTCCCCCCCACACACACGGCCAAATATGCATTAGTCTGGTGAACTCCACTGGCTCCACGTTAAGATCCCAGCCCACCAAGAGGTACGCAGGCCCCAAGCAGTTGGCAGCTGGCCTCAGTGAACACTGTGACTTTGGCAGAGTGGTCTCAGGCTCAGCACTGACACCAAATCTGAAAATGCATTAACCTGGTAAAGAGAACTCACCCCACTCGTTCCGTGACTCCTTGAGATGCTGTATCACCCAACTCACGTACCACCCAAGACTTTCAGTAGCTGAGCCTTACAGGCAACAGCAGATCTTGGGGTGCCTTGTGCCTTTTACTGACTTTCCCCAGGTTCAATCCTGGTGGCAGCCAGCTTCACTTTGCAGCGTGGCCTCCCCCACGTGCACCCAGGTCCAGCACAGACAACTACCAACCGCAGATCTCTTTGTAGCTCCCAACAGGTAGTCCCTGGCTGGTCACAGGCAGCATCTGACACTGGCCTGCACCTCACCACGGGGAGTGAAATGGCTCCTTTATGGTCCTCCTATTCCCAATCTCTCTCTGCTTCAGTTATTTCTCGCCAGGTGAATCTTTTGTATGATTCTATGTTGCCCAAGTTTAAGAGTGCTCAAAGGCTTTCTATTGCGTGTCATATGAAAACCAAACAGAGAATTGGGACTTCAGTTTCTTCAATTGTAAAATGACTATACTGGTCTTGTGGAGTGGTTTTCAAGTGTCAGCAGCCCAAAACATACACCAGATTAAAGTAGAGCCACTCAGATTGAAGCATGAGAAGGAACCAGATGCTACCACTCCACCTCTGCCCCTCCCCCGCTTGCCAGCAGCCTCCACAGATAAATGACTGACCACAAAGACTTCTGAGTTTCTTTCTTGGAACTGCAATGTTCTAGAATTGACTGCCTCGTTTTTAGAGACTGCTATGTTAGAGGAACATAAACTGAGACGTGGAACCTTCCAGTCCAAGTCCGTTCACTTCTACATTTCAGTTTCTAAAGCTGCAAGCTTCACGTCCACATGGCATTGCACTCCCCATGGCAGCCATTAAACAGTCAATGCTTTGAGTCTGCCATTTGGGGAAGCCACCAATTGTGCACTGTAAGATTCATAAATACACATGGAAAAAGAGAGAGGGGAGAAGAAAAGAAGAGGTGGAAGAGGAAGAAAAAGGAGGAGAAAAAGCATCATCATCATCATTAACATCATCTCCTGGAGCAACATGTACAGCAAAAGAGGAAAGACACATAACCTACTGTCTCCCGTTAATGTTGCTGTCATCTTTATTCATTTATTCATGTTGGGGCAGAGGATATATCACAGTGAATCTTGGCCTTGGTGGCAAATATACTAATACTGCAATTTAAATGTGATAATCATAGAATTTTTAAAGCAGAACCGAGGAAACAAAAGGAGAAAAAGATCCTCTGGCATTAATTACAGTTATTTTAATATTATTAAGAGGGAGGCAGTT
>NW_006299390.1:1337370-1351066 GCF_000327345.1 Myotis davidii | reverse complement strand
AAAGAGGAACAATTTTTATGAGAAAAGAAAAAAAATTATTTTTACTAAAATCTAAATCTACAACTCTGAAAATTATACCTCATTAAAAAATGTTTTGAAAAAGAAATTATCTATATTTTTCTGTAATTGTATACCTCAAACAGATAAAATGTTTGCTCTCTCTCTGGTATTTCATATAATAAAGAAGATTATAGCATACTTTGTAGCATTTTTAAATTGAATATTGTATTTTAATGAATAAATGGGATCAATTTATACCACTTAAAGTTGATGTCAACAAAATCTCCCTCCCAAAGCAGCTTTACATTTCAAATCCCTTAGAGTGAAATTTAACCTTTTAACATCTGACCCAAAATATTATGTCAGCACATTTTTTCAAGGAGAACCTTTACCTGATGTAGCAGTCATGACTAGATTACAACAACTCTGAGATTTCAATACCTCGACCCACCCAAGGTGCATGTCCTGCCCATAAAAATACTCAACATGAGCCAACTGGGCAGTGCTGCTGATCCCAATCTTCTAGGGGCAGTGATGGCGAACCTATGACACGCAAACTCATTTTTTTGGTTGATTTTTCTTTGTTAAATGGCATTTAAATATATAAAATAAACATCAAAAATATAAGTCTTTGTTTTACTACGGTTGCCAATATCAAAACATTTCTATATGTGACATGGCACCAGAGTTAAGTTAGGGTTTTTCAAAATGCTGACATGCCGAGCTCAAAAGGTTCGCCATCACTGTTCTAGGGGCAGGCTGACAAAGATTTATGTAAATAAATATGTGCTTCCCAGTTACCCACAGCAGAAGGAAGGAAACGTGGCAACTGTGATTCACTTCTGCTCACATTTCATGGGTCAAAACAAATCAATGATCACTCCTAACTTCAAAGGGGGTGGAGGATTATTATCTTACTACCACCTTGTAGGAGAACTGGAGTAAGTGTCACCAGCCCTACTGACCATCACATCTGTTTTTGCTCTTTATCTTCTTTGGACTTTGGCACCATATTAACACTCCACACTATCCATCCCCTCATTTGGAACTCGTATCATCAACCCAACAAATATAATATCAACCAAACAGCAACAAAATATTTTATTTCGTTTAAACCAGAGGTGGGGGACGTCTGGCTTTTGGGTGGTATAAGGCCCGTGAGATCATTTGATCTGGCCCCGCCAAGGCATTAGGGGTGAGTTAATTAAATGTTTGACCAACTATAGCAGGCTAATTTTTAAGTTGATAATTTTGTATGTCCTAAGAACGAGGTTATAAATATTCAAATGGCCCTTGGCAGAAAAAAGGTTCCCTACCCATTTTCATATTAAAGCAAGATCTCTCTTTTTTTATTAAAAGCAACACCCTTAGTATATCTCATTTTGGCATAGCCAGAAACTGTATATAAGTTTCAAGAATAGAGAAACTGGTAGTTCCACTGTGACAGAGATGACAAGCTGTTCACCAAATGCTGATGACTCTCCCCACTTCTGTCATAGGTTAGAGTTGTTGAGTTGCAGCAGGAGATATTCTCAGGCCCTTGCAGTAGGTTTGGTTACATGACTGAGTTCCGGCCAATGTAATGTTGGTGGAAGTGCCATTCACCACTTTCAGGCCCAGTCCATCAAAATCTCCTCCCACTCCCATCTTCTGACTGGATGTTGATGCCTGACGCAACCTAGAAAGCCACATTTTGAAGATGACAGAGCCTCTGACAGCCTGGTGTCCAGATGACTATAGTACCCAGGCCTTCCACCAATCCTCCACCCTGCTAAGGATATATTTAAGCCTTTTTATTAAAAATAGTTTTATTTTTAAAGTTTTTAAAAATAAACTTTTATTATGATAAACTTTAATAGTGATGGGGGTAGTTAGAATAAACCGACAAAACACTCCAAAAGTATGAATTTTAAAAAATATTTTGGCTGGGCATCTTGTTCTTCAGACAGTCCTGTCTTCCTGCGCAGCACCAGCTGCAACCCTGAGACATGATGGTGGAAGCTGGAGTGAACAGATTTGGTTGTATTAGGTGCCAGGTCACCAGGGCTGCTTTTAACTCTGGCAAAGTGGATATTGTCGCCATCAATGACCCCTTCATTGACTTCAACTACATAGTCTATATGTTCCAGTATGATTCTACTCAAGGCAAGTTCAAAGGCACCGTCAGTCAAGGTCAAGAACGGGAAACTTGTCATTAAAGGAAAGGCCATCTCCATCTTCCAGGAGCGAGATCCCGCCAACATCAAATGGGGTGATGCTGGTGCTGAGTATATTGTGGAGTCCACCGGTGTCTTCACTACCATGGACAAGGCTGGGGTCACTTGAAGGGTGGAGCCAAGAGGGTCATCATCTCTGTCCCTTCTGTGGGTGCCCCCATGTTTGTGATGGGTGTGAACCATGACAACTCCCTCAAGATTGTCAGCAATGTCTCGTGCACCACCAACTGCTTGGCCCCCTGGCCAAAGTCATCCATTTTAACTTTGGCATCATGGAGGGACTCATGACCACAGTCCATGCCATCACTGCCACCCAGAAGACCATGGATAGCCCCTCTGGAAAGGTGTGGCATGATGACCAAGGGGCTGCCCAGAACATCATTTCTGCTTCTATTGGTGCTGCCAAGGCTGTGAGCAAGGTCATCCCTGAGCTGAATGGGAAGCTCACTGGCATTGCCTTCCATGTCCCCACCGCCAATGTGTGGGTTATGGATCTACCCTGCCGCCTAAACAAAGCTGCCAAATATGATGACATCAAGAAGGTAGTGAAGCAGGCATCAGAGGGCCCCAAGGGCATCCTGAGCTATACTGAGGACCAGTTGTCTCCTGTGACTTTACAGGGACATCCACTCCACCTTCAATGCTGGGGCTGGCATTGCCTTCAATGACCCCTTTGTCAAGTTCATTTCCTGATATGACAATGAATTTGACTATAGTAACAGGGTTGTGGACTTCAGGGTCCACGTAGCCTCTAAGGAGTAAGAGCCCACTGGACCCCCATCCTTAGCAAGAAGAGAAGCCCTCAGCTGCTGGGAAGGGGCGGGTCTCCTTGCTCCAAACTGATCCCCCAACACACTGAGGGAGAATCCACTAGTTTGAAACTATCTCCACAGTTTCCATCCCAGATCCCCTGAAGAAGGGGAGAGGTTTAGGGAGCCCTACCTTAACATGCATAATCAATAAAGTTCACTGAACCCAGCCAAAAAAAATGTTTTGGTTGGCCTTCACAGTGTGTTATCTTCAGCTTTCTACTATTTCTCTCCGCTCTCTTATGTGTATTCTCTGGATTATTGCTTTGCCCGATTAGAAGAGAATTTCTCAGCAAGTGAAGAAATAACTGCATGATTGCAGAGGAGTTTAGAGTAGTCAACAGGGAGGACTGCCAGTTTCTGGTTTTGTAAAACCTACTAACCACCACAGAAGCAAGATATAAGCACAATGTCAATGACTGCCTAAAGTTGACAGGCCATATTTTAAGTGTCTCATGATAAAAATAATTCATAATGCATGAAATTAGATATACAATGGCACTTAAATTTTATCATGCTCATCAAAGCCCTATCATCTCTAATATGTTGTGGCAAACATAATACTATGGCTTTGCGGAACTATTTTCGTTTCCCTCTGGACACACTGATAGGCTGCATTTCCCAGCCAACCTTGGAGGACTCAAGGCCCACGGGGAGAGCTGAACCACTAGTTGGAAGGAGCTGGATCCTGAATAAGTGCTTAAAACATTTGCCACGCCACCCAACCAGCTTGGGACTGTGATATGAGAAAGATATAAACCACTGAAATTTTGTTCTAGTGATTAACACAGCATACCCTGAGGAATACATTAGGATTGCTGTATGTGTATCAAAGAACTCTGTGAAGGTTAAAACTGAAGGGGCCCTAGGCAGTTTGGCTCAATGGGTTTAGCATCAGCCTGCAGAGTGAAGGGTTCTGGGTTCAATTCCGGTCAAGAACACGTACCTCGGTTGCAGGCTCTCAGCTCTGGTCAGGGGTCTGCAGGAGGTAACCAATCGATGTGTCTCTCTCACATCGGTGTTTCTCTCTGTCTCTCCCTCTCCCTTCCACCCTCTTTTAAAAAATAAATGGAAAAAATATCCTTGAAGAAAAAAAAACAGAAGGGGATGGTATGTAATATATACTAAATAGAGCTGTTAATCTAAAAAAGGAAGTCCAGCTCTACAGATGTACTCTAGCCCATCTCTACTGGAAACTAATATAATATTGTATGTCAACTATAATTTTTTTTTAAAAGAAGACCCATGAAATGGGTATTACAGCTTCAGAGGAGAAAAAAATTCCTCCTAGGTACAGAGCAAGGTGGGCACATCCCTAGACCCAAGGCACAGGTCCAGCCCTCCCTCAGAGCCCACTGAGACACCCCCCCCTCCACACACACTTCCCCTGGCCCTGTGGGACAGCCTTCGAGGAGGCTTGGGTGCCTCTGGCAAGGTCCCCCAAGCCACAAAAGAAAGCCCTGCAGGCTGTGGCCTCACTGCATCTGGCGCAAGGGAAGAGCTTGGCTCAGGGCCAGCACCCCGTGCCCCTACCTACCTCCAGTCAACACTCCTGCGCCCTTGTTCTGAACTTGCAGAGGCAGGCAGGGAATCCTCTTGGCTCCCTTCCAGTAGGATGTGATTCCTGTCAGACTCTAAGCCAAGAACCCAGGGCTTTGGGAAGAACAATGTTCCATATAAAGACCTAAGAGGCAGATTCTATTCTGATGTCGCCCCAGGGCCTCAGGACCAAGGCTGTGAGAGCAGGCTCCATTCAAGAGGTCTAAGGCTCCCTCTCTCCTAGGACCCTCTGCAATGCCCTTGAACAGGAAAAATCCCATGAGTGAATTCCATCTTTGACTTGGAAACTCCCTATTTGTCAGGGTCATGGTATGTGTGTAAGAGGTAGATAGAGACAGGTAGGTGATTAGGTAGCTATGTAAGTGGGTAGCCAGATAAAAATACTTGATAGTCTGCCAATCATTCTAAAAACAGGGTCCCAGGGATGAGTCTGGGTATCGATTATATGGGAGAGTTCTTGATCACAAGCTAGTGGTACAGTCTTTGTTCCTTACATAGTTTCTTACAATGCCAATCAAACTGGGTTTCTTCCCACATTCCACACGGCACACCATTTTCCTTCCGAGTTTCCTATTCTAAGGTTTCAGGAGGAGGCGGCTGGCAGGGCTTTGGGTTTGGTGGTTAGATGGGAAGGGAAGGATGCCTGGGTTTGGGCTGATTGCAGAAAACTCACATAACATCAAAATAATAGAATAGAATTAGGAGACAATGACCCAACTTAGGCCTGGAGATTATAGAATTAAAAAAAAAAAAAAAAAAAGAGAGATATTCTATACAAACTATCCTTTTCACAAATGGTTATTGAGGCCCTCACTTTGTATGTGGCAAACACCGCATTAGGCCTTGGGGAATTCGGTGATGAAGAGAGCAGTCACTGTCTCCCAGGGCTCACAGGCTGGAAGAGGAGGAAGCCTCCTCATAAACAGCTAGTCTCCCCTGGGAGAAGTGCTATGACAATGGCCACTTACCAGCAGTGGGACCTGGGACAAGCACTGGACTTCTTTGTGCCTTACTTTCATCATCTGTAAATGGGCATCATAACAGTGCCCCTCTCTTTGGGATGTTGCAAGGATTAAGTAAATTAATGTATGAAAGTGCTCAGAACATTGTAAGGCACACAGCTAGTGCTATGGAAGAGCTTGCTCTTGGTGGTGGTGGTGACTAATGCAGGAAAGCTTCCCTAACCCTGTGCTTCCCTAAACCAGAAAGCCCTCCCAGAGGAGGTTATGCGAAGTGAGGGCAAGAGGAGCTGCTCAAATGGCTGAGAGAGGAGGGAATGGGGGAGCGAGAGGAGAGAAGAGAGTAAGGGGAAGAGATGGAGCAGAGGAAGAAGCACGTGGCGACACAGAGGTGTGGAGGGCACAGCAGTGTGAGAACAGAAATCAGTTTAATTCAAACATGGAAGCAATTTGGAAGGTGAGGCTAAGAGTTAAGGATAGACCTTATGGAATAGATCATAAACGGTCTGTTGTGTCATGCTAAGAAATTTGGATATTTATGAATCAATTTATAGGAAAATTTTTCCAGAAAGTTGTGAAGTGTTTACTCTGCTATATCAACGACGTTCTGTTCTGGTGTCCATCCTTTTCTGCCATTCAGGAACCCAACAGGGAAGATCCCGATGAGCTCAAACCACTCATGTAATTCTTTCCCCTTCCCAGTAATTGGCTGAGAGATAGATGGGCATTGTCCCACTTTTGGGCAAAGATATGAGAGGACCCAGAAGACTTCTGCAAAAGTTTTCCTTTCTCTGAAAAAGAAACATACAGGCTGACATGCCTCTTCTCCTCTGAATGTTGTGTTGGTATGTGACACTGGGATTGCACGTCCTCTAGCATATCCAACACAACTGGCATAGAGTATAGTTAGATTAGTTTACTTTTCATTAAAAATTGAAGACTTATGACAACTTCCTATGAGATAAGTAGGGTAGTTGTTATCCCTTTGGTAGATTAGGAAGCAGAAAGAGATGAATTAGCATATATATTAGGCCCAGAGAATGAACAGAAGTAAACTCAGGTCTGATGATTGCTAGATAGTCTACAGTACCAGGATGCTTCTCTTTCATCAGACCAGATACAGGCCATAAAGCTTCCTAAAAATTGGCATTCATGTCCAGACAACAAAGCAAGGCACGAAGGTCAACTAAATTGTGGGAGTAAATTAAAATGCCTTTTAGTATTTTTGCTCACATTGTATAAGCTGAGACTGAACTAAAAAAATACATGAAAAGATGGATTCTAGTGCTTTTCAAGCTGAGATACACACATGTCTGAGTCAGATTGCTACCCTACCTAGGAGCAATAACCAATAGCACAGCTTCCCAACCAGCGTGCCCCAAAGGGGTTCAGGGACCTTGGGGATGCAGATATTATCTCGAGCTCTGAGGAGACTCTTCACTTTACTTCAGTGTCATAGTGAGTTCAGCTGCTATAACAAAGTGCCACAGACTGAATGTCATATAAACAACAGGAATTTATTTCTCATAGTTCTGAAGACTGGAAGTTTGAGATCAGGGTACAGGCAAGGTCAGGTTCTAGTGAAGGCCCTCTTCCAGATTGCAGACACCTATATCTGTACTCTCAAATGGCAGGAAGAGGGCAGGGAGTTCTCTGAGGTCCCTTTATGAAGACATGAATCTCATTCATGAGGGCTCCACCCTCATGACCTAATTATTTTCCAAAGGCCCTACTTACTATACCACTACACTGGGGGTTAAAATTTTAATATATGAATTGGGGGGGGGCAGTTCATTGCACCCAGTGTGCCATACCAATGTTGGTACTATTTACATGTGCTGGGACATGAAATAAGTTTGGGAAGCACATGCCTATCTTTCCATGTCTTCCCTTATCATGCACTGCTGTCTCTTACAAACCCTCCATTTCTGCAAATGGATCCATTCACTATTTCTTAAACTGTTTTGTTTGTTCACATTTTTGGCTTAAAGACTTTCCCTATTGCCTTAAATCCTGGGTCTCCTCTAGCATAATTTCAAAAATTTTATTACACCCAAAGTGACCTACTTCAGTAAACCACTGTAGTATATAACAAATATTATGTACTTAAACCACTTGGCCTATCACATTGACATCTTATTTTTTTCATCTGTGTGTCTTCTCTCTCCAGCTAGACCACAAACAATCTCTCTGAAGGCCATAACAAAGATCCTTTCTCATAGCAAAAAATTCATTCTTAATGTTTATTGACCATTGACACATCTTACTGTGTTCTTATTTTCTAACTAGAGGCCCGTTGCAGGAAGATTCCTGCAAGAATAGGGCTTCCTGTGGTCGGAGTGAAGCTCCCGCCTCCACCGCCCCGCTTGCTTTCCTCCCGTCTCTGCCGCCCCGCTTGCTTCCCTCCTGTCCTAGTTGTCTTCTTCACTCTGCGCCTGTGTATGCAAATTAACCGCCATCTCTGTTGGGTTAATTTGCACACTCATCTGATTGGCTGGTGGGTGTAGCAGAGTGACGCCAATTTGCATGTTTCTCTTTTATTAGTGTAGATCTGTTCTATCTTCTCGTTCCTGTGATAGTTGCATATGATATAGAAGGTCAGACTATTTGATTGTTTTTTTTCCAAATACAGTGTAGTGTATAACTACTTGATGTATAAACATGGTGCTAGATGCATGGAGATTCACAGAAGAGAAAAAAAGAAGAAAAGAGAGAAACACATTGATAAAACAGGATAATGATGAGTTCTAGGGGTCTTCTAGCCTAAAAACTTGGAGACAAAAGGGGCACTAATAGTAAAGTATTCTTCTCCATGGAGGAGGTATCCACATAGAGGAAGGAGACACTGGCCATTGTTTCTCCCTTGGAACATTTACTGCATGTAGTCAAATTTTAGTGACTATATTAGGATTTGGGGAAGAGCAGGGTACTTTTATTATCTAATCACCAATAAAGCCTGAAGTATTTGCAAGTTAAGTCATAGAACAGACAACTTTGCATAATTCAACTCAGCTGAGTAGTTCCTACAGAGGCAAGGAGACCCAAGAGCCAGAGTCTAGCATTTCTTTGATAACACATGTGTGTCTGTGTGTGTGTGTGTGTGGTGTCAGGTTGGGACTTGGCTCCTGGGTGTTACTGAGCTGGGGAAAGAATCTGTTGAGGAACAGAATCTATTGACTTGTCTGGAGAACAGAGCTGGCCAAGCTCATGGTCCCTCTGTGGTCAGCCCTACTCGCCACAAACTCCCATCCAGCCCAGCTACCCCAGTGAACCCTCCCACAAACTCTGTCTGAAGCACATCCTGGCAAGCTCCTGCAGTGTGACTCTTTGGTCTCTCCTTCAGAACCAAACAAAAGGGCCTGTTTTGAGGCTTCTCAAGCTGCCAGCCTCCTAAGGGAGCATTTCTACATAGGAATATATTTTGGGGTGCTAATAAGCTCCCTCTAAATATTGGGGACACAGCCTTTGAATGTAATAGTTGGATTGCTGATGTCAACTATTATAGTATAATTTGTGGAAAGCTGAAACCGGGGGAGGGGGGCCCTAGGTGAAAGGAGATAACTCATATCAATCATTTATCTTGATGTCAGAGTGATTCAGAGAACTTTTCACTATATACCTGTGAGGCCAATGCCATCCTACCTGTTTTCCTTGGGGCTCCACTGGAGTCCATGATAACCCAGGTTTGAGGATGAACTCTGGTATAGGAACGCTTGGATGGAGAAAAGAGAACACTGGTTCAGAATCTGAGTGTGCTTGGGAAAATTTATTTAGGATGGCTTTTCCATGGGTTCTTTACTCTCATGACAATCAGGAGCCATGTTCCAGTGACTATCTATCTGATTGTGTGGCAGTGCTCAGCTCCCTAATTTTCCCATGAAACCAAAAACCTCCTGTTTTGTCTGCAATAATTGCCCACAGTAAGTGTCCACCTCCCCCCCCCACACACACACACACTGTACTTTCCATTTCAGCCAGTGATATTTTGGGCCCTGCATGCTCTGAGAAAAATAGAGAACTATCTCACCAAGCTAAGGAAGTAAGCTCCAGGCCTCATTTTTGAAAATGTTCAGCTTGATAACTCAGTCCCTGAGATCACTAGTTTCCCTTCTCCCAGCCCTCAGTTACAGTGTATGAACAAGGGATCATTTGAATTCTCATGAGGGAAAATTAATTGAATGGGCTTTGCAGGACTAAAGGATTTAATTTGGCTCTTAAAAATCTTCCTACCAGGCTGTTTCTCTCTAATGTTGTGGCTGTTAAGTCTGTTCAACTTAGAACTAGCTAAAAAATATTTCATGTGTTTATGTCTCATGAATGTGTATATTTTTGTTTGGATCTATGTCATTTTAATTTGTTTCAGCCTCTCACCATTACTAAAAAATTAGTTCAAAGAGTATAAAATACGGTAAACACTGCTCACTCCCCTGCTTCACCCTCCGTGCTATTAACAGGAAATGCATTTCTGACACTTTTAAAATGAGCAATCACACGTATAATCAACTCGGTTAAAACTTCCTTCCTGGTAACTCAACACTTCCTCTGCATCTGGATACGGAGGGAGACCCAGAAAAGCGGAAGAGTTAGAGGCACCCTGGGTAGGTTCGAATTTATTGTTTTCAAAAACTAAACAAATGATCCTTCAGCAGCATCACCTCCACGGCTTTATCAGGTATTTGTTGCCCTTCCTATTTTTTGCCTTTTGTTGCGTCTGACTCTGAATAGTGACACTTCCTTCTCAGCTAGAATATTTTTATCTGGAACGGCTGTCGGTTCTTGAGTCGATACTACCCCTGAATGTCTCTGTTTCATTGTCTAGTGCAACCTCTAAGAGTGGATATCCACGAGGTTCCAGCCATAGTTTTGCAGGTGCATCAGTTTTTTGTTAGTTTGTTTTCATTTGGGAGGAAGAAGGACAGAGGAGTCTGTCCCTGCCA
Source organism: Myotis davidii (assembly GCF_000327345.1). Lineage (NCBI taxonomy): Eukaryota > Metazoa > Chordata > Mammalia > Chiroptera > Vespertilionidae > Myotis > Myotis davidii. The sequence goes on along the minus strand of NW_006299390.1, from coordinate 1,340,585 downwards.
GGCTTCACAGTCTTACCAGTGCATGCCTGGCCATTATTGTACCCATCAGTGTTTCTAACGTCTTCTCTAAAAGGCGAATGCTTCATAACCTCGACCATGAAGGAGAGCAGTGAGTATTTAGTCTGCCTGTTTTTTTCTGCATTTTGTATCTTGTAAGACTGTTCGGGATCACCGAGACCAAAGTTATTACTGTGTATTTGTCCACTGCCTAAATTCAGACCTATTTTATTTAAAGTGTCAGTATTAATATATCTTACAGTTCTCTTCTTTGTTAGTTATTCTATAATGTAGCCACACTATAGACCAAATAATGATTGTTTTAAGCTGCAAGAGACAGTGAATTGGGACAGTTGGTTTCATGTATTTACTAAGTAGAACTTCATAATATTTTGAGAGGGAATATTGGCTTTAAAAGTAGCTTTAAGCTAAGATTTGAACAGAAGTTTGGCTCTAATGAAATTTGTCTTCCTTATCTTTTAATCAAACTCTTCTTTTTGGTGTTTGTCAAATGCTCCACTATTTCTTGAATAAATTAGTTATGAATCTCCTTAACATTAGTAATTTAAGAGAGTAAATGATTTTTCTGAAACATTAATTTTTGTGTCACTAGCTGTTTCTTATTTAAAATATAATATCTAATAACAGTGATACTAAATATTAAAATAAAAATACCTGATTTATAGTTCAACTTAATATTTTAGCATTTCAATCATTATTTGAAGTGTGTCTTGCTGCAGTATGTCAAATTTATACTTAAATGCTTTGTGCAGGGGAGGTACTCATTAAATATACAGTGTCCCTCAAAAACGTATACACACACTTTGAATAATTATGAAGGCAGTGCTTATTAAAATACATTTCACTTTCAAAACTGAGCTATCAACTGTTAAAGTGTGTATACACTTTTTGAGACATCCTGTATTTACAGCAAAAGTGGATAAACTGATGAGAAGAAACTTCTGAATTCTTGTTATAGAGATGAAAATTTTAGATCAAAAGGGAAGTTAAATAATAAATTGGGATCCAAATAGCAGGTTACTGGATCCCAGAAATCCTTCCTTCCATCCTATGGTTTCTCCACTGTCTAACAGAGAGGAAGATGGAATGAACTGGAACAAAATTAAAACTACCTGAATGTTCCTATTAAGGGAGTGCTGCCTTGGGCGACTCCCCCAAGACACTGCCCTAATACAGCAATGACAACCAGAATCTCATGATTCAAAATGTTGAATGACTGCCAACGTTCTTGGTTGAAACTACTGATTCTGATATTACCTTTCCTAACTAGTAAGAGAGAAAAAAAAGTGAAAAAGAAAGACAGGAAGTAGATTCCTGAACCAGTTTGAACACAGAGAATATGAAGTGAGGCTGGGTAAGGTGTCCCAAGAAGTATGAGACCAAACAAAGAGGAAATAAGTCAGAGGCCTGTTTTCAAAGAGGGGCGTGTTAGCATTTCAGTGCATCTTGCAGACTAGGAGCTGATCCTTTAACGGGACTGTTTCTCTCGTCCATGCCTTTCAGTATGCTTAAAAACAAGTACCACTTTGAGTCATGACAATATGTCAGACTCCATGCTGGATGAGCGCCTTACATATCTCCTTTATCAAATTAAATTTTCAAACATAATGATAGTAGAAAGAATGATTACTGAACCCCCATAAACCCATCATCCACACTGAGCAAGTATATGTATTTCTTACCTTATTTAATTCTCACCTCCACCCTCGGCTGTCTTAACGACTCCATTTGACAGATGGGAAATAGTCTCCGAGGTTAACCAGCTCAAGTCTCCAGATCCTAAGTGGCGGGATCAGGATGCACGAGTCCCGACTCCAACGCTCCCGTTTCCTAGTGAGCACGTCACTGTCATCCTTCTACCCCTTCTTCTGGCCTCTCGCAGCAGGGCCAGTGCCTGCCCCCGTGACAAAGCCCTGTGTTTCTCCGCTCCCAGGTCGCGCAGGGCATGGAGCTGGAGAGCCATGAGCAGCCCGTGGTTCTGAGAGAGGACAACCGCCGCCGCCGCCGGAGGATGAAGCCGCGCGGCTCAGCGGCCAGCCTGTCCTCCATGGAGCTCATCCCCATCGAGTTCGTGCTGCCCACCAGCCAGCGCACCAGCAAGACCCCGGAGACGGCGCTGCTGCACGTGGCCGGCCACGGGAACGTGGAGCAGATGAAGGCGCAGGTGTGGCTCCGCGCGCTGGAGACGAGCGCGGCGGCCGACTTCTACCAGCGGCTCAGCCCCGACCACTTCCTGCTGCTCTACCAGAAGAAGGGCCAGTGGTACGAGATCTACGACAAGTACCAGGTGGTGCAGACCCTCGACTGCCTGCGCTACTGGAAGGTGCTGCACCGGAGCCCCGGGCAGATCCACGTGGTGCAGCGCCGCGGCCCCTCGGAGGAGACGCTGGCCTTCCAGCGGCAGCTCACCGCGCTCATGGGTTATGACGTCACCGACGTCAGCAACGTGCACGACGACGAGCTCGAGTTCACGCGCCGCCGCCTGGTGACGCCACGCATGGCGGAGGTGGCGGGCCGCGACCCGCAGCTCTACGCCATGCACCCCTGGGTGACCTCCAAGCCCCTTCCCGAGTACCTGCTGAAGAAGATCGCCCACAACTGCGTCTTCATCGTCATCCACCGCAGCACCACCAGCCAGACCATCAAGGTCTCGGCCGACGACACCCCGGCCGCCATCCTGCACAGCTTCTTCACCAAGATGGCCAAGAAGAAGTCCCTGATGGACATCCCCGAGAGCCAGAGCGAGCAGGACTTCGTGCTGCGCGTCTGTGGCCGCGACGAGTACCTGGTAGGGGAGACGCCCCTCAAGAACTTCCAGTGGGTGCGGCATTGCCTCAAGAACGGGGAGGAGATTCACCTGGTGCTGGACACCCCTCCGGACCCCGCGCAGGACGAGGTGCGCAAAGAGGAGTGGCCGCTGGTGGATGACTGCACCGGCGTCACCGGCTACCACGAGCAGCTCACCATCCACGGGAAGGACCACGACAGCGTGTTCACCGTGTCCTTGTGGGACTGTGACCGGAAGTTCAGGGTCAAAATCAGAGGCATTGACATCCCGGTGCTGCCCCGGAACGCGGACCTCACGGTGTTCGTGGAGGCCAACATCCAGCACGGGCAGCAGGTGCTCTGCCAGAGGAGGACCAGCCCCAAGCCCTTCACGGAGGAGGTGCTCTGGAACGTGTGGCTCGAGTTCAGCA
>NW_006299390.1:1329539-1337331 GCF_000327345.1 Myotis davidii | reverse complement strand
AAGCGCCGGCGCTGTCCGGCAAGGCCTCCGCCGAGACGCCCAGTCCCGAGGCCAGAGGCAAAGCTCAGCTTCTGTACTATGTGAACCTGCTGCTCATCGACCACCGGTTCCTCCTGCGCCACGGGGAGTACGTGCTCCACATGTGGCAGATATCGGGCAAGGGAGAGGACCAAGGGAGCTTCAATGCTGACAAGCTCACGTCGGCCACCAACCCGGACAAGGACAGCTCAATGTCCATCTGCATTCTTCTGGACAATTACTGCCACCCGATAGCCTTGCCTAAGCACCGGCCCACCCCTGACCCTGAAGGGGACCGGGTTCGAGCGGAAATGCCCAACCAGCTTCGGAAGCAACTGGAGGCGATCATAGCCACCGATCCACTCAACCCTCTCACAGCGGAAGACAAAGAGTTGCTCTGGCATTTCAGATATGAAAGCCTGAAGCATCCCAAAGCGTACCCTAAGCTGTTTAGCTCGGTGAAATGGGGACAGCAGGAGATGGTGGCCAAAACATACCAGTTGTTAGCCAGGAGGGAGGTCTGGGATCAAAGTGCTTTGGATGTTGGGCTGACCATGCAACTCCTGGACTGTAACTTTTCGGATGAAAATGTGAGAGCCATTGCAGTCCAGAAACTGGAGAGCCTGGAGGACGATGATGTTCTGAATTACCTGCTACAGCTGGTCCAGGTAGGGGATGCCCCTGTTACTTACGGAGCCTCTTCTCCAGGGATTGGTTTGCATTTGCACAGGCGCCCCATTCGGTTATTATCCAGTTCCCTTTGTCCAGAGCATCATGATCCGTCAAAGCAGATCTGAAGAAGCCACCTCAGAAAGGAGTAAACTGTTCTATTTATTTTTTTTATTGTCTTTATGGGTTTTTGGACGAGCATTTTGAAGATGGTAATATTTCCACTTCTTAGGAAAACTGGCCCTATGGGAATACTTTGTTCTCATTTATTGTATTAATGATAAATTCAATGTAGGGGTTGCTCCCCTTTGTCAGGCTCCAAGTGATATACATGCTTGTTGTGTATTATCACATTTAACTCTCCCAATAACTATGGTGGAGGTCAAGTTAATATTTTGATTGTAAGGAAATCGAGGCAGAGAGAGGCTAACTAACGTGCCCAAGGTCAAAGACCGAAATTAAAACCCAGGACTCCAGGCCCTGCTCTTTTCATTGCCTCCCAATATGCTGCATCAGTCCAGTGTCAGAATTGTATGTCCTAGAGAGAAAAGGTCATACTCTCTGATCATGAATATGATCACAATTCATGGATCATACCTCATACCTGGATGGGACTTTGAAAGTCCCTCTCTTTAGACAAGCCTGGCACTGCGTTTCCCCTCCTGTTCTCATTCCTTTCCCTGGGGTCAGGAGAGACTACATCATTTGCCTAAGGTTTTCTTAGGAAGTTAAACAAAGGAGAGCAGTTCTCCTGCTCACTGTAGCCAGTCTCAAATTAGATCGTGCTGCTTGACAAGGGCAAGGAAGTAAAGAAATTGGAATAGAAATTCTATTTTAGAGTGCAGAAGTGCCCATTCATTAATTCAACAACATGTACATAGCGCCTCCACTGTTCTGGATGCTGGATGTAGAGCAGTGAGCCCATCTCTGCCCTCATGTAGCTTGTGGTGCATGGAAAAAACTGACATTAAATGGTATACATACAAGCAGATATTTAATAACAAATTGTGGTGAATGCTTTCGGGGGGAACTACAGAATACTATGAGAAAACAGTTAGGGGTCCTGGGGAAACTTAATTTAGATGGAAGAAGCCAGAGACAGTTTTGAATAGGTGATGTGTGACCTGAGATCATTAAGATTTCCCAGGTTAAGTGTTAGGCTCTAAACTGTCTAATTATTATCTGTGTGGACAGGAAGGCCCTGGAGTTTTCTGATGAGCATTTTGGATACTCTGCACTTTAACTCTGAATATTCACCTTTCATTACGCAGATACTTGAAACAATATATTTGGCCTTTGCCTTCATCTATCAAATTTTTCCACTATTTTTCTCTGGCCATGAGGGCAGATATTAACCTGTCACTAACGAAAGTTTTAGAATAATCCAAGTATCTTCAGCTTTCTAGCTCTCCACAACAAATAGAACATAAAACAAATTTGCATGAATGTGTTCTAAGTCCCAAGGCCACCTTGAATTCTTTTACATTATCATTTCTACAAGTAAATTTTGAAGAATTAGAAAATGAATGGTTTTCCTGGAAGTGTTTACGTGAGATAGGTCAATAAGTAATATTAGCTTTGAGTTTGTGGTTGTAAATGGGAAGAGTAGTCATTTGTAAAATTATTTGAGGCATTCAGGTTGGAAAAAACTCACATTAGCGTTAGAAAATTAAGACATTTCTGAAGTGAGTACTTGTGGCGAAATTACCACACTCTCAACTGGAGCTACAATGGGTCCTATTTGACCATACCCATGGAAAGGATCTTTGAAAGTATGGGGATAATGGAAATATTAACAAGTCAGTATTGATCACTTCCAAACTGGAAAATCAGAGGAAGAAGTGGAAATCATACTAAAAAGTCCCAGGCCCTTTATGATGTGAAATTGGAATAGGAATTTCTCCTGTTTCGTCTGGAAAAAATGATAGACCATATCTATTTATAAAGAAAATACTTGGAGACATTTAATTTTAAGCCTCCCCTTTTCATGTTTATGCATTATATCTACTCTATAACTTTATATATGCATATACAATAAACAATATTTGTTAGTCTGGCTACTTTTAAAATCATGGACTACTGCAGATTTATAGAAAAGTACAGAGGATGATATAACAGATATCATGACCCACTAGGATTTATCACATTTTATTGGATTCTTTTTATTAAGTCATAGAGCTAACATCAAAGTCAGTATCTCTATATTCAAGTGATGTGAAAACGACTAAACACTACAAAACCTGGGGGAGCTTATAAAGTAAGAGATTTTTGGACAGAAAGCTTCATATACACCACAGTGTGTCAGGGAGTGTGATCATATGGTATGGATTGGCCCGGGCCTGCATTTATTTGCAGTAAGAACCTGTGAGCCAGCTCAGACTTGCCAGTGAGATGCCAGACACACATCTTGAGCCGAAGAGCAGCGATAAAGATCTTTGGGATTTTCACATGTAACAAATATTTTTCTCCTCATATGTACTAGATCTCCACTGTCTATTTTCTTTCCGACAACCTCACTTACCTTCCACTTTTACGGATTTGTTATAGCCATTTCCACCTTTCCCTTCTATCCTGCCAATCAATCAAGTAAGCCCTGAATGGGAGCAAAAGCCATCCCCTCTTTCCTTGACGTTATCAAAAGCACATGACCGTGAGTCAGGAATTCTGGCTTCTACTCCTGGTCCTTAAGCAAGTGATTCACTTTGGCCAAAAGTGTCCTTGAAAAGAAAGGATTGAACTTAAGTGACTGGTAAGAGTCACATCACCCTACCCATAAAACCCACCCCAAGGCAGAGCACCAGTGTTTCTCTATCTCCTTTTCTCTGATTAACCAACATAGAATGCAGCCCTACAAATAAATGCCTATGTGTTCCTCCTTCAGGCTGTGAAATTTGAACCTTACCATGACAGTGCCCTTGCCAGATTTCTGCTGAAGCGTGGCTTAAGAGTAAGTACTTCTTTGATAGTAGCATGACATTTTAAAAGTCAGTGGGAATTGGCTGGTAGACCTAGAGCATTCGTCACAATCATTTCAACCATCTTGTTCTCACTCTCAGAACAAAAGAATCGGCCACTTTTTGTTTTGGTTCTTGAGAAGTGAGATAGCCCAGTCGCGGCACTACCAGCAGAGGTTCGCTGTGATCCTGGAGGCCTACCTGAGGGGCTGCGGCACCGCCATGCTGCATGACTTTACACAACAGGTCCAAGTCATTGAGATGTTACAAAAAGTTACCATTGATATTAAGTCGCTCTCTGCTGAAAAGTATGACGTCAGCTCCCAAGGTATAGTAGCTATGTTTTCTTGGTTCTCTTTCCAAATGCCTTCATCTCCAAATGCCATCATCCCTGTGTTCTTCTTCCTTCCGGAAGGCAATTTGTACCTTCCTAAAGGCAGCAAAGAACAAATGTTTTTAATCTTCTGTCTTTATGGGGCAAGCAAATTTAAAGGTCTCCCTTTACAAGTTAACATAGTTTTAAAACTATATATTTTTAATGATGAGTTTATTGTAGATATTAAACTCTGAAAAATTTTAAAGCATTATGCAGATGTAACATCTGTGTTTCAAGAACAATTGTGCACACACACGAAGATTAGTTATTTTCAAATAGTCACCTTTTTTCTCATATATGCATATAATTTTCAATCTTTTAAAGTAATGAATTATTGAGAAGTTATTTAAAATTTGGGGCATAAATATATATACATACATGTATATATCATATATATTATATATATGTCAGAATACTTCATATAAAACATAGTTTATCACCTCTTCTCTAAAGACATTTCCAATATTGTTTTCTTATCACTAAGAAATACTGTCCCTTGCCCAAGTGGGGTGGCCCAGTGGTTGACTGTTGACCTATGAACCAGGAGGTCATGGTTTGATTCCCAATAGGGGACGTTCAGGAGGCAACCAATCAATACTAGTAATTCTCTCTCATCAGTGATATTTCTATCTCTCTCTCCCTCTCTTTTCCTCTCAGAAGTCAAAGAAAAATATATTTAAAAAAATAAATCCTGTCCCTGCCCTAAGAAAATTAATCACTCTTTCTCTGTATTCCCATTGTTGATATTGCGTTAAATTATAGTCATCAACGCATCTTTCTGGTCTCTTAAACTATATAAGCTTTGAAGCTAGAAAATATCTCTTATTCTTGTTTGTATATTTAAACACAGCAGTATGGCTCATAACAGACACTCACTAATATATTCAGCCAGTACTTTAAACTGGTTACTTAGAATTTCCACTTTTTTTCTTTGATTCTTTTCCAATACACCAATAATGCTCTGTCCTAAAAATAATAGTGATAATAATGACCTCACTCACTTGTATTTTTATTGTAAGTAAAGGGGAACATACATACTGGCCTCCAGCCTGTCTGTTATACAGTGAGTAATTTTTAATTTATGTATTTTGCTTTTAATATTTTGAGGCTGCTAAATAATCTCCACACAGCCTAACTTTCTCTTTTGAAAAGATTTTGCAGAACCCTAACCAAATTCTATTTAATATGCTCTTCAAACGTCTGTTCCCCAAATCAGATGGCAGTTTACGGTTTCACATGTTAGAAAGAAAACCACAGTATCAATTCCTTAGCATTATCCTTAAAACATCCTCTCTACCTGATTGTCTTGATATTCCAGTCCTGCTCCCCTGTTTCTACCCCCTGTTGTGGTAGGTGTAAATGAGTGTATTGCTCCCAGTAAACCTGACTTACCTTGCCACCTGAAATGGTTAGTTCCTCAAAGACAGACACCCTTTTCTCCTCCTCCACACCAGACCAGATGGTTTCAGGAAATGTTACAGGTAATATTGGTAATTTCTTGAGCTCATATAACTCTTGTGTGCTTTTGACAATTACAGTTATTTCACAGCTTAAGCAAAAGCTTGAAAACCTACAGAATTCAAATCTCCCCAAGAGCTTTCGCGTTCCATTTGATCCTGGACTGAAAGCAGGAGCCCTGGTGGTAGGTATCGCCTCAATGTCTCCACATGGTCTTCATGTCTTGAAAATGTGTGTCAAGCCCTTCCCTAAACACTGGATACTGAAAGCCTCAACACCAGGCAATCTCCCACCCATTTTCTTTTGAATCAACTGTCATGAGGAATCACCTATATGCAATAAAATGTGTCCATTTAAGTGTACAGTTCATCACCACAATAAGTTACAGAACATTTCCATAGAAAAAGTTCTTTCATGTCCCTTTTTTAGTCAGGCCTTTCCTCCTCCCATACCCGATCCCAGACAAAATTAAAAAAAATCTGCTTTCTATTATATACTCTTGCCTTTTCTAGAATTCCATGAAGTGGAATCATACTGTATGTAGTTTTTGTATCTCGATTCTTTTACTTAGCATAATGCTTTTTAAGGTCTACCCATGTCGCTGTGTGTATCCATAGTATGTTCTTTTTACTACTGAGTAGTATTTCTTTGTATAGGTATGCCACAATTTGTTTTCCATTCATTTTTTTTAGTAAATATTTAACAGTGGGATAGTTGGGTCAAATAGTTGGTACGTGTGTAATTTTATACTGCCAAACTGTTTTTTCAAAGTGACAATACTATTCATTTTATATTCCCACCAGCAGTATATGTGAGTTCCAACTGTCCCACCTTCTAGCCAGCACTTGTTATTATCCGTCTTAAAGGAGAAGTGGTATCTCATTGTTGTTTTTATTTGCATTTCCCTAATGATGTTGAACATCTTCTCATGTGCCAGTTTTTCGTCTTCCATTCACATCTTTTGTTCATTTTTAATGTGGGTTGCCTTCTCATTTTTATTTATGAGTTATTTATATAGTCTAGACACAAATTATTTATCAAGTATACATTTTACAAATATTTTCTCCCAGTCTGTGGCTTGCCTTTTCATTTTCCTAGTAGTGTATTTCAAGGAGCAGAAGATTTTTATTGTCTAATTAAATCTTTATTGTCTAATTGATCACTTTTTCTTTTATGGCTCATACATTTTGCATCCTAAGAAATATTTGCTTAATCCAGTAATGTTCAACCTGGAGTGACCCCCCCCCCCGCCACATACACACACATACCAAGGGACATTTCATAATGTCCGTTGATTGGTACAACTGAGAAAATGCTACTACCATCTAGTGGGGCCAGGAATGCTGTTAAATATCCTAAAAGGCATGAGACAGCACCCCCCCACACACACACATACACACCCCAACAAAAAATTATCCAGTCCAAAATGTCAACAGTGCCAAAGTTGAGAAGTATTGCCTAAGTCAATGTAATAAATATTTTTTCCTAAAAATTATATAGTTTTAATGCTTACTTTTAAGTCTTGTATTTTGAATTGATTTTTGTATATGGGATGAGATAAAGATCAGGTTTCATTTTTTAAATCCGAAGCTCCAACTTTTCCAGCACCATCTGATGAAAAGATTGTCCTTTTCCTATGTAGATCTGTTGGCAAACGAAGCCTACTGTGGTCTCTCGGGCATCTGCTGTTCCGAGGGGCCAAGGTCAGGTCTGCGGGCACTGACCAATGATAAGGCTGACCACGGTGGTTTTAGGGGCTGTCCCCAAGGTGGCCTGAGGGTGGGGAGTGGTCGCAAACCTCTGCAAACAGAAATTGTGCAGGTTGGATAGGCCTGATGCCTATCCACTGGACACAAGATTCAGTAAAGTAACCGGTAGAAAGCAGCACTAAACTAGACAAATCTGAGTTTCCAATCAGGTCTCTGCCACTTATGGCCTGACCAGAGGCGAGTAAATCTCTCTTCAGTGGTATGTGAACAAAAGGGGGGCTGTGCGGCAAACGGGGCAAGCTCAATGACTGAAAGTAACCACACGGATCATTAATTCCTGCCTGGGCAGGTCGTGTGAAATTATCTATATTATTTCATGTGTTGGTCCTCTGAGATTTTGCTTTTGGGCCAGGTCCTTAGTCCTTGGCTCAAAAACACTCTTTAAACCTTAAAAAAAAAAAAGATGTTGGTAATACTTTTGTCAAATATCATCTGACCATGTGGATCTATGTCTACATTCTCTATTCTGTTCCATTGATCTAAATATCTGCCCTTACATCAAAATCACATGCTCTTGATTAATTCAAATAACAAACCACTTCATATAT
>NW_006299390.1:1327004-1327732 GCF_000327345.1 Myotis davidii | reverse complement strand
AGGCGAGTAAATCTCTCTTCGGTGGTATGTGAACAAAAGGGGGGCTGTGCGGCAAACGGGGCAAGCTCAATGACTGAAAGTAACCACACGGATCATTAATTCCTGCCTGGGCAGGTCGTGGCAGGGAGTTATAACTTCCTTAGTGAAAAGCTAATCTTTACCTTCAGCAAGACCTGTCCATTGTTCTTGTGCATCTAGGCCAACATACCTTTAAAATGTCAGAGTCATTTTCTTCGCCAGACCCCTCAGAAACATACAACTACCAGGAAGTTTGTTGTTGTCTTATTCCCCACATACCATCTCTGTTCATTGTGATTGTTCAGTGTTGACTATCCTGTACTCACTAATGTAAAAGTATGCCTCTCTCCATTTTCCTTTTGATCCCGTCCTAGAGATGTCCCTGCCTTGCTTCCTCCTGCCTCCTTAACCCACCACCAGTGGATTTCACGCTTCCTCCTTTAATTCTAAACGTATAAACAGGACTGCAACACTGCTATTCCGAGAGCATTTTCTTGGTCCTCTGAGATTTTGCTTTTGGGCCAGGTCCTTAGTCCTTGGCTCAAAAACACTCTTTAAACCTTAAAAAAAAAAAAGATGTTGGTAATACTTTTGTCAAATATCATCTGACCATGTGGATCTATGTCTACATTCTCTATTCTGTTCCATTGATCTAAATATCTGCCCTTACATCAAAATCACATGCTCTTGATTAATTCAAATAACAAACC
>NW_006299390.1:1303827-1326327 GCF_000327345.1 Myotis davidii | reverse complement strand
TTTTTACAGAGAGGAAGGGAGAGGGATAGAGAGTTAGAAACATCGATGAGAGAGAAACATCGATCAGCTGCCTCCTGCACACTCCCTACTGGGTATGTGCCCACAACCAAGGTACATGCCCTTGACCGGAATCAAACCTGGGACCCTTAAGTCCGCAGACCGACGCTCTATGCACTGAGCCAAATCGGTTAGGGCTGCAATAATAGTTTTTAGACATTGTGGTAGCAGTAGAATTCTTTTTTTTTCCCAACTTAAATCTTAGAGGGAGCCCAAATATATAAACAAAGTTGCTCTGTACCAGAATCCTATGGGAATGGGGTGTGCAGAGGATGGGATCTGCCATAGCTCTTAGGCATCTTCACAGACCCTTAGGGTTCCTTGGAACACACTTTGGGAACCACTGATTTAAGTGTTGTAAATTACTCTCCCTAGCATTTTCAGACTTGCTGAGGACACTTTCTGTATTTTTTACCTATATCTTTGAAAATCATTTTCCAACTAGGAGTTTGTCCTGGTTGTTTATATTGATACTTCACAAGAGGATGTGTGTCTCTACAATGTGTATTGATTATGTATAAAAACATCTGACTGTTTCTTTCCAGGTTGAAAAGTGTAAAGTGATGGCCTCTAAGAAGAAACCCCTGTGGCTTGAGTTTAAATGTGCCGACCCTACAGCTCTATCCAACGAGACCATTGGGATTATCTTTAAACATGGCGATGATCTGCGCCAAGACATGCTCATTTTACAGGTATGCTACCGTGAAGGATTTTTTTTCAATTATCTGAAAAAACATTTCTAGTATATTAGATCTAAAAAAAATGCCTTCTACTGACTCTGTTCCCGTTCTCCTATCTTGCATGATGAACAGTGATTACATAATAGTTTCCCTGGCGGGAGTATGGCTGTGAACCATTCGCTATGCCATCTAGTGAGCATCATAGTTCTGTCACTCCTGAGAGGATGCATATCCAACATGTTCAAATAGTCAGATATACTCCCCTCACCTATATACCCCATTTCTAGAATGGTAACACAGAACATGGATGTATTTACCTCCAAGCATTCACTTTTATTCATATTCATAGACATAGCTACATACGGTACACACAGAGATGCTTTTCTTAGATACATAACCTTTGATACACATCCACATAATACAAACTCAAGTGACTGACTTAATAGGAATGGGAAAGAAGATGAACAGGTAGGTGATTGAAGAAATCATGCAGTTAAATAACAAGAGTGAACAGATTGCTACAGCAGATGAATGATGCAGGTATCCAATGTTCATCATTTTTCTATGTTCTAACATTTCTGGATAAACTTCAGTGATACTCTGTATTCTAGTTGTTCAACATTGTAGAGGTAACGTAATTTCTAATATGTGATATGATTTACTTAAAATAGGCAAACCACAGTGCTATAAATGTAGACTATTTAAAAACAAGGACATGTTTTCAATTCCCTCTATGTTTCTGTTTTTGCTGATTTCTAATATGGAAACAATAATACCCTTTGCTCTCTTTTCAAGAATGTATTTTTCCTGGAAATAATTTTTTATTAAAAAGAAAAAGAAAGTTCTTTTGAAAGTTCAAAACCTTTTGAAAGTTCATTTAATTTCCAACAAATCTGTAACCTCTTTTGAATTATTTGAAGCTGTAACTGAAAACCACAAAACATCACTCATTTTCCTCTCATTTTGAGGCAAATTTTGCACTTGAACCTTATGTACTTTGTCTTGTCGTTAAGGCACTTTGCTTGGCAGATAAGGACAAGTTATTTCAGTTCTCTAAGCCTTAGTCTCTTCACCTGCAGAATGTGAATAATAATTACTCCACACTATAGGATAAATGCAAGAGATCACATACAACAGCACTCAGTAAATGCTGGCTATCATTGTGATTGTTGCTATTATCGTCTTGGTTGTAGCCTGAGAGTGCCTTATGTGTAGAGTGGAATTTTTTTATTGTGGTAAAATATACATACCTGGAGTGGAATAGATGAATTGGGGCCAAAATCTATCTCAAAAGAAATCCACTTATCTTCTTCCCCAAGGTAAATCTCAGGGACCAAAATTTATAGGCTCCCAAGGAATGGAAACTTCAGAGTACCAGGTTGATAAATAATAAAAAAAAATGTTTTATTTCATATTTTGTGTTACCAGATATTTTTTTCAGAAGAAGAAATATATACATTTATAATGGAAACCTTTTTGTGTTTTGATACCCAGATTCTACGAATCATGGAATCCATCTGGGAGATTGAATCTTTGGATCTGTGCCTCCTGCCATATGGTTGCATTTCAACTGGTGACAAAATAGGTATGTGCTTACCTCAGGAGGTGGATGTATCACTCAGCTACTTTTAAAGGATCGCAATTCCTTCAGTGCCGGCATTTGCTGACTGACAAATTACAATCTACATCCGTATAAAAAGGAAGAAAGTGTTCCAAGGAGGGTGAACGTGACTCCCAATTTAATATGGATATGTTGAAGATAAATGAATGCATGATTCAAAACCTTGTTACTATACATGGAAATTATTTTAGTTAGAACCTGCTCTTCCCTCTTTACTTTTCCACCTCTAAACTTTAACTGTTTCATTGCACATTAAACTTCTCCCTCACAAGTAACATTTAAAAATAGAAATTCTGTCACTGATTTTAATATCCCAGAATTCACATAATTAAAGCTATTACATACTCTACTTTTAGGCACTTTTATGAATATTTAACATTTTATTTCAATCAAACATTTTTAATACATATTTTTATTGATTTCCTAGAGGAAGGGAGAGGAGAGAGGAATAGAAGCATCAATGATGAGAGAATCATTGATCAGCTGCCTCCTGCATACCCCACACTGGGGATCGGTCCTGAAACCCGGGCATGTGCCCTGACCTAGAATCGAACCATGACCTCCCGGTTCATAGGTCAGCGCTCAACCACTGAGCCACGCCAGCCGGGCCAATCAAACATTTTTATTCAAGATTCTGACTTGAGAACTGTACAAAACCGTTTTACTTGGCCTATAACTTAAAATAAAGGAAAAGGCACAGGTTGCCAAGGAAGGAGGAATATACTCAGCCCATAAATGCTTTTACTTAGGACCTTTCAAAACCAACCCTGTCCTCTTCCCCCTCAGTAATATTAAGCATGTCCCACACAGCTTCCATATTCTCCTCCTTTTGTTTCTCTCACTCTGAAGAAAACCAACTGCTTGAATCTGGAAAGTAGCTCTCTGCCCTCCACTCAACAAAGACATAGCCATTTTTCCTCTGGGTCAGGCCCTAGGCCCCAGCCTCTATCAAACTGTGTGCCTCCTCTTGCAGGAATGATCCAGATTGTGAAAGATGCCACAACCATTGCCAAAATTCAGCAAAGCACCGTGGGCAACACAGGAGCGTTTAAAGATGAAGTCCTGAATCACTGGCTGAAAGAAAAATGCCCTATTGAAGAAAAGGTGAGCCCCTGCTTCTCTCCACTCCGAAGGCCCTTGAAGTTGTCATTTACATGGCCATGTCGGTTTCACATGTCCAAAGGATCTGCCAGTGTCGTGCCTCCTGATGTATGTCGTGAAACCCTTTATTCATGAGGTCCTGAGGGTTGTAGGCACCTTCTTGTGGTGACCTAGCATCGCTGTGTAAAACAGAAAAGCTCTGTTCAGAACTCCATGAGCATTTGTTTCTCCTTTGATTATCAGGCTCGCTTTGCATCAAATTTGGTTCTGTGAAATAATTCAGTAGCACTTTTTATGACAGTGTATTTTTGTTGTTCAGCAGAAAAATTTAGTTAGCACACATAAACTTCTTCCTACCTGGGAAACAGTGCATACCCTGTAAAGCGCTTTCTAATTTACCACGTCAGTCTAATCTAAACGATAGATTATGGATGCTGAAAATGTCAGTTTCACATTCCCCTGAAGTACATGTGCTGAATCCTTCCCAAGCCGTGGGCTGTCGTTGAAAGTTCTGCACAGGGTTTATTAGTACTTCTCATTTACATGGTTCACAGGCTTTTGGGAAGGCAATGTCATTAGCAGCACTTATTCGTCTGTTGTACATGTGGATTGTGACCCCATCACCTTTAAAGTGGTCACAAGCAAAACACATGTTCACCAATGACACATGTTCATCAATGACGAAGAAATGATCCTGAGTTCTGTCTAGTTGTTGGCAAGTGACACCCGGAGGGACAGTGAGCCCTTTGATTAAATTGATGTCGCCCGTTGCCTCTTGTTTTCTCCTCCTGCTCTTGTGGATCATTGAATCTTTGCCTGAAATGTCAGTAGAGCAAATGAGAAAGTTGGCACTTAGCAGATATAATGTTAATGGAACCCCACACAACTAATTTGCTCTCTGAAATGGTTCCCAGAATGAGGTCTTTTTGAAAGTCACTTGTGATAGGTTCATGCTGTCGCTGTAGTTGGAACACAGCTAATATTCAGATGCATGTGCATTAGTTTCAGGCAGCGGTGGAGAGATTTGTTTATTCCTGTGCTGGCTACTGTGTGGCAACCTTTGTTCTCGGAATAGGCGACCGGCACAACGACAACATTATGATTACAGAGACAGGTGAGTTTATTTACTGCAACTTTTTTTTTAAAAAAAAATGTGGTAAAATACACATAACATAAAATGTACCACTTTAACCAGTTGTAAATGCACAGTTTAGTGGCATTGTGTACATTCACATTGTTCTGCAGCCATCACCACCATTCATTTCCAGAACTTATTCCTATTCCCCAACTGAGACTCTAACCATTGAGCACTAACTTCTCCTCCCCCAGCACAGAGTAATTTTTTAAATAGGATTCAAGGTTGGAGCACCTATCTAGAAGTCATTATTATACAGGGACACTGATTCTGTGATCACCCTAGATCACCCAGGAGTGAGGAATGGAGGAGGATGGAGGAAATGAGACCCAAGAAACATAAGTCAGAGAGTAGCTAGGATAAGATCATATCCCAGAAGCTAGTGAAGGTGGGCACGATCAACAGTGTCAAATGTTATAGAAAAGCAAACAAAAAGAACTCACAGATATAGGGCTTTACATCTAATATGCTGTGTCTTCCTAACCTACCCCTGCTCACTAGTTCACTGTCTGCTCTGACAGTGGTCAATATTGGCTACCATGCCAAGAAATTTTTGCCTAAGAAATTTGGACTGATAAAAAAGCTGTGGTACATTTACACCATGGAATACTAGTCAGCAGTAAAAAAAGAAGGCTCTCTTACCCTTTGAGACAGCATGGAGGAACCAGGAGAGTATTATGCTAAGCAAAATAAGCCAGTCAGAGAAAGACAAGTATCACATGATCTCACTCATATGTGGAATCCAATGAATAAAATAAACTGATAAACAAAATAGATCAGAGACATAGAAGCATGGAACAGAATGTCGCATCTCAGAGGGAAGGCAGAGGTGAATGGGTGGGTAAGTGGGAAGAGATTAATCAAAGAACTTGTATGCGTATATGCATAACCCATGGACACAAAATATAGGGTGGTGAAGGCCTGGGGCAGAGGGCTTGGGGGGATTAGAGGGGTTAATGGAAGAAAAGGGGACATGTAATACTTTCAACAATAAAGATTTTTTTTAAAAAGAAATTTGGACCAACTTAAGAGTCTGGGAAAAGCACCATATTTGGGTAAACCACTTTTCTCTCTATGAGAATCAATAATGTATTGTCCATACATATGAAAAAGAGCTATACAAATGAGAAGAGATGATGGTAATTGTGGTGGTGATGGTAAAAATGGTAGAATTTGACCCAAAGGAAATTCAAATGATTTATTTCTATCATGCTACTCAAAAGTAAAAGGTAAATGAAGAAACCCCACGCGGACTGAAACATCAGTCTATCTGGAGTTACACAAAGGGTATAAAAGAGTCTTGGGCATAATGAAGACTATTAGCCAGAGTTTTGATTTATATTTCTAAGAATAATTCTGAGACGAGAATTTTTAAATAACATTTGACTCATTTAAAGAACACAGGAAGGGTAAAGAAAACATACTTGGTTCAAAGAGCGCTTTGTGGCTATTACTACACACACCTGCTGAAACGAAAACTACCACCGGCTGATAAAACAGTGTAAAAATAGCTCTGTCACCCAAGATGGTTCATTGTCAGGCAACCTAAAAACATGTTTTGAGGAGTAAACAAACCCGAGTATTGTTACAAGCACTTATGCCAGCGTAATGATGTCAGACATTTTCTTCTTTTAAGGAAATCTATTTCATATTGACTTTGGGCATATTCTTGGGAATTACAAAAGCTTCCTGGGCATTAATAAGGAGAGAGTGCCATTTGTGCTAACCCCAGACTTCCTGTTTGTGATGGGAACTTCTGGAAAGAAGACAAGCCCACACTTCCAGAAATTTCAGGTAAGTGGCCTCATGATGACTGCCTACTGTGAACACCAAGCAGGCGGTGCCCGCAGCACACAGCTGCCCACGCCTTTCCCTCCACTTTGGGGCTCCTCTCACCTCTGCCCATCCCCTCTGGCATGACCCCACCTTCTCCATTCCCTCCCCAAGTGCAAAATGACCTTCTCAGTAACCCTGCTACCTACAACCAAATAGCAGGTAAACGTGTTCCGCGCTCCTGGGGCTGGCAGCTCTAGAGCATCCGCAGGACACTGCACTGCAGAGGGGCCGTACGGAAGAGCAAGCCGGTTTGGCTTTAGAGTGTTTATCTCTCCAAGGTATTGCCTAGAAGGTCCAAATTTTACATAGATTTTTCAGGATTCTCAAATGATTGCAGACTTCTCTTTTTTTAAATTTATTGATTTTTAGGAAGAAAGAGGAAAAGAGAAACACCGATTTGTTGTTCCACTTATTTATGCATCATTCTTGCATTCATTGGTTGATTCTTTTAAAAATATGTTTTTATTAAATAAAAAAGGAAAAAATACGTTTTTATTGACTTTAGAGAGAGACAGAGAAAGAGAGAGAGAGAGAGAGAGAGAGAGAGAGAGAGAGAGAAACATCAATCCATTGCCTCTCATACACACCCCTACCGGAGACAGAACCCAAAACTTGAGCATGTGCCCCAACCAGGAATCAAACTGGCGACCTTCCAGTGCATGGGGCAGTGCTCAACCAATTGAGCCACACCAGCCTGG
This sequence comes from Myotis davidii, assembly GCF_000327345.1. Lineage (NCBI taxonomy): Eukaryota > Metazoa > Chordata > Mammalia > Chiroptera > Vespertilionidae > Myotis > Myotis davidii. The sequence goes on along the minus strand of NW_006299390.1, from coordinate 1,319,199 downwards.
GCCATTGATTGATTCTTGTATGTGCCCTGACCGAGGATTGAACCCACAACCTTGGCGTATTGGGATGACGCTCTAACCAACCGAGCTACCCGGCCAGGGCAATTGGAGACTTCTCCTGATTTTTGCTACAGGCGAATATTTAGCAGATTAACACAGGAATTCTTGTTGCAACACTGTGTGCTTTTCTCATTTTTGTAGAAGACGGTCCCTTCTCTCACTTGAAATCCTGTCAGCTTGACTACAGGTCCTGCATGGAGCACTGGCTTGTCCTGCTGACCTGCAAGCAAGCTCCTGTGTGGGCCTACCCAGCTCCCTGGGAGCGTTCACATTCCAGCCTCTTTTCCATTCCTTTCTGGGCTACATCTACTTCTGTCTATCAAATATGTTCAGTACCCGAAGAGTACAATTTTCATGCTTGCAAATTGAATAACTGTGAATGCGCATAACTCCGAGAAATTGTAGTCACTGCTGTAATACGCCGATGTTATAGCCATGCAAACACAAAACAGAACAAGGGAGGCAATGAGTGATCGCTTCATATGTACGTTTGCCTTGGGCTCCCCTTAAGTAGCCCCCCTCCCTTAGTGCCCCTTAAATGTGTCTTGATTTGTAGTCAGCATTTAGGAACAAGTCTTTTTCCTGAGTCCCTTCTCAGTCCCATGTTATCCCTGGGAGGTGACATGGGTCTGAAACTCAGTAGAACAGGAACCAAAATATGTTGTTTTGAAACCTGCCTGTTCTTGTTTGTTCTCCTGCCTGATTTTCACTTCAGTGATCCCAGGACTTGCCCTCCCACCGCTGCAGGAGTGTTGTCAGAGAAACTGAGATCTCTGTGGCCAGATGGCCTTAGGGTTTTTACTGTGTGTTTCTGTGTAAACTCCACTGGGTTCAGACCATTTCCAGGGATTTGACACATTGCAGTCCTGTTTTTCTTTAAAGTTAAAAAATCATATGTTTTGACAACTTCCTAGAAAAGAAAAATGGTTCCACAAAAGAAAAAGAATAATAAAAAAAAGAAAGGAAGAAAAGAATAGAACACCTGAAAGAATGTTACCATTTAAAGGAGGGAAAAACACTCGACTCTCCTCTCCTGGAGGTGGCTCCTGTGAGGAGCTTTGAACAAAGGAGGCAGCAGTAGTGCCATTTAAAGAAGCAGACAGGAGGGATTTGACCTCACTAGCTGGCTCTCCTTGCTTCTGTGTATCTGTTCTCTTCCTTTTTGCTAGTGGCTTCCCCCAGGGATTGTCCATCTGCCCTGTTGCTGACAACGCCCTGTAGACCCCAAAATGCCCATGTCAACCCTCAAATCCCGGGAAAGCTTCCCCATTGGTCCTCTTTATTGTTGTCTTACGTTTTAAAACATTCCTTAGTGAAAAGATTCGGGGTGTGGATAGGCCAAGGGAAGGTTGCCACCCCCTCCAGGCAGCTTCCACCCAAACCAGGAAGTCTTTGCGGAGCGCCTCTGCACTAGCTGTCCTCTCGTCTGGAAGCATTTCTCCATCCTTTGTGGCCAAAACTTGTTTCCTAAGCCATTGAAGCCTCTTTAAGTAAAGTGACATCCTGGCAGTGTGCCCCACTGAAAGCACCCTTTCATACATTTCATTGTACTTCAGCGCGAGACCTGTGCCTTGGGTATCAGCCTGCTGCTTAAGGGCCGGTGACTGTATGCTCCTTGAGCCTTCAGCACAGATCCAGGGTGGCCTTGTGGTTGGAAGGATGGGCTTCAGAGCAGACAGACTTGAATGTGAATCCTCGCCCCGCTACTTAGTAGCTGCGTGTGTGTGATACAGATTATTTATCCTTTCAGAGCCTCTGTTTTCTCGTCTGTGAAGTGGGAATACTAGGACCTACATCATGTCATTTTTTAGGGATTATTTAAATGAAATGTGCAGAGTGCTTAGCCCAGCGCCGCGACTATAGAAGAAAGTCAGACGCATCACAGCAGGTCTGCACACTTTGAACACTTTCAAGTGAGGAAGCCCTTTCTGACATGTCGTATGTAAAACATGGGAAAGTAGCCTTGTTCTGGTTAAAGAGCAAACGAGGGTCCCAGCTCTGCCTGCCCCCTTGCCTGCACCTCCTCTCTGCACTGGCCCCCACCCTCCTCACTCACCATAGGAAAAAAGCCAAACACACACACACGTACATGTGCAGTTATCCATATGCAGAATTTCTAAAGCTTCCAGCCTGACAAAGTTGAGGAGAAAGTTTTTTTCACCTTTGACTAACTCAGACCCTTTGGCAATTTTTCTTCACGTACCACTAAGCCTCTCAGAGGGTTTTCTGTGTCTTCGTTTTGTGTTCCCTTCCTGAGATGAAGTCCTTCGAGCTCAGGAAGCACATCTTGACACTCTCTGAATAGCACCCCAGGATCTTATGTCATAAAGCTGCCATTTTTAGGGAAGCTGGGAAATGTTGTATATCTTTACATTGGAATTAAAAGTGTCCTCATTTCCAGTGAATCACTGATTTTGAGCTGACAAGGTGGATTAATGCACGCAGCACATCTGAATAACCTGTTAGAAAGGGTGGGGGGAAAGTTGACCCACTTTTTGTTCAGGACAAAGGGGGACCGTCTCCCCAAAGTCTTACAAATATACCCAGCAAGTGGCCAGCGGGGGGAGGTCAGAGGGGCTGAAAGGGGGCGGCGCTCCTTTATTGCACCTCTCCCTTCTTCCCAAGGGAGCCTGCTTGGCCAAGCACCATATTCATAATTTATTTCTGGAATAGTGGAGCGTTCGGGAACAAACCAGCATAGATGGACAAGAAGACACAAAACCAAGAATGTCTGTTAGCCTTGGGAGCTGCAGCTTACACACAGGGTGCTAAACAGATATATTTCAACGATGGCAATTTGAAAAATAAGCTATCCTTAGAAAACTATCTCCCTTACTGCAGAGATTTAAAAGAAAACAGTGTTTTGCCCACTGGTAATTTATTTTAGAACCATTTTGCTTTCAATTTCATTGAACAGTCACAGAACACATATTCCATACAAATACATTTATATCATTGGCAAATAAAATTTAGCTTCCCCGCTTATTCTTATATATGAATGTGGGTTTTGTCTTATTTTAAACGTAGTAACTGCTTCTTTTAAAAAAAAAAATCAAAACCTAGCAAAATATTGAAAATATCAGGAGGATATAAAAATAAAAAAACAGGATTGCACTTTCTAAAAAAACATTGGCAACATTTTAGTGTTTTTCTTTCATTGTATTAAATATCTGGTGTTTTAGAAGGTTGCAAATTAACCAAAATTTGGCTAAAAACTGAAGTTAAGAAATAGATACCGTTACTCCCTTTACTTTAAACTGCTCCGTGACTTCTCATCTCACTGGGAATAACATCTACCTATCTAAGCTTGCGCTACAGGGCCCTGTGCCATGGCACCCCCCCTACATTCACTCGGGTTGCAGTGGCCTTCCTGCTCATCTTCCCCATCCAGCTGTTCCACCGCGGGCCTCCTCCCTGGAGGGCCCTCACTGCCCTTGAGGGCCCAGCTCAAATGCTGTTTGTCAGAGCAGTCTTCTAAATTAGGTCCCTCGTGTTGCTCTTTGGCACAGCCCCCTGCATGTTGCCTTCGTAGCATCTATCACAGCATATAATGATTTGTACTCGCCTGCCCTTTCCTCTGCCCTTCCCAGATTCTGTGCAACGGGGACCAATCTTGCCTGCACCCCTCCCGTGGGGCCTGAGACGTATAATCACTCGGGAGGGGACTTGGGGAGTGAAGAAATGAATGGTGGAGGGCAATTCCTGCATCGGTCAGAGATGGATGAGACTAGTGAGCCTCTAGGTTTCCTTCCTCCCCCATAATGCACTGTATTCCATCAATTGATGAAGCAGTAACTCAGGCACAGATGGACAAACTGCCGTCACAGGAACGTCACTAAGCCTTCAAGGTGCAGGCTAAATATCTGTGCATCAGAAGTAAACCTAATTATGAAATCTAGTATTTTATCAAATAATACAAATATGGCCCGGCTGGTGTGGCTCAGTGGTTGAGCATAGACCTATGAGCCAGGAGGTCATGGTGCAATTCCAGTCAGGGCACATGCCTGGGTTGCAGGCTCGATCCACCAATAGGAGGCATGCAGGAGGCAGCCGATCAATGATGCTTTCTCATTGTTGATGTTTCTCTCTCTCCGTCTCCCTTTCTCTCTAAAATCAATAAAAAAATATTTTAAAATATTTAAAAAATAATAATGCAAATATGGGTCATATGATGCCCATTCACATTTTTGTGAAGATTTTCTTACATAAACATTACATATTTTCCCCCAATCAGAGCAATAGTCCATGCCAGGAGAATAAGACCTGTGGTGTATACTTCAATGTAAGATGGTTTGCACGGAGCATAAACAACTTGGTCTTGTAGAAACAAACGCTCAGCAAGTGCATGTCAGCTAAAGCTGGAGAGGTCAGGGGAGCATCCTCTTCTGCACGTCTGTGCCCCGCAGGCAGTGTGAGGAGGGCACAGGAAAGGTGCTTGCCCCTAGATGTCACTCTAAAAGAGCGTTTGTAGGAGTGAAGTCTGGAGCCCATTTACTGGGTGAGTTACGTTGATCTAGGATGCCAGTTTATCAGGCCTTGCTGGGTTTCCACTCCTGGCAGTGTTGCCCCCATGCCAGGGCATACCCAGGCCCTTAAACCTACAGGCCAGCCCCGACTTAGGTTTTTAAGAACCTTTGTTCAAAGTCCATCTCTGCTCTCATCTAGCTCTCCTCTCAGACCCTGGGTTGTTTGAACTCCTTCTGCCTCCGTTTCTTCACAAGGGCACTGCTTATTAACCTGCTTCCAGCAGTGGGGCCCTGTTTTCTCCTGTCATCTGTCTTGCTAGGGACTCAAGTCCTCTCCCTAAGCCCAGCCACAGGGACCACCAGGGACACTCACCATAATTCCCATTCCTGTTCTCCGACTCTCCCTCACTTGTCTACACCTATAACTATACTGTAACCTGCCAGGCGAGGCTATATCAGCTTCCTACCCCATCCTGCTAGCGTCACCAGGCTCTGTTCTTCCATATGCACACTTATTCAACACACGCTTATTAAATACCTACTACATTTCAGATACTGAGCCGGCCAAAGAAGGCTCAAGTACTGCTCTTCACAAGCCAAAATTTGCTTACAGTTTAATCCCCTTCAAATATGATCCTTCCCTAATTCATCTTGATTTTAAAGCAGTGAGTCTTTCCCAACACTGAACTTGGCTCTGTGCATGAAGCATTCTGCATACTATCTACAGTGTGCCTGACACTGTGCTGGGCACAGGTGACACAGAGCAAAGGCACACTCAGGGCCCTCACCCCTCACCCCCACCCCCGTACATATACAACTTTGTACTAAGGATTTCAACAGTGGTTTGCAGAAGGAGCAATTAAATCATGGGGGATAGAAAAGGGCTATGGAGCAAAGGAAGTTTTCTATTGGGCCTTAAGGGCTGAGTTCAGTTTCATTTTGTCCTATGTTGAACTCTAGGAATATACCACATGTCCTAACTTCATGCCCTTGCTCATGTTGTTCTTTCTACCTGATGTTCCTTTCCCCACTCTGGATCATGACCATAACATGAGCAAGGAGGTGAAGTTAGTATTTCGTATTAGTATTAAGGAACAAAGCACAGGTGTCCAGTCTGGATGGAACATAGGATACATGGGAGTATGTATTGGAATTTGAGTCAAGAAAGGAGATGTGGGTCCAAGCAGGGCATGGGCTGAATTGGGGTGGGTAGAGAGCAAAGCAAAAACGTTCTTTGGAGCTCAGTTGATTAATCACGAGTTACCGTAATAAAGGTCAACAGAGAAATTACAAGTTTATCTGTCAAAATGCTCATGACATACTGACTGGACAAAGGATTCTCTCTCAGGATTTGTACCCTAGCCCACTATCAAGCTCAGCCTCCGCCGTCCAGGTCTGAGAATCTCAGTACTTCACTCTCTGTGCCACCATTGGAAGATGTGCTCAGAGACGGGTCCGGCATCAGTCTTTTGTAGGAGTTCAACTATGCTGGTGGGACATCTCGCCTGGTGCAGACTTGCCTGGGGCTGTAGAGTTGTTAGGACTTGGATAAGCTCCATGAATTTTATCACCTTTCTGGAAAGATATAAACGTATCACTGAGAGATGGCCTTGGACTGGCTACATGTTGACCAGCATGCCATGTCAGTCAGTAAATAAGACGTTAGACCCCTGCTACTTGCAACATCTACCGAGAATAACCTTCCAACCGGCACCGTTCTCTCAATGTTTAGTTTCTTTTAGAGAATTGTTTTGTCTACCACCAGGATATTATTGAGGACACTGTTCACCACGTTACAGAGTGTACTTTATTTAAGTTCCTCTTGCGAAATTTCTATCAGGTCTTAGTTTCTTAAAAAGCTGTGTGTCTCCTAAACAAACAGGTTGTTTTTTTTTAATCATCTGAACACTGGATGCAGTGACACATTCAGTTTTCCTTTGGGCTGCAGATATATTTGAAGACTGACCGCTCATAGCAAGTGGGTAGGATTTATGATACGTAGGTTTAGTCTCTTTCCCAAACTCATTGCAGGTCATTTCCTTTGTTAGTCCCTTTCCTTTTTCTACCCACTTTTAACTAATGTTGTTTTGGCTTTTATGTGTCCCAGTAATCCACCTGCAGTCCCTTTTGGAACAAGGCTAGAAGATAAATAGCACACACCTCCACAGATGGTCTAGTCCAGTGGTCGGCAAACTGCGGCTCGCGAGCCACATGTGGCTCTTTGGCCCCTTGAGTGTGGCTCTTCCACAAAATACCACGTGCGGGCGCGCACGTACAGTGAGATTGAAACTTTGTGGCCCATGCGCAGAAGTCGGTATTTTATGAAAGAGCCACACTCAAGGGGCCAAAGAGCCGCATGTGGCTCGCGAGCCGCAGTTTGCTGATCACTGGTCTAGTCTATTTAGAATATTTTACTAAAATAGAACAGTTTAATTGTAACCTTTACCTTTATAATGAGCTTCTAGCTAAATATTTGAGAAGATGGCAGTATAGCCCTTCCTCTGGTAGACAGAACTAGTCTGAGAATCATTTTTAAGAAGCCCTTGAAGATAAGAATCCTAATTCACACCGAATAAATGCATGGCCAAGTGTCAGACGCACTCTCATAAGTACTTCAAATTTACCAAAGTGTTATTAGATCTGCTAATCAGTGATCTATTCTGTTTTGCCAAAATAACTTCTAAAGACATTGCCTAGCCAAGTCATTGGTTTTTATAAAAGCGAAATAAAATCCCCTGTCTTTGAAATATTATTTTTCTCCTCTTTCTCCATGCTCTACAGACAGAGGCAACATGATTATTTAAGGAAAGGTCGGAGGGTGAGAACATTTCTTTTCATTGATGAATATTTGTTTTTCTTCTCTCTCTCACCTCAGCCCTAGAATCTGCTCCAAAGGTTTCTGTTTTATGATTCTGAAATTACTTCCTCGTTTTTGTGCATTATGTACAGTAATTATTTTTCGAGATGAGAATGGAGGAGTTTAAAGAAAAAGTAGGCCTATTCCACATGACCGTGGATAGTCCAAGGCAGCCACAGCTCATTGGTGGTTAAGAAATGAGTAAATTGTACATAGAAAACCGTTTCTTTTCAATTTAATGGCCCGATAAGTTGTGCCAGTTAACAAATCAAGTCAAAGTGTTGACACTGAAGTGGTAAGGAGTGCCTTTGTTCCCAAGAATGGTGGGAGTGGGAGTTTTGTAAAAGCAATCGTTCCTTTGGTACTAGTTGCATTTGAATCAGCTATGAAATTAAGAGCAGACGTACAATGTAGGCTCAGTCTATTAGCCACTAAAGGGTAGTGTTCCAGCGAATGACACTAACAAACCTACAGTGCTCCCCACATTCACATTCGAGAGAAGTACATTACCCGCGTCCCTGCCGTCCGATTGTTCCTTTACCCCTTCTTCTCTACTTAATAACAGAAAGCCTTCAACAGGCATCTGAGAAGGACAGAAGGAGGATGTTTGAGGTCAGTGCCGGGCAGCTTAGGCAGAAGGGAAAAGTCTGTTGCTACAGCCAGTAACTTCTGTTCTGGGCTTCCCCCTGAACTCCCCAAGCCACATCCTCATGGTCCCTCAAACCACAGGCCTCAGGCTGGAGCAGCATGGCCAGGACATTCTCGCAGAAGGAAGGTTGAGTACAAGGGGCAGAAATGATACCTCTGGGGCTTGAGTGGGTGGAGCAAGCACTCACTGTGCCCCTCACAGCAAGAGAACCACCTGCATATGTAGCCTTTGTGTTCTGTGCTCCCGTCTCCCTTCCCACCTCAGTGGGCCAGTGCCAACCCTGGTTGGAGTGAGGCTTGTCTCCTACCCCAACCCACCTCACCTCCTAGGTCTTTACTGTCTGAGGAGACATTTCGAACAGGTGGTCCAGATGGGAAGGTGACCTCTCGGCCCTGAGAAGTATGTGATCAATAATGCAACTTCTCAGGTTATGAACAACTAGAGGCCCGGTGCACAGATTCGTGCACTGGGAGTCCCTTGGCTTGGCCTGCACCCTCTCACAATCTGGGACCCCTTGGGGGATGTTGGAGAGCTGGTTTCGGCCTGATCCCCACAGGCCAGCCCAAGGGACCCCACTGGTGCACGATCGGGGCTGGGGCAGGGAGGGAGCATGGGAAGACTCCAGGGCGTATCCAGCCCATCTGGCCCAGTCCCGATCAGCTGGACCCCAGCAGCAAGCTAACCTACCGGTCAGAGCGTCTGCCCCCTGGTGGTTAGTGCATGTCATAGCGACTGGTTGAACAGTCAAATGAACGGTCGGACACTTAGCATATTAGGCTTTTATTGTATAGGATAGCCAGCCACCTACATAGCAATTAAATCTCACCACAACCATATGTAAGGGGTATTGTTATTATTATCATTCCATTGATGAGCAAACTGATGTCCAGAAAGGTTAAGTAACTTCTGTGACAAGAAGCTTGTCAGAAATAAAGCCAAGCTTTGAATCCAGGCAGCGAGGTGTGAATTTGTACTTTTAACCACTGCTCCACACTACCTTTAAATAAAACATAAGTAAATCTGCACCAAGTATCTAAGTCTGCACAGCCAGTCAGAATTGAGACATTGCGTCTGACAAGTATGGGCATGTGTTTAAATTTGGGGATGACATTTCTTTCTCCTTGAAGTGACTCTTGTATATAAAATCAGAGCTAACTGAATAAATTAGAGCCAGAAGGAATTCCTCATCCGGGTGAGATGGCCTTCAAGAGAGGCAGGGCAGTTCCTTTGTTTCTTCCTGTACTACGCCATTGGTGAATCACTGTGTTCCCACTTAACACATACTTACTAAGCACCTATAGATTGGTATTATAATAACTTGGCCCCAGACTAATTTTCCTCCTCAAAAAATTTCTGTTTGATCACACAGTAGTCTTTGTTTGTGTTTGTGGGGGCGGGCTTTTTTATAGCTGCATAGTATTCTTGGGGAGGGAAGGGAGAGATTGCTTGGAGCGCCCTGTGTATAGGAGGATAGAAAATAATTAAAAACCAGAATGTAATTTAATTCAAAATCAAAAGGCGTTCTCATCTACACTTTCGTGAAAATTGTGCGAATTGGCACATTAACGAGTATGTTGCCAATGGTGAAGTCTGCCCTTAACCTGTGTAATTAGCAAAAAAGGAGAGAGACCTCAGTGGGTCCTGTTAATGAGCAAGACAAGATGATTTCCTGCCTGTCAGTGGAATCATTAAGAATGCAAGAGCCTAATGCACTAGGGCCACTTGCAGGGGACAAGTGATGTCTGAGCTGAGACAGGAACCGCTGTCTTCTGTCTGTGGAGTCTCCCACGGAGCCCATCTACCCTCCATTTAGGGAAGAGAGAGGACTAACATTGATTGAACCCTTGGTATGTGTCATCTCTGTGCAATATATATATATGTACACACATACTTGAGGCCTGGTGCATGAAATTTTTGCACGGGGCGGAATCCCTCAGCCTGGCCTCACCCTCTGGCAATCCGGCACCTCTCGGGGGATGTCTGACTGCCGGTTTAGGCCCGATCCCGAGGGATTCCTGTGGGATCGGGCCTAATCCCTCTCGCAATCCGAGACCACTGGTTCCTAACTGCTCGCCTGCCTGTCTGATCGCCCCTAACCACCTCTGCCTCGGCCCCCACTGCCACGGCTTCATCTGGAAGGTCTTCCAGAAGGACATCCAGAATGATGTCCAGAAGGTTGTTCGGTCTAATTAGCATATTACACTTTTATTATTATAGATATTGCTTACCTAAACAGTGCCAGAATACTCTATGAGTTTTTGTCTTTGGATAGGGTGATGCACACACAGAGTGACACAGGCATGACCACCATTGTCGCTGCAATTACCCTTCCACATGCAAATGACACAAAAAAGATCATCTAAGTGCAAAAAGACAAATCACTATTAACATTTTGGCCTATAAACTTACATTCTTTTTAAAAAGTTCTTTGTGTACAGTTACCAAAATGGTATTATATTACATGTTGTTTCATACCTACTTTTTAACTCAAACATTTTTACATGCTTATTAAATAGTCTTCTACAGTATCATCCTAGTAGTTACAAAGCATGCAGTTGTAGGTACTTTCATAAACCCTTTTTATTGATCCCCTATTATAGGATATTTAGATTGCTTTCAAGTTTCCACAATTTTGAGCAGTGCTCTAATTAACATTCTTATAGATAAATCCCTGCAAAATTAGCCATTTTCTTTAAAAGGTAAATTACTAGCATGGAAATTTCTGGGCATAAGGATATAGACATTTTAAAATTAAATTTATTGATGTGTAATTACATACCGAGAACTGACTATTTTAGGTGTACAGGTCTTTGAATTTTGACAAATGCATCAGTCATGTAGACACCACCATAATTAAGTTGAAAAACACATACATATTTCAAAGATTTTGATTTAATTATCAAATTATCTTCTAGTAAAACTATAACTATTCCCATCTACCATCAGCCTATGAAAGGTGAACATTGAGTGCTTAAAATTCTTTTTAAATAAAAAAGATTTTCCAGTTTTGGTAGATGAATGTTTCCATCTCTCTTTTTTAAAAAATATCTTTTTATTCATTTCAGAGAGTGGAAGAGAGAGGGAGAGAGAGAAACAACAGTGATGAGAGAGAATCATCTATCACACACCCGCCACTGGGGATTGAGAACTTAACTGAGCATGTGCCCTGCCTGGAGTCAAAATGTGACCTCCTGGCTCATGGGACGATGCTCAACCACTGAACAACACCAGCCAGGCTCCATCTCTTTTTAAGTTACATTTATTTGATTTCTAATGAGATAGCATATTTTTCATATGTTTATTTATTTTGTGTCAATTCTCATTTATATCTTTGGCCTGTATTTCAAGCCAACTATCTCTTTCTTACTGATTTGTTAGAGCTATTGGCAGGCTGGAGTAAAGGAGTGATACGTCATGTTGCAAATATGTTTTCTCTTATTTTTTGCCTCTTAATTTTTTATGGCTTTTTTTTCCTCAAAAGTTTGAAGAGTCTGTAATCTCTCTAGCTATTTCTTATAGATTCCACTTTGGAAGTCATCTTCATAAAGTCCTTTCCCACTTCAGGATTATTTAAATATTTGACCTTTTTACATTTAAATCTTTAATTCATCTGGAATTTATTTTGATAGATATATCACATGGGATGGACTTTTATTTTTCCTCCAAATGATGAGCTAGTTGTACCAGCATCATTTATCAAATAATAGATATTTTCTCTACTAATCTGAAAAGTAACCTTTACTATGTCATATAAATATATATTATACTTTGATCTGTCTCTGAACTTTCCATTTTGTTCCACAAAATTTCTTATCTTTTTGGAAAAGAATAGGCACTGTGTCACACCATTTTAAATATTATAGTTTTAAGATATGTTTTAATATTTAGTATGGCAAGCACTGTTTTTTATTACTGTACTTTTTCAAAATGATCTCTCAGGCCCCAATTATTTCAGATGAACTAAAAACTCAAGACTGAGTTTAAATATTCAATAGAAACTTTTTTTGCAATTTCTTTATATTTATAGATTAATCTGAGAAGAACTTAGATCTTTATAATAAGTAGTCAGTCATCCCTGAGGAATGTGCTAGGGGTATTGTTGTTACTATTATAATAACACTAGGGGCCCAGTGCATGAGTTTGTGCACCTTGAAAGGAACTGTGGGCTGTGAGGCTGCAGTGGGCACAGGGGTGGGTCTCAGCCCATCCTCCGTGCCCCTGCCTGGCCCCTCCTGCTGTGGCCAGCAGCCCCGCTACCGCTGCTGCTGCTCCCCTGCTGACAGCATGGATGATTGGGGCTGGCGCCAGCAGCAGGTGTGAGCAACAGCTGCTGCCCCAATCGACCCTCAGGAGCAGGGGGAGGTGGAGAAGCCCTGAGCCACATTAGTAACAAAGAAACAGAATTGCCTGAGGATGAGGCCCAGAAATCAGGATTTTAAAAAGATTCCCAGGTGATTCTAATGTGCAGCCAAGGTTGAGAAGCACTGTTTTGGAATAACTTAATTGGCATAAGCATGCCTGTTGCTTAATAAGTGGATTTAACTCACCTGTATGATCTAACTCACCTGCAGCACCTGTGTTATCTGCAGCCATAGCATTTCTTAAAGCCCTCTCTTTCACTCGGTATTCAGAATATGTATTAAAATTCCAAAGTTCATCCAACAATTTTGAGAGTCAGACGATGAGAAGCTAACACATCGATTTTCTTAGAATAGGACAAATTGTGAAGACGAACACGAAATCTTAAACACAAATGTTTCCATCATTTCTTTGGATTTCGTTAGCTCTTGGCAAAGATTATTTATGCTTATATAACGTTTATTGATTCAAGTACTGTGTTCAAAACTGGCTCATTGCTCTTCAGAGACTGCAGAAATGTCCACCCTCACTTGCCCAGGAAAGAGCTGAAGTGAAAATATAGAGTAGGAAATAAGATGAACCTTCACCGTATCACTTAGCTTTCCGTGAGCACACCTGGATATATGTATCTACACTAAGGTGCTTAAGAGATCACAAAAACAGTTTCTGTTCTCATCTAACTTTGCATCTGAGGAAGGGGCCTTACCTGTTTATGATGGTTTCTTCCCACAGACAGAGAGATGCCATGAAAATTCCAGTACCCAGTATCTCTAGTCTATTTAGTTACTGTGACCACGGTAACAGCATGTTTTTCTTCATTCAGGAAATCTGCACTAAGGCTTATCTGGCCCTGCGTCATCACACGAACCTTCTGATCATCTTGTTCTCCATGATGCTGATGACGGGAATGCCCCAGTTGACAAGCAAAGAAGATATTGAATATATTCGGGATGCCCTGACCGTGGGGAAAAATGAAGAGGATGCTAAAAAGTATTTCCTTGATCAGATTGAAGTGTGCAGAGACAAAGGATGGACTGTGCAGTTTAACTGGTTCCTGCATCTTGTTCTTGGCATCAAGCAAGGAGAGAAACATTCAGCCTAATGCTTCGGGCTAGAAAAACAAGTTGGTGTTCCAAAGCTTTAAGTTAGCACGTCAATCATTAACCTTGGATTTAAATGCTCATAGGACATTATGAAAGCTGGCACCTCAGAATTACAGCTCTTTTCCTAGCTGAACTCTTCACTGAGACAAATATTGGCCTGTCTGATTATTTAAGGGTAGTTCGGTTCTTGGCCTATTTGTAGCCTTGTTTCTATCTCATTTGTCTCAGTGATTTTGGAGAATATTCTATGTTTAAACAGACTAATCGGTTCCTTGTTGCGCCTGATGTTTTGACTATCTTATTATCGGGTGCCTCTGAAAATTCTTTGGAATAATTTGTGACATCTATTTTCATCTGGGTTTGCTTCAATTTCGGTTATCCTTGTGTTCCTTGAGCTCTTTACAGACAATAATGTGCTCATTGTAGTCTTCGTCTCAGCCCTCACCGTATTTTCAAACATCCCCTCGTTGTCTGCAGATGCCAGCGATGCACTAAAAGGAAGCAAAGCGAGTTAGTCTCTTCGGTGTCTTTTGCAATGAGGTCCTTTACAGTGTACAACTGAGACGCACAAACACAAAAATGGGAAATCTGAACCTTAGCCCTGCTCTGCTGGGCTGGTTCCAAGATTATCAATAGGAGGAAACAGAGATGAGACCATTTGTCCCCACTCTGTCCACAGAGTGAATTATTAAGTACAACTTTCATAGCCTTGTCCCGCATAGAACCAAGAAGCAGCTAAAGGGACTCATTTTTTTTTTTGCCTTCATATTTTTCTCCCTCCCTTTCTCCCTGCCTCTCTTCTTCTTCTTGCCACCCTCCCACAGCTTTTTACCCAGAGTTGTGAAATTTTCAAGAACCCCTTTACCCTAGATTCAAAAACCAGTTGAGAAAGAATTTCTCCTCTGGGATTACTTGGATTTTAGGCGTTTATTTATAAAGATACTTGAAGAAGTTTTTTTGTTTTTTTGAAGTACATTATTAAAGGAGACATTCTAGAAATTATGGATTAGTTTCCAAATACGTTGGTTTTAAATTTTGATCTGAGAAGCTTTTTCTTTCTTTCTTTTTTATTAATGGAAGAAGATATTGGCTATCTAAAAAGTCCCCGAGTTAGGAAGAACACTACTTGTCCCATCCACCTCTCAGTTTAAAGAACTTTTATACTTTGGACACATTCTTCAGGTTTTCAAAAAACAATTGAAATGTCCTTTTCAAAAACTATTTTCATCTCTTAATTACTTTGCTATTTATTGGACGTGTTGGTTAACCTCAGAGAAACATCGTTATTTATAAAATATTTAAAAATTACTTACAGGTAATACTTTACAAAGGAATAACTCTGTTAACAGTGTCTGTTTATATTAGATATAAATGTATATTAAATTTAAATATTTCTAAGTAGATACCTGGTTTGGTGTAGCCCAAACCTTCCTTCTGTGTATTCAAATGCTCTGCAGTTTTTAACTCTGGGTACAAATAGGAGTCACCAGGGACACTTTTTAAAATACACAGCCTGGCCCAGCCAGTGTAGCTCAGTGGTTGAGCGTTGACCTATGAACCAGGAGGTCACGGTTCGATTCCTGGTTAGGAAACATGCCCTGGTTATGGGCTCGATCCTAGGGCATGCAGAAGGCTGCCAGTCAGTGGTTCTCTCTCATCATTGATGTTCCTATCTTTCTCTTCCTCTCCCTTCCTCTCTGAAATCAATAAAGATATATTTTATAAGTAAATAAATAAATAAAGGCTATAAGTTAATTCGTTTGGGATGAGGCCCAGACGTCAGTATTTTCCTAAGTACTCTGGGTGGTTCTAACATACAGGGTTCGAAAAAGCCCTGCACGCCTTCGAAGGTGTAGATGGAACTGCTTCTTTGCCCATTGA
>NW_006299390.1:1264624-1303756 GCF_000327345.1 Myotis davidii | reverse complement strand
AACTCATCTTTTACAGTCATGTTCTATCCCTCACAGAGGAATATACATTTCATTACAAGGACCGTGCCGGTCATGAAATATTCCTCTGTGGAAATGAAGGATAGATGTTTTGTCAGGTATGTCTTTCACAGGAGGGAAGTTATTTTTTAAAAGCTTAAATACAGGAATTCAGCATAACTTGGAGGCTGTTAGTCCTATGTAATTGGAAATTATTTTTTGAAGCAAGTACAAAAAATAACTTAGAAAGTAAATTTCTGCCGAAACCGGCAGAAATGGATAGAGCGTCGGCCTGCGGACTGAAAGGTCCCAGGTTCGATTCCTGTCAAGGGGCATGTATCTTGGTTGCGGGCACATCCCCAGTGAGAGATGTGCAGGAGGCAGCTTATCGATGTTTCTCTCTCATCGATGTTTCTAACTCTCTATCCCTCTCCCTTCCTCTCTGTAAAAAACCAATAAAATATATTTAAAAAGAAAAAAGAAAGTAAGTGTCTGAAGCAAATTCTGAACTTTATGTGATAAGCTTGGCTCTATGAGACTATGAAATAAATGTCAATTGTATTTTACAATATGAATAAGAAATAAAATACATTTAGATTGTTACAGGCTCTGCTGTCTTATTTTCTACTTAATCCAACCTAACCATTCTGGGTCATAATTTCGGTTCTCGTCTGGGAGTGTGTCTGCATATTCTTAGGCCTGTTTGCAGGACAAGTGCTGGGGCACCCAAAGCACGCGCCTGGCCCAAGCCCCATCCAGACAGCTGAGCCGTTCCCTCTTCTGGACCGTCCAGTTATCCCCACTTGCATTTGTATACTAATTACAAATTGTTAAATGTAGATGTAAATCAAAGAAAATCTGATCTCTTGTGTTCTCTTGTGTACATCTTTCAATGTCTGAATGGGCACATAGTCCTGAAACTCAAATTCTTTCAGGAAATCTTTTTGGAGGGACCACTACCTACCAGACACTGGATAAAGTGCTTCAGGTCAGAATATGGAACAAGGCTCATCTGGTCCCAGCCGTTAAAGAACACACTTTGCTGGTGATAGCAGACACTCAATAATGGGGACTGCTGTGGGTTGAATTGTGTCCCCCCAAAATATACTGAAATGCTAACCCATGTCTGTGAATGTGATCTTATTTGGAAACAGGTTTTGCAGCAGTACAGATATACCTCATTTTATTGTGCCTCACAGATGTTGCAATTTTTTAAACCTCACCCAAGGATTTTTTTATTGATTTTTTTTTTAGAAAGGAAAGGAGGGAGGGAGGGGAAGAGAGACAGAGACGGAGAAATATCGGTATGAGAGAGAAATATCAATTCGTTGCCGCCTCCCACACACACACTAACCAGAGATCGAAACTGAAACCTGGTTTACAAGAGGATGTCCCAACCAACTGAGCCTGCATTATTGGGAAACTCATTTTATAGCGGTCGTCTGGAACTGAACCCACAACCTCTGAGGTGCGCCTGTAATTAAGATGAAGTCAGCATGGTGGACCCTAATCCAGTGATGGCGAACCTATGACACGCGTGTCAGAGGTGATACACAAACTCATTTTTTTGGTTGATTTTTCTTTGTTAAATGGCATTTAAATATATAAAATAAATATCAAAAATATAAGTCTTTGTTTTACTATGGTTGCAAATATCAAAAATTTTCTGTATGTGACACGGCACCAGAGTTAAGTTAGGGTTTTTCAAAATGCTGACAGGCCAAGTTCAAAAGGTTCACCATCACTGCCCTAATCCAAAGTGACTGGTATACTTAACAAAAGATGAGGGAGAAAGCCAGGTGACGGAGCTGTGTCTACACATCTACAGGGAATACCTGGGGCTCCCAGAAGCGGGAGCAGGAAAGGAAGGAATTTCACCAGACGCTTCCATGGGAACAAAGCCCTGCCAGTGCCTTGTTTTCAGACTTCTAACCCCAGACTTGAGAGAACACATGTTTATTGCTCTAAGCCACCTGGGTTGAGATACTTACTTATGGCACCCCTAGGAAACCTAATAAAGTGTCAATAACCAAAACTTTTGTGGGTTTTTTGGGGAGGGAGGGGCATTGGGGATCCCACAGTGTTTGTAAGTAAACCTATTTGACATTTTCTGCTGTTACCAAAAAGATTTAATTGCACGTGACAAAGTGTTAGTATTCTTGATATACAAAGAGCTCTAATAATTCAATAAGAAAAAGATGGATACCTCGTCAGAAAATATTGAATTCCCACAAAAAAAATACATGTGGCTAGTAAGTATATGGCAGTAGACCCCAGATCACTACTGATCTAAGAAATGTGAAATAAAATAACTTACATTCCTTTCACCATCAGATTAGCAAAGATTGGTAATGCCAGAGTTGGTAATAATTTGAAAGAAAGAGCAATCTGTCATACTAATGAAAGCAGAGCAAGTTAGTAAAATTCATTCATGGCATTTTGTCAAATTTTATCAAAATTAAGAAGGTATCTATCTTCTAATCTAGCCAGTCCACATCTAAGAATTAATCCTTCAAAGATTATTAGACAAGTGTGCAAAGACTTATGGGCAAAAAGTTACCAGCATTCTTTGTAATAACCAAAACTTGGAAACAGCCTAAAAGTCCCTCATAGGGAACTGGTTAATTAAATCACTTGTATACCATGAACTGCAATGAAGCCCTTGATAAGGTCAGACACATCAATGTATTGACAACCATGGAGATATATGACCTGTGCAGGAGTGAAACGAGGTGGTCATAGGACAGTGTTACATCACAGTCACACTCAAGTGAAAATGTAGGTTTGTATACACATTAAAAGGCTGGGAGGATACACTCACACCAAACTGTTGATAGTGAATTTTTTTTACATTGCATTTATTTTTTTTCTCTTTGGGTTTTGGGGAAACTTGGCTTTCTATTTGAATTTCTTACCAAATTTTATTTTTGGGGGGAAATGCAGTCTGCATGTTCACTGGATCCTTTAGTTTTCATCGAGTCTCATTAAAAGCTCAGAAAATTATGTTTCTCAGAGAGAGATTAGCCATGAGAAGTCAATAATTATCAAGCACTGGCATCAAAGCCGTTGTTGGAACTTCTTGGCATAAAAACGACTCTGTCGAAGCTTCCTGTTTCAACTGACCCCACCCAACCCGGGACCTGTTGTGCGCTGAGGCTGCCCTGATCTATCCCCGAGGCAGCCAGGCTTTTGGAGCAGGAGGGCCTGCAGGGCTGCTGTTTATTCAGCCAGCAACAGATGCCTCACCTGGCCCAGTTCTTCTCAGCTCTGCAAACCTCCTCCCGCCCCTGTGACCATGCTGAGCTCTCAAACTCAGTTAAAATCCCCTTTGGAGGTGCCAACTGCTTCATTTTCACTTCTACTGAGTGTTGGATTTTTTCCCTAAGCGTTCACTCCTTCGTACAGATTAAGTCTCGCTGCCTGCTGGGCTCTGAATCTCAGTCCATATGCACTTGTGGATCTGACGTAGAGAAAGTAACAGGGGCAGGGATACACCCAGGAGGGGTGATCCACGGCAGCATCTCAGCAGCCCTTCTCTTACCTCACAGCAGATGAACAGCCATCGGAGAAGTTTTATGTTCAGACAGTCAAACTCAGAATTCTTGTGATTATGCTTCAGAGTTAAAAAGGGTCCCTACGCTTCAGAGATGCACCCACCATGATCCCCACTATTTCCAGCCACGTGCAAGGCTTGTGGCTGAATAGCACCTCCGATCTCCAGATGTTTTGGTAGCCAAAGCCATCCTTGTCCCTAGCACCTCCCACCCGGCACCTTTCCCTTCACCACGCACCTGTGCTACAAAACAACCAGCCCTGTAACCACCGAGGGCTCCCGTGGGAAATCCTCCGGCCACAAACCACTGCAAATCCCTTACATGCCCTAGGCCAGTGATGGTGAACCCTTTGAGCTCGGCGTGTCAGCATTTTGAAAAACCCTAACTTAACTCTGTGCCATGTCACATATAGAAATGTTTTGATATTTGCAACTATAGTAAAGCAAAGACTTATATTTTTGATATTTATATATTTAAATGCCATATTAACAAAGAAAAATCAACCAAAAAAATGAGTTCTCGTGTCACCTCTGACACGTGTGTCATAGGTTCACCATCACTGCCCTAGGCTCTGCTCTCTCCAACCCATGGTTCCGGAAGACAGAGAAGACAATCCCTCATTTGGGAAGAAAATAGCCTTCTCCAGCTCTTTCCCACCTGCTCAGCCTTCATCAAGCTGCTTGCCCCATCATGAGCAGCTCTCTGGAGAGGTCTATGAGGCAAGGAACCGGCGGAAGGTTCTGACCCACAGCACCTAAGGAACTGAGTTCTGCTGGTAACCACATAAGTGAGTTAGGAAATGCATCTTTTCAAGTTGAGCTTCTGAGACATCCAGAGCCAGAGAACCCGGGTAAGCCAGGTCCAGACTCCCGATCCATGGACACTGTGAGGTAATCAGTGTTATGATTTTAAGCCACAACGCTTTAGAGTGATTAGTTATGCAGCCATAGATAAGTAATACATTTTAGAGTTGTTTTAAAGATTTAAAAAGACAAAGAAAGTCATATGTGTGAAAGAACTTAGTATAGTGCCTGGCCCAGAGTAGCTGCTTAGCATTGTTAGTTGAATCTAAAAACAGCCGAGTCACAAATACCACCAAGATTTTGAATAAACTGTGTGTACAAAGTCTGCTCATTTCAGCCTCATCAGGGAAACTCAGACCAAAAAGCTTGACGTGTATATACAAATACAAAGATATAACTAATGCTCGTGTGTGTTTTACATACTAATGTAGAAAATCTCACTTTTAAATGTAAGCTTGTTTTTTTTTTCATGGATCTTAGAGCCGTGACAGGTACCCCAGTAGGCATTAGGGCACTGATGGTGATGATGATGACGACGACAATGATGACGATGATGATGTTAAGAAGAGAAAGGGAGCTCTCATGGAATTCTGTTTCATAAAGTGGAAATCCCACTTTTTCTTCTCATTCTCTCTCTTCTACCTTCTAGTTTATTCAAATATGCAAGTTCAAGCCAAATGGAAACTACAAGAAACATTTAAGAGAATCCAGTCCCAGGTCCAGGGCTGCCACTCTCGTATAGCAGCCATATATGAGAGCCTTTCACTGAAACTGGTAGTTGAAAAGGGTTCAATACCATCAAGATCTATATGGAAATCACTGTGAAAAGTATGAAAGTATTTCAAAGTGAGACCAGACCCACTCTGTTCAACAGAACTTTACTCAGTGTCTACTGTGTGCCCTCAGCCCTGCTCAGTGACCTTGGGAAACAGAAATAAGCACCATCTAGTGGAACGAACCAGCACATTCACACTGGACTGTCTGTGAGGAAAACCGTGATGGACCATGATCTACTGTTGCCTGTTCTGGGCTTGGGAGTAGGAGCAGGGATGTAAAGATGACCTCTTGACTAGACAGGTTGCCATGTGCTGAAATAGAGGTATAAATAATCAAGGACATGCAAAGGTGGCAAAAGTTCATTCTGACTAAGAAACCAGGAAAGATTTCCTAATGAAGGTAACATTTGAGTGTGGTCTTGAGGAATAAATAGGATCTCAACGTGTAAGAGCATTCCAGGTGGAGAGAGGGCAGGATTTGTGTAGACAAAGGCAATGAACTGTAAAACTGCAAGATGAGGCGAAACATACAGTGGAGCCGCACAGCAGAAGTGTCAGCTATACAGCAAAAAAGTGGAAGCAAAGGCTGACATGAGCCAGATCATAAAAGGTCTTGAAGCTGAGCAGAGGAGGTTGGATTTATTCTGCATCTAATAGAAAGGCGTGCATACTTTTTAAGAACAACAGCGATATGCCGATGCATGAGTCAGTATGCTTTAGGTGGCTAGTGACAGAAACCCAACTTGAACTGGCCTAAGCAAAAAGAAACATATTGATTCACTTAACTGGGAAGTAAAGAGGCGCATGTAGCTTCAGACTCAGCTGATGCCAAGGAACAAATAATGTCATCTCAGTTCCACTTCCCCTTCTTGACTCCTTTCTCAAGGGGGCTCCCTTCATCTGTGGCCAAGATGGCCATCGCCAGCTGGAGATGTACCTGCCACTGACTTACGCTCCTCTGTGAGAAGAGACTGCTTCTTTCCCAATAGTTCCATCAAGAGTTCGGTGGCTGAATCGTCTTGGGTAACTGCGGTCACCCATTGCAGATGTAGATATTTCGCCAGGGTAACATAGGGTTTATCCTCAGCTAATGGGGCCAACCCTCCCCAAACTCCATTCACTGAAGTGGCAAGTTCCTTCAAAGAAAATCCAGGAGCTATTTTTAAAAGAAAGAGAATAAGAATAAAAGTGGCAAAAATACACATTTAAAACTGTCCATTACAAAACAGCAAAGAAATTCCAGAGGCAGTCTGTTGGGGACAATGAGGGGAGGGGGATTTCCGCAGAGCCAAGGAAACCTCTACAGGAGACTAGAAAGAGATAAAATGGAGGCAGGACTGATATCATGGGCCATGAGGGTGACATGAACACAGCAGTTGTTTGTGACCCCACACAGAGTATCTCAGGGTCAAGAGAGAAGAGATATTTTAAGAAGTAAGTTTGAGAATCGTCTGTGTAATGAAGATGATTTAGAGGGGGCATGTGGTACAGAGTCAAAACTTAGATTTATCTTTTATTATTAAATAACTTCAGGTGACCTTGGCATGTTTTCATGTGTAATTTTGTATCTGAACAAGTGCAGCCTAAGATAACTTAGCTTCAACTTAGAGGAACACCATACATATGGGTCTACTGGGGGGGGGGGGGACAATTACTCATTCACATTACTTGTGGAGTCATATTTTTTCTCAATTTTCTTTAAAAATAAAATCTGTCCTTAATTTCATCACAAGGATAAACAACTCTTAGTCATCTATGTGGCATCAGTACTTTTGTATTAATATTCCCAAGGTAGTATAGAAGGGAAAAGCCAGGTAAGGAGTCCAGGACATGCCACTCCAAGCTGTGCCACTTTGGCTTCCTTATTTTGAGCTGAAAGCACTTGAGAAATAGCAGATGCAGAAAGAGTCCTCTGACTTCCCGTTTTCTACCAAAAACAGGCCATACACTTTCCCTCGAGAGGGGTGCCCTGCCTGTACCAGGAAGAGAACATTCTTATCACCAGAGGCTGAGAATTGCCTCTGAAATTCATCTGTACAAGCATGCAGCCATACTGAAACACCCCTTGTCTCCCACCAGCTTCCCTCCCTCACGTATCTCCTAGTCACGGCCTCACAGTTACTGCCCCTAACCCTAACCCTAACCCTAACCCCTGAGCTTGGTTATTTCTGCACACATTTATCATTAGAAGGAATAAAGGATTTCTGTTTTGGTTACTTCTTTGGCTCTTCATTCTTTTGCAAAGATCTCCCATGTACAGGTAAAAATGTGTATATTCTTCCCCGGTTAATCTGTTCTCTGTCATTTTAATTCCTAGGCCCAGCCAGAAACCTTGAAAGGATAGAGAATCTTTTCCTCCTCTACAATGAAATCTAAACCCCTCTTTCATGAAGAAAGTGCTAGGGGCAGAATGGGGTTGAGGGAAAAACATGGTTCCAGAGGTGGGAGTCCTGCCTGGCTCCATTCCAGCGCAAACTGGTCAGCCTGTTTGGCTTCATGATCCTCGTCTGGACAAAGTGGTGGTGCTGAACTCAGCATAAGGGCCGTCCCTTATCTATAATTCTAGGATTCTGAACCCACAATTCTCCCAGGCCTGAGTGTCCCTCAGCCCAGGGAAAATTCCGAATCTGCTCCAGTCAGCCTGCTCAGTGTCGGTTCTGTCAGCAGCCTGACAATTCCAGCAGAACCTCCCACAGCAGGTGGAGCAGCAATTCTGTGCAAATCACTGAACTGCATAGTGTGAGGAATGTGATTACAGTCACACAGAGACCCCGCAAATGGCCAGTGTGGGAGGTCCGCAATCTCGTGGTATCATAAAACAGACATCCACTACAGCACCCAGTAGGTCAGAAATGACAAGACCAACGGCCCACAGGCCTGGACACTTGGAAAGAATGTGGCAAAAGCTGATTCTAGCAAAGCTGGGTGTTTTGAGGAGGCCTGTCAGTTGGAATAAACAGAGAACCACTCTAATTTAAGAACATAGTGGGGTTTATTTGGAAGATATAAATCTCATAAAAGTTTGAATGGAGAACTACAGCCAAGCCTTCCAGATGAAGAACCAGGAACTAAAAGCCACCAAAATTCTTTCCAACTCTCGCTCCTCTCTCTTACCTTTCTCTTGTGTGTGCTTAGATCTCTCCCTCCCTGCACACCAGCTTCCTTCCTCCTGGTTGAGCAGGAACTAAGCGGGCTGCTGCTCAGCTTCCCCCTGGATTGAGAGCCTAGCTTAAAGCCTCAGCATCCTTGCGGGTCAATGTAACTGCATTGAAGGTTATGATCGGCTCAGCTCTGGTCAGACATCCATCTCAAGGCCAATCAGTTATGATCAAGGAATCAGGGTCACATGACAAAAACATGACCCCCAAACTTTACCCCCACTGCAATGGAAAACATGGGCAGAATAAAAGTCCACATTTCTGAGTCTTTTAGCATGAATGAAAATATGTGGGGTGAACCTGAGGAGGGGTGGTGAAGGTGAAGGGTTAAAGAAGACAGACAAGAGAATACAGCTGGCGCTCGGAAGATCTCCCGTGCCTGGATAAGGACACAGAAAGACCCAGCCTGCAAGCTGAAGCTTTATTTTATAGTCAGATCAAATAGTAGTGGTCAATATGTTTACAATGTTCTTGTGAGTTTCACCTTGTTTTGGCAGCATTTGCTGCACCTCCCACAGCCCAATAGCTATCTAGGAAGGATCTAGGGAGGGCTCTAAGGTGAAACTTAAGTATGCTAAGAGGGCTCTGCCCTCCAAGCTAGGACTTGTTTGTGGCCCTGTCTATAGGTCAGTCTGAGGCTTGACCCTATAGATGCTCCCTACAGGTATGGAAACATTTGGCCAAGTTTTCTATGATTGTCTTGCTCAAATATTTCTCTGCATGTTAAAAAAATATATACATAAAGACATTCTCTGGTATTCACATTTTCTACGTAGTCTAATGTATATAGGATCAAAGTGCAAGACACATCTCCTCGATCTGAACATCACTATCATTCATTAAGAACCATCACAATGACAGGGAAGAAAATCAACCAAGTGAAGTTAATCGTCCCTATCTTTCACCCCGCAAATAAACCCAGGTCATTGAGTTCTCCCCAGCTGATTATGCAGCCGACATTCAGTTAAGGAAGCATAAAAATGATTTCTGGCTATGTGGGAGTGTTTCAGGCAAGCACTTTCCTTCAGCAGTGCCTGCCTTCAAATGAGAACTTCAAGCAATAGCCAGCGTACTTAACTCGGTTAAGAAAAAGGAATTGAAGTTATATGGTTTCCTTGGAAACCTCTCTAAAGAAACTTGCATAGGCACCTTCTCAAGAAGCAAGAGCTGGAGCCTGGGGATTTTTCCTTGCCCCAGACCATCCATTTAAAGGTCAAGGCCAAGGCTCCTCTCCTGTAACTCCCAGGGCAGTGTTGGGCTCGTTTTGTTTAAGTTTAATTTAGTATCAAGTCTCTCCTTACTGGCTGGTTCTATGAGTAAAACATACCTAGGTGGTTTCGGGGATCTTTTGAAGCATTTGTGAGTCCTGGCTATCAAAGAAAGTGGAGGAAGTCCTATAGTGTATATCAGAATGGGTGATGGGGATTCCTTGGGAAACAAGAGGAGATAGCCTACTGATTATTAGTCATTTGTATCTCAATTCTCAATTCACTTGTGTTCAGATTAAAATAAAAATGATCTGAAAAGGGGCCATACATATTGGTGTCAGTTCCAGGATCTTTTTCAATAAGTAGGATCTTACAGTTTTGGGTGAGCTTACCAAGCCAAACAAAACGATCAGGTTTGCAGAATTTTAGGAAATTATCTCTACTTTGATTTCCTAGGTGCCATGGAAGCTAGGTTGAAGATGATTCCTAGTTGGCTTAAAGGGATATATTAGGAACCACTAGGTTTACCTAAATAACCCCTTCTTCCACCGCAACATTTCACCGTCCTCTTCTTGTCCCCACCACCTTCCATCTCCACAACCTCCAGGCTTGTTAACAAGAAGAAATCAGCCTGCCTCTTCAACATTTGCCCCTAACTTTAGGACGCTTACCTGAGGAGGTCCATGGTATTTCTTCCTTGGAAACTCTTGACATTTTAAGACATCAGGTCAATATCTTGGATTCAAGGTCCTCCTTCATGTCCAACATCAATAGAGCAGATGAAAATCAAGCAAATCACATAGGAAAGAAAGGTATCATTGTAAGATATAGATGAAACTGCATAACTCTATTTAATAGGTCAGGACAGGCAGTGCAACTATAACACTGACTAGTCTTGGATAGATAATAGGAAGAACTGTGAGCCAGAACAGCACTTACTCAAGACTTCCTTACTAAGCGAAGCCTCCGAAACAGTGTCCATTTCCATTTGGAGTCCTCCTCAACACTTACGATGCCATGAGGTCAAAGCTGAAAGTACCCAATTTACTTTCAAGATCATCTCTCCCAATGATGATCAGGCAGTCATCTGCCAGGAACCATGTGCAATCTTTAGAATTCAGAATTCCTTCAGAGACAAAGTAATTTAGCTCCTGTATCTTTTCCTGGTTCACTTTCAGAGAAAATTCATGTTCCCTCATCAATCCGGCTAAAATAGTATTTAGGAAAAACTTGGCTTTCTAAATTTTCTAAAACACAAGAGTTTAAGTTGTTAAAATGTTTATTACTGGTGAGTGATGGTTATGCTTCCAGGCCTTTGCTCGTCTTGGAAGGAAAATGGACCCAGCAATCCAAATGAACGCAGGATTTGTGTAAGCAAGAGCAACCACCCGCTCGCCTATAAAGTTCAACAAAGGTTCATCAGTTTCTTCGTGACCTTGCCCTCTAACGTCAATTCTGTGTTTCTGAAAATCACAAGTAAAATATACTAATGATTCATGATTAAACACTGCATCCCCTTTTCTTCAAATTTCCTGGACCTCTCTAGAAATTTCACATTTATCTCAGTGAAATATGTAGGGCATATTTTGAATTCTTGAAACATTTGGTCTTTACCAACTATGCTAATTTACTTGAGAATATTTTGAACTTACACAGACCTGGATATAGAAACTGCACAATAGAATGAAAGATTTCAAAGTGTCTAATTAACTGGACTAAATCATCAAAAGACTGATATTGTGACAACTAGAATTACTAAGAACTAAATGCACTCAGGTTTTTTAAAATCCTCTTATGAACTTTTCTGCGGTGGCCACAAAGTTCAACTATTGAAGGGCAACTCTGAAGGTTCATGGTATAGACTAACTAATCATTTTTTAAAAAATATATTTTATTGATTTTTCACAGAGAGGAAGGGAGAGGGATAGAGAGTTAGAAACATCGATGAGAGAGAAACATCGATCAGCTGCCTCCTGCACATCTCCTACTGGGGATGTGCCCGCAACCAAGGTACATGCCCTTGGCCAGAATCGAACCTGGGACCTTTCAGTCTGCAGGCCGACACTCTATCCACTGAGCCAAACCGGTTAGGGCCTAACTAATCATTTTTATAGGAAACTAACTTTGAGGCTCATGTAAGGAGTTGAAGCATTTAGCTAATGAGTCTTTCTGACCCATCATACTATCTGTACAATTCCTTTTTCCCTTCTTTTTTGAATTCATTGGTGTGACACTGAAATCATTGGGGTGACACTGATTTCTACAATTCACACACAAGTGTGATGTCAGTGTCATTTGCTTATTGCTTCGCATGTTTAGTAGTTGTCTATGTTATATTCTGTAGTTGGGAAATCCATTGATTCACTTGTGCACCAAAAGCTAGTGTGTATTAGTCCTTGTAGATTCTGTAGTAAAAAAAATACAGGGAGAAATCCCTGTTCTCATAAATTTACACGATATGGCAGAGATAGGCAGCAAACAAATGAGATGATTACAGATTGTAAGGTGTGATCAAGGCAATTAACTAGGTGATGTGTTACTAAGTAAATGCAGTAGGACAGCCATGCATAGATGGGTCAAAGAATTGACATCTGTATCAAGACCTGGAGGAAGAGAATTAGGGTGTAGTTGTTACTTAATTGTTAGCTATTGCTGGAGAAAATGAAGTACAAATATAACAGACAACGCTATTCACCTATTCCAGGAGTACTTGAACACCAAAAGCCATCTATGAGATTGATATGATATTTTTTTAAAGCCTTTACATTATGCATCCGCTTTTTATCAGATATTTTAGTCTTCAAGACAAAAAGAACGTCACTGCTTGGGCTACAATGTGCTATTTCATGAGCATAATCTATTTAGAACAAACAGTATTTCTTGTAGTTATTTTCTGTTACCAGCATGTTACCGTAGAGGAAAAGTAAATCAACTATACAAAATTCAGTTATATTTCTATACATTTTCAATAAACAATCTGAAAATGAAATAAAGAAAAATTCCATTTCTTTCCTCCCTTTTCTTTTTTAAAAAAATCTTTATTTTTGAAAGTATTACATATGTCTCTTTATTTCCCCCATTGAAAAATTCCATTTATAATAACACCTAAAAGAATAAAGTTAACAAAAGAAGTATAAAACTTGTATTCTGAAAACCACAAAATATTGTTGAAAGAAATTTTAAAATATCTGAAGAAGCATCTGTGTTCACGGATCAAAGACAATGTTGCTAAGAAGGCAATACTCCCCAAATTGATCTCCTGAATCAACACAATCTTCACCTAAATTTCAGCTGGCTTCTTTGTTGTAGAAATTGACCGATCCTAATATGGAAATGCAAAGGACCCTGAATAATTAAAACAATTTCAAAAAAGAACAAAGTTAAAGGTCTCACAGATTTTAAATGTTACTGCACACAACGTTACAGTAATCATGACCATGTGTTACATAAGAATAGACATATAGAATAATGAACTAGAATTGAGAATTCAATTTAAAAATGAGCAAAGGACCCAAAGGAGCAGGCCTGGACCAAGGTATGCGAAGCCGGTGGGGGCATCTGTAGTAGTGTCCACAATAACAATAAAGTTTAAAAAAATGAGCAAATGATCTGAATAGACATTTCTCCAAAGGAAATATTCAAGTCAATAAGCACAGGAAAATACGTTCAATACCACTAGCCATCAGGGACAGGTAAATCAAAAGCATAATGTAAATTTAAATCAGAGTGAGGTGCCACTTGCTACCCACTAGGATAGCTATAATCAGTAAGAGAGTGATGTGTGTTCCTGAGGATGTGGAGAAATCAGATTTATCATACACTACTGGTGGGAATGTAAAAGGGGACGGCTGCTTTGGAAAAGTCTGGCAGTTGCTCCAAAGATTAAACACCATGTTATCATATGATCCAGTAATTCCACTCTTAGTATATGAGAATTGGAAATCTATATCCACAGAGAAACTAGTACAAAATGTTTATAGCAGCAACATCCATAGTAAACAAAAATTAGGCACAACACAATGAAACGGTATAGGGACTTGGCCCTGGAACAGAACAACATCGGGTGGCCAGGAAGGCAAGTTAAGACCAGGTGGCCAGAAGGATAAGCTGACGGCAAGAATGTCGCCACCCCTCCACGCCCTGCTAAAAAATAAATTTAAAAATGCAGAATTTTATCTCCCTTCTAATGGCTTGCTTTTCCTACCCTGGCATGGAAAATTCCACAAGCCTGCCATTTTCAAAAAGCCCATCTTTTCGTACAAGCCCACTTTGTCCCCATCTTATAAAAGCATCCAAAGAGGGCCAGCCCCCAAAACCAGTTCAGAGGACCATCCTTTCCTCTGTTCTGCCTCCCTTGTGCTGGAGCATTCGCTCAATAAAATCTGTTTGGAAATTTCCCCAGGGTTTCCTCTCGATTTCTATCTTGGAGAACCCAAAAACCCCAACACCAGTAACAAGATCCACCAATCGATGAGTGGATTAAAATGTGGTATGCGCCCGGCTGCTGTGCTCAGTGGCTAGAACATCAGCCCACACACCGAAGTGCCATGGGTTCAATTCTGGGTCAAGGGCATGTACCTGGGTTGCAGGTTCTTTCTCCTGCCCCTGGTTGGGGCGAGAGTAGGAGGCAACCAATCAATGTGTCTCTCTCACATTGATCTCTCTCTCTCTCTCTCTCTCTCTCACTTCCTCCCTCCCTTCCACTCTAAAAAAAAAAAAAAATCAATGGGAAAAATATCCTCAGGTGAGTATTAACAACAACAAAGAATGAAGTAAGGATATATTCTACAACATGAATGAACCTTGAGAACATTATACTAAGTTTATGTGAGAGGCAGGTCACAAAAAATGCATATTTCATGATCTCCTTTATATTAAACTAGAGGCCCGGTGCACAAAAATTTGTGCACTCGGGGGAAGGGAGGGGGGTCCCTCAGCCCGGCCTGTGCCCTCTCACAGTCTGGGACCCCTCGGGAGATAACGACCTCCTGGCTTAGGCCTGCTCCCGGGTGGCAGAGGGCAGGCCCAATCCCTAGGTGCAGCCCCTGGTCGGGCTCAGAGCAGGGCCGATTGGGGAGTTGGGGCACCGCCCCGTTATGCACAGAGCAGGGCAGAGTGGGAGGTTGCGATGCCCCCCTCAGTCACACTCAGGGTAGGGCCGATTGAGGGGTTGGGGCACCACCCCCTGTCACACTCAGGGCAGCACTGATGGGGAGGTTATGGCTCTACCTCGTCACACATAGAGCAGGGCCTGTGGGGGGCGGGGGGTTTGGAGCGCCACACCCTGTCACACACAGAGCTGCAGGGTGATCAGAGGGTTTGGGCACTGACCCCTGTCACGCTGATCCCAGTGCCGGGAGGCCTCACGGCTCCGCTGATCCCGGTGCTAGGAGGCATATTACCCGTTTACTATATAGAATAGAGAGAGGCCTGGTGCATGGGTGGGGCTGGTTGGTTTGCCCTGCAGGGTGTCCTGGATCAGGGTGGGGGTCCCCACTGGGGTGCCTGGCCAGCCTGGATGAGGGGATGATGGCTGTTTGCAGCTGGTCACACACCCTTCAGGGTAGGGGTCCCCACTGGGGTGCCTGGCCAGTCTGGGTGAGGGGCTGAGGGGTGTTTTCAGGCTGGAGGTGACAGAAGCTCCCAAACGCTCCTTTTTTTCCTTTTTTTTTTTTATTCTGGGCCAGCTTTAGCTCTGAGGCCTCAGCTGCTGAAAACAGGTTTCTGGCCTTTGTTTACCGTCTGTATTTGATACAATGTTGCGGTCCAGCTGGCTGAATCCTGAGTAAAGCAGGTTTCTGCAGTTTTTTTTAGCTTCTATATTTGCAACATAGTTACTTAGAGTTGCAGCTGAGAGGCTGGCAAGTCAGGCAGGGAACGTTGTAGTCCTCTGTCACTGAAGCAAGCAAGCCTCCCTGTTCGCATCAGCTGCCTGGCTGCCAGGCGCCATCTTGGCTGCCAGTTAATTTGCATATCTCGCTGATTAGCCAATGGGAAGGGCAGTGGTCGTACACCAATTACCATGTTTCTCTTTTATTAGTGTAGATATCTAGATTTGGCAAATCTATAGACACAGAAAGTAGATTAGTGATCACCTAAACCTGAGGTGGGGAACAGTAGGAAGGAAATGGGGAATGACTGTTATTGGTTATGGTGCTTCTTTTTTGAGGTGATTAAAATGTATTGAAATTGATTGTGATAATGGTTACAAAACTCTGTGAATGTACTAACAATGTACACTTTAAAAGTCTGAATTGTATGGTATGTGAATTATATTTCAATAAAACCTTTATATTAAAAAAGTAAATCAAAGATAATACCAGGAAACATCAATGCACCTATCATTAAACTTTAATATCAGAAGAGTCAACAAGAATTTACTAAGTCAACTTTTCTCTCTTGCTTTTAGTTATGACTTCTGTGTAATAACTCCAGGTGAAAAGCTGTTCTACTTTTTGGCCATTAAAAAAAGGAACATCCATCAGGTACTTCAATAAACCATTCCAGTTCTGACAACAACTCCATGAATCAACAATCTTCCCTAAGACCAACCTTGAGTTAGATTTTCAGCTAAGATTAACTCCCTTGAAGGTCTAAATTAATATAGTAATTACTGTGTTTCCTGTGTGTGTTTTTTTCTGGGTGTTTCTTTTTCTATTCTTGAACTAAGACTCTGGCACTAATATAGTATATCTCTTCTCTACTGGTATCATCTCAGGCTTGGCTCTTCATTGCAAATGCTGAGATAAAAAATCACATCTTAATTTAAGGCAAGAGTAAAGCTGTACAAATGAGTTTCTTTCTCCCTGCTTTCATTCCTCCCTGTTGTTATTTCTAAAATGAGGTTATCTGATCCTATCAATTTCACAGATAGTAAGTGATAAATGAGTCATATACAAAGGAAAAGTATAACCAAGTAGTAACAACATCATTTTTAAAAACTATATGGTACTGATTACTATTTTACAGTTTTGCCATATCCAAAAGGTCCTTTTCTTCTTTCTATGCAGGCTTTTAAGTGCCTCAATTTAAGGTTATTAACTTCTCTTTGCCTGATGCCTTAGGCACTTGAATATCAGCAGATTTTTAAATACCACGGCCTTCTGAAAATCTGAAACCAGTGACTGGAAAGTGTGAGGGGAAGAACTGCAAAGATAACTTTTGTGCCTGGCCCGTGTGGTTGAGCATTGACCTATGAACCAGAAGGTCACAGTTCCATTCCCAGTCAGAGCACATGCCTGGGCTGCTGGCTCGATCCCCAGAATGGGGCGTGCAGGAGGCAGCCGATCAATGATTCTCTCATCATTGATGTTTCTATCTCTCTCCCCTTCTTCCTTCCTCTCTGAAATCAATAAGAATATATTTTTTAAAAAGATAACTTTTGTCGGGAGAGAAGAGCTCTCCAAAAAAATAGAAAGGAGGGAGAGAAAAGTGGTGGGTAAAAACCATAAGACTGCACAGAATGGGTTAGTAAATGTCCCTTCCTCTTCTACTCTTTGGAAGAGTTTGAGAAAGATTGGTGTTGATTCTTATTTAAATGTTTGGTAGAATTCACCAGAAAAGCTTTCTGGCTGTGAACTTCTTTGTGGTTGGGAGGGTTTTTTATTACTGATTCAATCTCTTTACTTGTTACACCTCTGTTCAGATTTTCTATTTCTCCTTGATGCAATTTGGTAATTTGTGTTTCTAGGAATTTGTCTATACTATCTATCTAATTTTGGGGGCATACAATTGTTCATAGTATTCTCTTTTAATCCTTTCTATTTTTCTATGGTTGATAGTAATGTCCTCACTTTCATTTCTGATTTGGATATTTTTGTCTTCATAGTATGTAGCTTTGTAAACATTTTTCAAAGCCAGAGTAACTTTTCTGTGATCTGTAAGTAGGAAGCTAACACAACAAGCATCCCTGACTTGCTCCTGATTTGATAAAATCTTAAAGTTGGCTACTTCATGAAATTTTCTTTAGAATTTCTATGGAAAATTTAAAGAAAAGTTGAGCATTACAACTGCTTACATGTCAAATTGGTTTGATTTGTTCTGGGTTTTTTTTAAAACTTTTATGAATAAACAGTCTCCATTACTATCTTAAAAATAAACAAAAACCCATGAGGCTTTTTGTTTGGGTTCTAACCATTTTTCTACTAGTAGCCTGCCCTCGAGTTATACTTCACATTGGGTTGTCTCCAAAGCTCCCCTAGAGAGCTCTGACTGAGATAGTCTTAATCTGGAAACGTTCAATAATGGATATTAGAACAATTATATATTATTTGAATGCAGTAAGAGTTTGCCACACTAAGATAGCCTTTTCCCCAACTTATGTTGTGTTTACTTTGTGTGTGTGTGTGTGTGTGAGTGTGTGTGTGTGTGTGTGTTTTCAGATTTCTATGTTGATGGAATCCTAGTTTCTTAGACATAGAAATTTTTGTCTTTGAATAAAATTCCACTGGGCACAGTGATTATTGAATACTATATGAAACACTGTGGGGGTGAAGAAGATAACTCAGATACAAGTCTCAAGGACCTTCGAGTCTAATGAGGGGGCGGAGCACAAATGACTTTGCTAGAAGACAGATTATGACAGGTGTCTGTCAGCATCAGTTTTCAGTTAATTTCCCAAAACTTTCCTTTCATGTCTAATTCCCAGTAGCTCCTACGAATTTGAATAAAATGCAAATATGAAACAATCACCCAAATGTGAGGTCTTCTACTCCCTGTTGTCATTTCCTCCAGTTTGCTGTCCTGGTATAGACAACAGTCAAGCCCTCTAATGCACTAGCTTTTAGACCTCTTTTCGGTGAGAAATTTGTGTCCTCTACAAGTAAGAACAACGCTAAGCCAAAACAGCAGAAGAAGCTTTCAAACATAAGCCAGAGGCTCTGGGGGGAAATGACTTAATCCTTTATGATATTAAAAGATCCAGGTGTTTTTAAATCCCCTCAGCAGTTGGATTTTCTTTAGTTAGCGCTTACAAAAACACATGTAATACTAACACCTTAAAATCCACCCATATTATGCATAAATATTTGAGACATTCACAGACAAATGCAAAACCCCAACTGCTTTTCTCCACTGCAGAATTAATGGAGTGTTCTTTTAAAGCAAACAATGAGGTTTCTCTTTGGCAGAGGTTCAGAAACACATTTTCTCTTAGAAGATGATTATGAAGACTCTTCATTCTCAGGGTGTGAATGTCATCTATTTTCAGCATCTGTCGTATCTATTATATTTTCTCATCTTCCTCTAATGCTTCAACTACTTACCCTAATATCACACCCACTACCAAACCTGGAAATTACATCTTTGATAGACCAACCAGATAAAGCTCACTGGGAAGTTTGACTGCCCAGCAAATCTAGTGAACTTGTTAAATACTATTTTTTTTAGTTGCACTGATATGGCAAAAATCCTTGATCCCATATGAATTCATCTGTGTCCCTAATGACAGGGTGATTCTGCCCTCAAGAAGTTTTGATGAAGTTCATTTGCTCATATGCAGAACCCAAAGTAGACATGTGTTTCTTTCCCAAGAGCAGACATTAAAGGGGACAGAGAAAGCACTGCCCACATGTTTAATTCACAGCTGGCCCATGTGCCTGTCCCACACAGCCCAAGTTAAGGAGCCCGGCTTTGTTTCAAGATACTGTGACCTCACCCGACTATAGCAGAGTAGGAGCCAATTCTATTTCCTGACGTGGAAAGTTGATGAGACCTTGACTTGGAAATTTAAACTGAGAAATACAGAAGACAAGGAGATAAGCACCTCATTCTCTTATTTTCTCAAGTTCATAATGGTAACGATAATAAAAGCATTTACAACACAGCAGAAATTAAGTTGACCCATAAAATTAAAGCACTTAGCACAGGGCCTGGCATTTAATAAGCATGGAATAAATGCACTGTCATCAGCATCTTTATTATTATATCGAGTAATTGTCTTCTTTTCAAAAACCTTTCATAAGAATGCATGTGTAGCCCTGGCCAGTGTTGCTAAATGGTTAGAACATCGTTCTGCACACGGAAGGGCCACAGGTTCAATTCCTGGTCAAGGACACGTACCTGGGTTGCAGGTTTATCCTTGGCCCAGGCCGGGTGAATGTGGGAGGCACCCAGTCAATGTGTCTCTCTCTCATTGATGTTTCTCTCTCTCTCCTTCCTTTCCTTCCACTCTCTCTAAAAATCAATGGACAAAATATCCTCAGGTGAGGATTAAAAAACAATGTGTGTGTAATAATGTATGTGTAATAAACTGAAAAATAAAAGTAATCAGGGATGATTAGCCCTACCATATATGGAAATTTAAAAAGAAAGCCACTTTAAATAAAATGAAATGAGGTTCATGCAGAAAGGGATGAATATAAATTGTTCTGAATTCCCCCAATATTATAAAAATATTCATTCATATTTTTCTTCTCTTATTTTTATTACTTAGATTGAAATCTTTAACCTACCTAGAATTTAAATTTGATATGAGGTGAATTAAAGATTTTATTTTACCAAGTAGCTGTCAAGTTGTTCCAAAAATAGTTATTAATAAGTTAATAATATATATTTTCTTCATTAATTTGAAATGCTACCTTTATCATTAACTAAGTCCCCATATATATGTAATAGTGTGGAATGTTTTTCTAGGATAAAAAATATTCTGAAGGCATTACAAATAGCTAATTGTAATTAAAAGCAAATGTTTGAGGGGAAGCTAAAAGCTTTGAGGAAAAAGTTAAAAGAAAATGTTTGGGCAAATTTTTATGAAGTCAAAAAACAAAAAACAAATACAGAGAAACACATGCAACACAAATGAAAGGACTAATTTCCATAAAGAGCTCTAAAAATCAATTAAAAAAGAGCTGACCTTTCAATAGAAAAATGGACAAAGGACATACAAATGACTAGGGGAAGTATTTAATTGCTTTATAAAATAATTTTAAATTGTAAGAAATTATCATTTTGCAACTATTAGATTAGCTGACTTCAGTTATAACAGTCATGTTGTTGAAGCTGCGGGAGAAACAATTTGATTCACTGCTAGAAAGAGCATAGATTGGTGCAGTGGTTTTGAAAGGCAATTTGATCATATATTTTCCATTAGTCATGTACATTTGCTTTAAACCGGCAATTCTATTTCTAGACACTTAGGCACAAATTCAAGGTTATGTATGATGTTCGCTGCTACATTGTTCACAAGAACAAAATACTGAAAACAGTCTAAATGTCCATTGATATGGCACAGGTTAAATACATTCTGTACACTAGAAGGACCAAACGAAATGTGTCTTTGGCCTAGATGTAACCACGGGTCACTTACGTGTTGTTTTAGGATTTTCTGTTTATTCCTGCCCTCACTCTTCAATTGATAATGAGATCTACCTATTATCTAAACCCCATCATTCCTACGAGAACATAAGCCTCAAACGAACACTTTAATGAAAAAAGTACTTTATTTACCAGTCACTTGGCTTTTATGAATAAAACTGACAATGACATTTTCATGAGTTAGTGAATAATGCATCATTTTCTGGGTCATAATTTCCAGTAAATTTCAAAGCCCTTTGTTTTGTTTTATTTTCTAATGGGTTCGCATTTGCATTCGGGTACCTTTGAATACCCCCTTTCTCTTCGGCTTGGTGATAAATGGCTCCACATTCTTGCTCCAGTTCAATGAAGGTTCTTTTCAAAGGGGTGCTGGCCAAAGTGTATAGTTAGGCGTGCCCTGCCCTCACCTGTAGATGCATTTGCAGAAAGCAACCCCCAGGGGTCAGAATTAGCAAACTAGAAGTGTCCTTAGTGGATTAGTCATTAGCTCGTCACTCAAGAACCCTCAGCTCCATTCCTCTGGGGAGTAACCTCTTATCTGTTGTGAGGGAATTGGGGTTTTCCCCCAAAGAATTCTTAGCTTCGCGCAATGATATCAGAGTGGATCTGGATGACAAAGGGAGGATGATGCTAAAGTCACCGTGAGTAGGCTAGCGAGCCTTTTGTATACGGCACAAAAATGTTCCTGACTTGACAATCGGAGTAACTATTTTAAGTCTTTCTAATCCTCTAGCAAGGAAGAAATGTTCTGTGCTGATTTGCCAATTTAGACCAAATAGGCCTTATGTTCATACTGACAGGATTCTCTTCCCTTGTTATGAAACCACTATATGTATCTTTTTAGGGGAAAAAATTACATTATCCATATATTTTTCAATTATAATTGATTTATAATTATATAAATCTTTGGAAAACCATTTTCACAGAAGCACATTTGTATCTGATTTCAGTTATAGAGTGTGGCAAAGGCTAAGAGTTGAGAAGTGCTTCATGTTTAAAATGTTTATGGTCTTAAAACTTCAGATGAACACGTAGTACTTTTAGATATTCCTATTAGGTTAGCATGGAACACTACTCCCCTGGGAGGAAACAAAAGCCCCAGAATTCCCTGCGTTCCAGTTGTCTTCACTTTTGCCCCATGGAGGGAGCAAGAATAGCAAAGGCCACTGTGGTGGGCAATGACCAGACTTGAGGCACCAATTATAACCCGAGTTTTCTCCTAATTCCAAGCAATCCTGCTACCATGCTTGGGGATTCTCAACATTTCAACCCTATCACCTGTCCCTTCCCCTACTCTGCTCCTCATATCCAGTTTCCCACCATTCTCTTTTTTCTTGAGACTTTCTGCCAGCTGCCACTCCCCACTTGATGATAAACAAACCCCTTTATTATCCCCTGCCTATTCAAAGAGGTTCCCTGCCCTCTATGTCCCCTGCTTTCCTTGCAGCGAAGGACCCTCGGCTCTCCCTGAGACTACCACTTTCTCAGTCATCTGGGATAGAAGCTGGTCTATATTTCCAAGCTCTGCTTGTGTACAGAACTCTCCCATTTCTATTTCCAAGTCATTAATACTGCCTCAAGTCCCTCGTTGTCATTCTCATCTCTGACCTCACTGCACATTCGTCTCAAACTCAGTCACGTAGAGCACCAGCTCCTCTGGAGGACCTATACCTCCATGCCTAAGGCCATCCATGGGCCACCTTCGTCTCATAATACTTGACTTCTCAAGACCACACAACTTCAGTTTAATTACTCCCTAGAATCGCTCCATCTCTGAAATCTTAGACTCAAATGCCCACCTCGTTGACCACATTCCGTTTTTCCAGATCATGCCAATATAGCCACCACTCAACCAGACTGGCACCTCCAGTTCTCAATCCTACCCCTCTCTCCAGCCGGTCAACCCCATTTGTGTTCCCTTCACTCTTTTTTCCACAACAGGCTCCATGCTCACTCACTTTACTCCCTTGCCTCTTGACCTGCTTCTACTGCCTCCAGTGCCCCACCTGTGTGGACTATGTACCTTCTTCTCCCATCTCTTTCCTCTATATTTTCATATTACATGCTCTGCCTGAGTGACCTCCCCTACTCTCAGAGCTTTCACTGCTACGTATAAGCTAATGCTTCCTGGATTGCTATCTCCGGCCAGATCTTTCTCCTAAATTCAAGAGGAGCCACATAACCAATTGTCTATTGGACATTTCCATAAGCACTTGCAATGAACTCAATTTGTCAAAACTGAGTCAAATCATCCCTTCCCCACAGTTGGAGTAAAAAATGTGATCCTCCTCTTATATCCCTTTTCTTAATGAATGGTGCATCCCACCTATATCCCCAAGTGTTCCTAGGCTACTTTGTGTAATGCTTATCATAGCATCTTTTTCACATGTTTGTAGCAGCTTGTTCACTTGTCTAGCTTTCACAATAGCTTATATTTTCAGAGGACAAAGGGTTTCCTTGCTTCATAGCACAGTGTTTGGAACATAGAGCATGCTTAACAAATGTTTGCTGAATTAATGAACAAATAACTGGCCCAACGAATTTCACATTTATCAAAGTAGAATCTGAAATCAGGGTGCTTACAGGCAATATAAGAAAACCAAAGTGAGAATTTCAGGCAGAATTTTGGGAAATGTTTATTAAGATAAGAAAGCTACCTCTGTTAGGTTCCTTCTGTCTCCAGGAATAGGTCTCCCCCCCCAAAAAAAAACTGTTATTAAATTAAAATGGAAATAAGTTTCTGAGTCTGACTTTTCCTGAAGACAATGAGCAAGAACCCTACATTAACATAACGCAAAAAGTGTAGCATCTGTCTTCTCTGACATAAAAAAAAAAATGAAGAGTTCATGGATATCAATGAGATTCTCAAAAACAGTAAGAAAACTGGAGCAAAGAGAGGGGGCGGAAAATCAAGCTTCCCTGAGAATGAAAGGACCTCTCTTGGTCCATATATAGGAGATACACATGGAAGTGACCGTGAGATGTCCCATAAGAAACAGAAGTAAGTTGACTCTCTGAGAGTAAATATAAATCAGCACTTAATAGATGAGATTGGAGATAGAGTTGCTACCTCCTAGGGCTGTAAGATTTGACTACAGTATAATTAGTTTACCTTCAGAATGAGTAACCTTGGACTTGGGTAAGGAATGTCAGCAGCCACTGAAGCATAGACAAGGCTGAGCTGTGAGCCCTCGGTCTGAGGACCTGACAACCTGGACCAAAGTGAATTTACTAAGATTATAAAGTGAATTTACTAAGATTACAAAGTGAATTTACTAAGATTACAAAGTGAATTTACTTTAGAAGCCAGGCTGGTACTTCCTAGACACACCTACTATGGACTGAATTGTGTCTCCCCACCCACTCATTCAAATGTTGAAATCCTAACCCCAGTGTGACTATATCTGAAGGCAGGGTCTTTAGGAGATAATTAAGATGAAATGATATCATAAAGGGGGGGGGGGTGCTAATCCAATAGAACTGTCATCTTATAGGAAGAGGAAAGAGAGAGGTTCCTCAGGTGAGACACAGCAAGAGGACCCAGAGAGAAGGTGGTTGCCTGCAAACCAGGAAGAGAGCTCTCCCCAGGGCCTAAATCAGCCTCCAAACTGTGAGAAACAGATTTCTGTTGTTGAAGCCTCCCATTCTGCGGTATTTTGTTATGGTGGCCCAAGCCGACTGAGGCAACACCCAACATCAAGTTGGGCTCTCTACTTGAACGATTATACTCTCCTCTGAAACAATGGGTTTTCTTATACAAAATTCAGATTCACAGTTTAAAGCCAAAACATGAAATCAGGTGATCTTGTTGAGTCACCCTCTGGGATGCTCTGTTTTGACCTCTGTAAAATGAGAAGGACAACTCCTGCCCTGTCTGCCTCACATCTTCACTGTGAAGATCAAATGCCTGAGGACACACGCTGCAGAACTGGAAGTGCCAGGAAAAGCCAGCGCCACAGGGCCAGGCCCTCCCTACCGCTTCAGCCCCGAAGGGAGCCACACGTTATGAATGTTGGCTCCTCGCTTTCATTTTTATCCAGAACAAATGCTTATTATAACTCCTAGCTGGAATAAGTAAATGAGGAAGTGTTCAGAAGCAGCAGGAAAACGTCCGGCAGCCTATGCTGGGGAAGTCTCCAGTCAGCTCAGGAGGGAAACTTGGAAAAACTGAGACAGGAAAAGAAAGAGTAAAACAAATGTGCAATTTAAGGGCGGGATGGGGGGTGGCGGTGGGGGGCCAAAAAAACTGAGAGAACTCTGACTTCTTTTCCCAAGGCAACAGCCGGGGAAAGGGAGAAGTTTCCACAGGATAGCTCACTGGCTGTGGGGGTCGGCGAGGGGTGAGGGGCTGTGTATCTGAGATCCAGAGCAGACAGACCACTCGCACTGAGTAAGGGTAAGAACGAAAGGAACAGTGAGAGGAAGAAGGCTCACAGCCTGAACTTGGGCTAAAGTAAATTCCGTCAGACACAATTAAACATACACAGCGCAGAGAGCAAAAGCAGGAGCTCAAGTTCATGCATCAGCCAAAACCCCAGCCTCGCACCTGAAGACCCAGTGATGGCGAATCTTTTGAGCGCGGCGTGTCAGCATTTTGAAAAAGCCTAACTTAACTCTGGTGCTTTGTCACATAAAACAAAGACTTATACTTTTGGGTTTTTTTGAGTTTGACTTTTTTTTCATATATATTTTATTGATTTTTAACAGAGTGGAAGGGAGCGGGATAGAGAGTTAGAAACATCGATCAGCTGCCTCCTGCACACTCCCTACTGGGGATGTGCCCACAACCACAGTACATGCCCTTGACCGGAGTCAAACCTGGGACCTTCCAGTCCGCAGGCTGACACTCTATCCACTGAGCCAAACTGGTCAGGGCTATTTTTGATGTTTATTTTATATATTTAAATGCCATTTAACAAAGAAAAATCAACCAAAAAAATGAGTTTGCGTGTCACCTCTGACACGTGTGTCATAGGTTCGCCATCACTAGCCCGTGGTTGGCAAACTGCGGCTCACAAGCCACATGCAGCTCTTTGGCCCCTTGAGTGTGGCTCTTCCTAAGCCTTAGGAGTACCCTAATTAAGTTAATAACAATGTACCTACCTATATAGTTTACGTTTAAAAAATTTGGCTCTCCATTATGCTAAGTGAAATACAGGATGGTCTTAGGCAACCCCTGTGAAAGGGTCGTTCGACTGCCAAAGGGGTCGCGACCCACAGGTTGAGAACCGCTGCCCTAGACACAAACGTGCTCACATGCGGCCTACCCAGGGGCTCTGGGTGAAGCAATGATGGCCAGGAGGCCTGGCAACATCGCGGGTGTGGTCATGCTGCTGTCAGGGAAATGGGGGTATGCAACCGAGGTGCGTGCAGGGTTAGGTGCACTGAGTGTTGGGGTGAAGCCCCTATGCTATCTCGAGGACAATAATTTTCTGAGACTCGCAAGGGAGGATGAGTAATTTTTATTTGTATGGATTGCATCCGGGGTTTCCACAGTCCCATTTCCCTAACGCAGTCCTGGAAGGAGTGTAATTAGGATTCCAGTAGAGCTAACAGCAAAGCCAGTGTCCAGAGTTTCCACTCCATGTGGCAGCCAGGTCCAGTTCAGCATCAGGCCAGCTACAGTCCATCAGCCCCTTGTGTGTGTGTCGGGGGAGGGGGGGTCCACATGGCCCACAGCAAAGCAGAGAGCCGAGGGAGTGCTTCCTCTGCAACAAGAGTCCCAAGAGCACAAGAGAGAAACCGAGGGAGTGAACTTCTCTTTTCAGGGGATTCAATATCCCGAACGTCGTGCCCTTGCCGTGGCCGTGCCTCTTCTGGGCAATGGCCTGTTCCTAGATGTGAGTGACAGTAAGCACCTTTGCTCGTCTCCCCAGCTTTACTGGGCATACATCCACCTTCCCTTTGCCCGGTCCCCTGGGGAACGTGAGGCTGTAGCTTCCTGACAAAGCTGCCCGAATGACACGCCCATAATATCTGGCCTCCCCTTTGCTCCTTTGCTGTTAGTAATAACTAGGTTAATTACAAAGGTAGCAACGCCACATCCAAAGCACTGGAGGAGCATTAGTGAATCCGATTAGAATCCTATCTCTGTATTAAGAGAAAAAAAAATGACAGGTGTGTGTTAACAATAACTAAAAAGAAGCCAAAACAAAAAGTGAACAAATATGACACCACTAAAAGTTCCTACAGGCATGTTCCACTCCCCGCTCTACCCCTTACAATTCCAGGCTCTTCAATAATTCGCTTCACCTTTGTGGACCCCAGTCTTCTCCTCTACAAAATGGGGTTGACTAGACCCGCTCCATCTGCCTTCCAGGGTTGTTAGGAAAATCAAAAGAATTACAGGAGAAAGTAGTTCGTAAGTGCAAGTGTCATAAACATCACTGGTATTCAATACATGTGTTTCCGCAAAGCCCACCTCCCCTGCAACTGAGGTGCATGCAGAGTTAGATGAGAGCTGCCCTGGGGACCTCAGCGCAGTTCACTAAAAGGAGCTCACTGCCCAGCCACATGGCTCAGGGGATGAGCTTCGACCTATGAACCAGGAGATCACAGTCAGGGCATATGCCCTGGCTGCAGGTACGATCCCCAGTGTGAGACATGCAGGAGGCAGCCAATCAATGATTCTCTCTCATCATTGATATTTCTATCTCTCTCTCTTCTTTTCTCTCTGAAATCATTAAAAATACATTTTTTTAAAAAAGGAGCTCACTGCTTTCTTCCTGGGAGCTTGAGCTGTGGCCCAGCTGTGGCCCTGGTGGCGGCAGGACTGGCGCCCTGGGCTGCACTTTCTCTCCTTCCTCTCCTTCCTCCGAGCCCTGCCCAGCAACAACAAGATGCAAAACCTCCAGACTCCTGCACTCCCCACCCACTTCCTCCTGCTCAAATCCCTCAGCTCCCTGCTTCCCCATAAATGGCATTACTCACGGAAAAAACAGGCTGCTGTAGGGTGTGCTGCTCGCTCCACTCGCCTCTACCTTTGAGTGCAACAAAATGATGCCCCTTTCTCCTGCCAGTGGGAGGGGAATGTATCTGCTTAGCCAGGTTGGGATGGGAGAGCAGTGGGGATTTTCCTGTGATGGTGGAGCTAAGCACCTCCAGCCCTTAGGGAACTTTTGGGGGCCCTCTCAGAGCTCCTTTAGAGGCACGAAGGCAGAGGAGGCTGTCGACCTGGCTGGCATTTCCTCTCCACCCACCTGACCCCACCCTGGGGTGGTTCTCCCCAGTCCCTGGCCTCCCATGGGCCCAATGCACTCAGTGGTCCCCACACTAGCTTCACCTTTTCCTGGTCTCCTGCTCTCCCACCTTGAGGACCCAAATAAGGGCCCAGGACTCTGATGAATTCAGTCATGCAGGGCTCACGTTTCTTTTCTTTTCTTTATTTTTCTATTAGGAAAAAATATTTTTATTTTCCCCTCTGTACTCACCATCCAGTTGGGTGCACCGTTTTTACAAGGACTTATTCATCCTGCAGGTTTGCTCCTGACTCCGAGGTCTGGAGCCCCAACCCCAGGGCAGAGGTGGGCCCCAGCGCGCAGGTGAGACCTTTACGCCCTGGGGAGGAAAGGAGGGTTTGGAGGCCACTTGTAATGGTGACAGGACATACCGGTAGGTTTCTGTTAGCTTCACAGTTTACAGTGGCCCTACATGACGACAGTATTTAGTGGAGCCTCACAACACCCATATTATGGAGGCTGTTCAAATTAGAAATAGAAAACGGACAAAGGTTGAAATAACTGGCCCCACACAGAGCCACGCTGGTTACAGAAGGGCCTGGATCGCTTACTTCCGCTTCCTCGCCCTCCCCGCGGGGTCTCTGCAGTCTCTGCTGTCTTCTAACCCCACCCCATGCGCCCCCTGGACCAGCGGGTGCCTCTGCGGAAGGAGACCCTGCAGACCCGGCTCCAGGAGAAGCAAAGCCAAAGGAGGGTTGAGCACAGGGGCCATCAGAGAGGATGCGGCCTCCAGAGCGCCCCTGAAGGCCCCTGGGTGGGAGAGCCCCTCCACTATCCAGCCGGCTTTCCCCGCCCCCATCCCGTGGACGCCAGTCTGCATGCCAGGTGCACGCTATTCTATGGAGGGGAAGTTTCCTGGAGGCCAATGAGAGGTTGAAGCATCCATCTTATACAAAAACTGCTGTTTGACATTTTAACCCTGCATTTCTGGCTTCTGTAGATGCTTGCTGGCTTACATAATAAGGAAAATAAGACTACTCCCATTTCAGAGCGGCCATTAAACCTTCTCCAGACGAAGTTATCAGTGCTGGCACCAGGCCAAGCCTTCGGTTGAGATCTCAAATGCCCAGCACATAGGGCCCTTTAAGAACTTGCAAAGGGAACCAGAAAAAACCCATATTTGGGAGACAAAGAGAGTAAAATGGTATAAATACAGGAAACTTCCTGTGTGATTTTGCCCAGAATTCTAGAGACTTTTTTCTCTGGGCCCGCGTGTAATAATAAATGTAACGCCATCTCTCTAAGTGTTGCTTGATTCTTCCCCAATTTTCTGTAACAAGGTGACTCTAACTCAGTGCTCCTCAACGTCGTGCCCCTGAGAACCACCTGGAGACCTTAGTGCC
The DNA here is from genome assembly GCF_000327345.1 of Myotis davidii. NCBI lineage: Eukaryota > Metazoa > Chordata > Mammalia > Chiroptera > Vespertilionidae > Myotis > Myotis davidii. The sequence continues at coordinate 1,274,366 of NW_006299390.1, read as the reverse complement.
TAGACCAGCGGTTCTCAACCTGTGGGTCACAACCCCTTTGTCGGTGGAATGACCCTTTCACAGGGGTCGCCTAAGACCATCCTGCATATCAGATATTTACATTACGATTCATAACAGTAGCAACATTACAGTTATGAAGTAGCAACGAAAATAATTTTATGGTTGGGTCACAGCATGAGGAACTGTATTTAAAGGGCCAGAAAGTTGGGAACCACTGGCCTAGACCCACCCGCAGAGCAATGGAATCAGAGTCTCTGAGAGAGGGGCTTAGGCGTCTGTATATTTTAACATTCTCCAGCTGATTCTGCTGCTCAGGCCTGATTGAGAATTACTGCTCCCAGGGGCTCAGAATGAGTGAGGTGCCGACAGGGGATGACAAAAGGGGGACCACAGAATAGGAGCACCCTAAAATCAATCCAGTGTGCTGTCACGCCTTTTCTCCACTCTCCCCACAACATTCCCCTTTATCTTTAAATGTCATGAGAGAGAAGTACATGCTGGTTTGTTTAAGTCCCTAACTTTCTATCAGGTAGCAGGCTCACTCACTGGTGGGGAGGAGCGGTGAGGCGATGAGATGAGGAACTACCTTGTCCTGCGACACCAGCTATGACTCAGCACTTTCAGCTGGAGACCGAGGAGGCTCAGAGATTCAATTATCATCATTAGCTTTCCTTCCAGACATTGATCTAACAAACTCTCTGAGCCAAGCTTCTCCCAGGCTCCCACTGCTCCCTGCTTCCCGGGGCTAAAGCAAGTAGCCCCTTAAGAAGCACCCCCACAACCTAGGACACAGCTTAATGGTAACTCCCTCCACCCCAGAGGGTCCCTGTACCCAGACCACGTCACAGGAGCAAGGAGACTGGAAACGGTCTCCTGAGTGGAGGGGAGTGAGGTGCTCACTGCAGGGATGGGGCGTTCTCCCCGCAGCACCCACAGTTCAAAGGGAGAGGGCAGACACTCTCATAAGCTGTTTCAGTTACCTCACAACAACCTGTGAGCCAATAATCATTGTCTCTGCTTTGGTAACTATGATCTCAGCTCCACAGAGACCCAAGGAGGACACATAGCCGGAACCTAACAGGCAATAAAAGCAAAAGCATTGCCTATGGGCCTCATCAAGCTTAGGGCATGGGGGCGGGGTTTTAACTGCTCCTCAATAATAATTCCGTGCAGAGAAGTAGGGGCTACAGAAGCCCACTGGCCTCTCATGCTAACTAAATCCCAGGGGGAATATTATGCAGCCATGAAAAGAGTGATGAGCTGAGACATGCTACAACAGGGATGACCCTTGAAAGCATTTGCTAAGTGAAAGAAGCCAGTCACAAAAAGCTACATATTGCACTCCCTCATTTATATGAAAAGTCTGGAGTAGGCAAGTCCACAGAGTAGATTCCTGGTTGCTGGGGCCAGGGGCAAATGCTAAGTGACTGCTCAGGGGTACAGGTCTCTTAGGGGCTGAGAAAAATGTTTTGGAATTAGATAGTGGCGATGATTGCACAACCTTGCAAATATACGAAAAACCACTGAATTGCAGACTCTTTATGGTATGTCCATTATGTCTCAAAAAGAAAAAAAAAAATCCAAGGGTAAAAGGTTTCAAAACCTGAACGCTTCCCAGAGTTCCTTGAGGACCTAGAGGGGGCCTGAGAATAATTTTTGTAAGATCTCCTAACTAAGAAGTGGCAATAAGCTAAAATTTGTCTGACTGAATATTCTGCTTTTGTCCTGTCCAGTGTCGAGCTCAGTCAGTCTCCTAACGCATCAGCAATGCTTGTTAGCTCAGTGGGTCCCTGGTGCCTGGCACAGTGTCCCACCCACACCTTCTGAGCCTCAACCCATACACGCTGTGACACCTGGTCAGGCCTCCGAAGTGGCAGCTGCCGTTCCCTGAGCACCAGGACCATGTGCCCGAGAGGCTCAGCCCCTCCCTCATCTCAGACACCATTAGGCCTTCCCTCCCTGTTAAGCTCCGTCAAAGGCCCGGACACTCATCATTACCCAAGGTCATGTGCCCACCTTCGGGCCTTCATACTAGCTGTTCAGCCGATCAATGATTCTCCCTCATCATTGATGTTTCCATCTCTCTCTCCCTTCCTCTTTGAAATCAATAAAAAAAAATATTTTTTAAAAAAGGATCTGATAATGGAACCTGGGTAGGAGAAAAAGGGGAGGGGGGTCCTGGTCAGCAAGAAACAGGAGTGTCTAGAGCCAAATCTAAGCCTATTGGCCTGTTCTCTACCACTTGCTTGATTAGAGGAGTCACAGTGGATAATTCCCAAATCCAAGCCATGGAAACAGATGGCAACCAGACAGCTAATTCTTCCATTCCAGTCACTGGTAGGATTATCTCCCTGATCTTCCAACTAAATCCAAGCATGTCCATGGAGTGATACCACATGCAACAGTCTTTTCTCCACAATTAGAAGAGCAAACTCCCTGGGCCCTTGCTAAGTGCTGGCCCGTCACTAAAAGCACAGTATGCATGAGCTGGTCTAATTCTCACCGTAACCATATGAGGTAGCTCTCATCATCCCTATTTTACAGGTGGATGCCGGGAGCATGAAATAGTACTCAGGCAGCATGGCTTTGAAGCTCACAGGCTTAACCACCACATTTTCCTGCCTCTTTTCAGAGCTACCTTCTTAATAAAACAATTCTATGTAGTTCACTCGACGAGGATAATAACCCAGCCCCTCTGTGCTCAGACCTGAACCGTGACTGGTTGACAAAGCTGGCCCTACCGTTGTTGGCGCAAGGAAGGCTCTGCTTCACAGGAGTTAGTAGAAATATTTTTAAAAGCTGTTGTCAACAATTGCCTGTGCTGCTGTATTTTTAATTTTCACTACGTCATTGCCTGAAAACCAGGCGTGCTGCTCCCATTTTGTGAAGATGGGAAAAGCCACAAAGTGTCCGCACCACAGTGGTCATCAAGACCTGTCTGTGCCGTGGGCTCCTCCGGGGCCACCTGCTCTAAAGCAAGTTAAGTAATGGAGAATAAGGCCTGGCAAGGAGTTTTTACATTGCAAATATCTCTCCGTGCATCACTTACTTCTCCTTTCCAAAAATAGGACTTTATTCAGATCCACTTTGTTCTCCCTCAAAGAGAAACTGCATTTTAATAAAAGCACAAGCACCACCTGCAGTGCTCTGGTGCGTGCACACGGAAGTTATTTCTGAAACAGGACGGCGGCGTTGGGGAGCATCCTCGTGAAAAGGGTTACTTAGGATGTTCTGAATTTCCACCTGAGCCAGAGTGCGGCTCCCGTGGCTTCAATGCTGACTCTGTGGAAGATTGCCCAGATATTGCAGACTCTTTCACATGGCCATCCAAGGTGTTTCCTGGATTCTGTGTCTATTTAACAAACAATATGCGTAGAAGAAGCTTCTGCAGTGGTTCTCAACCTTCCTGATGCCGCGACCCTTTAATACAGTTCCTCATGTTACAGCGACCCCCAATTTCATTGTTACAAATTGAACATAATGAAAGCATAGTGATTCATCACAAAAACAATATGTAATTATATATGCGTTTTCCGATGGTCTTAGGTGACACCTGTGAAAGGGTTGTTCGACCCCGAAAGGGGTCGCGACCCACAGGTTGAGAACCACTATTCTAGGGCAACCGAGAAATGGAAAGAAAGGGGTAGAGAAAGACTGTCTTAGAACAAGCTTAGAGGCTGGAAAAATAGAGGGATGAAGGAAGAGAGTGCTACAAGATTTCTTGAAGTTGCAGGGGCCTCAGCTTTTTCTTTCTTTCTTTCTTGTTTTTTATTTTACTTTTTTTTTTTTTTTTTTTTTTTTTTTGCATCAGCAAGGACAGGAAATCTTAGGAACAACTTCTTCTCTCCTACAGCTTTGAAGCTCTAATCTTCTTAGAGCTGAAGGCCACACTGACCCTTATGAGAAAGGCAGAATGCAATCAGAACTTTATCTCTTTGCCTTGAACTTGGAAGTGACAGCTCCCCTGCCTGTTCACAGAAGGGCAGGTTCTGCGGAAAAGTGGCTCCTTGTCTTCTCTCGCGATGAGGACAGCAGGTGCTGGGTACCACTCTGAAGGAGCCCTGCAGTTGGATTATGATGGTCCAAGCCCGAGAGCAAACTGAAGTACAGGCCTGTCCTAAAACCACTTTGCCACCTGACTAAAGCGATAGGGCTTGACTATATTCCAAGTACATTTCATGTGGGAGAAAGACCCTGAGATTCAACTGGTCTCTTTAAAATCATGATCTTTCATAAAGGGGACAGCATCCTCAAATATCCAAAAGAGGACTTCTCAGAAGTGGATCTCAGGACCATCTGAATCATCTAGGGTACCTATTAAAAACTCAGAGTCCTACTCAGCCCGTGTAGCTCAGTGGATAGAGCATCACCCCAATCACCAAGAGGTCACCAGTTCAATTCCTAGTCAGGGCACATGCCCAGGTTGTGGCTTGATCCCAGAGGCAGCCGATTGATCAATGTTTCTCTCTCATCGATGTTTCTGTCTCTTCCTCTCCCTTCCTCTCTCTCTAAAAAATCAATGAAAACGTATTTTTAAAAAAACCAAACAAACCGAAAAACAACAACAACAACAAAAAACTCAGAGTCCTGGGTCCCAGCTCAGACCTACTAAATCAGATTCTCTGGGAGTGAGACCTCGGAATTGATATTTTGCAGACTAGGAGATGCTGAGGTATATTAGGGTTTAGGAGTCACTGGATTCGAAAACTGAAAACCCAACTCTCAGAAAAAGCTGGCCCAGGTGCGATCAGATGTTTGGATGGGTATATCTTTCAAGCTCCTTCCTGTTATTCCCTTAACAGCAAGGCACTCGGGGAGTTGCCGATTCATTGCAGAACACGTCTGCCCACAGACCTGTGGCATCCAATTCACTTCAGTGCCTCTGCCTCAATAACAGTGCTGTTGGCTGCTTCTTGGCAGTTTGCTCTGAACAGAAGGAGCAGAGAGAAGGGGTTGCAGGTGAATCTCACTTGTGCTTGCCATCGCCGTGGAAATGGCAGCCTTTAGCACTAGATAGGGTTCCCTCGAAGGCAGTCCTGCAGGCCCGTTTTTAAAGCCCCCTCTTCTGCTTGCCTCAGAGGGGAAATCCTGCCTTCTCGGAGCGTGGTTCTGAGGGTTCATTCATATATGTCCGCAAAAGACGCACATAGAGAATTGTGCATTCCTAACACTCTGTTTCCGTCTCTGAAGTGTCTTCCAAAAGCATCTCAGCATAATCCAAACAGGATGGAAATTCTTCTCATCACTTAGCACAAATCTCATCTTGCCTCTTGCTTGTAGGGGAATAGGAGGGGGTGAGTTTGGGGTTGAAATCATACATTTGCCTACTTCCTTTCCCTTCTTAATTAGTCAGCCTAATAATAAATGCATCTTCGCCAGGATTTTAATTAAGCTGAAATTTTAAAACATTGTTTATTTTAGGCTGCTTTCAGGGGAACTTTTAAATAAAAGGATGAATACGAGGGAAACGATGCCCCACTTTTGTTCGAGAGACCTAGACATGACTGCTGAGCGTGCCACGCACAGTGTGCACCGACTCAGACATCCTGAACTGAGCGTTTTATCTCTGCCTAAAAATGGTAAAATAACAGCAGCTACAGCATATGTGTTTATCTCAAAGGAAACTAGCCTCAGTGGGCTGTGTCTTTACCGAGGGAACTTTCCACATTGCAGAGTCAGGCCTCGCCCTTCCAGGCTCGGAAACCCAAGTGCTCCCTGAGTGTGTTAATCTCCTCAGGGCAGACTCCAACCCACTGAGCTCCCAAAACTAAGAGCCAGATGGCTTCATTTACAGTGAGAGCTACCTCTCCCAGGGACAGGAACATATATGTTATATAACCAGCCCTTTCTCTCCCAGTCGTTCAACCTACAGAGGAAGCCAAATAACATAATGGTCAAAATGCCATTTGGCCCACTTACAATCAGAAAAGAAAAAAAAAACACATTATAAGGAATGGAAAACTAAGAGCTTTTGTAACAGATCTGAAGGCTGAACTATAGAGGAAGTCAGATAATAAGCAGAGGTTGTCTGGAGAGCAGGAAATTAGAATAGAGACCTCTTCAGATGCATCCAGTGTTCAATGGCATCAGGCGTGGAGAGCCTGATGCTCCCAGCTTTATACCAGTAAGAGGATTGGTCCAGCCAGTGAGAGGGTGTCATTACCTCTCCCCTGGGCTGTGCTTTGAAGAATCCTGCCAACTGCTCCTGGTGACTCTGTTTTTTTGTGCTTCCAAGCTGATCACCATGCTCCTGGCTTCCTCATTATTTCGTTAGCTCTGCTTTCAGCATCAGTCAGGTTACTGTCTTGCAGGCTGGGGGTGGGGTGGGGCTCTGTCTTTTAAGTGGCCTTGCATATTCCATGCCCTATATTCTCTACGGTGCTGTGTTGATTTCATAGTTTAACTCTGTGCCAGCTGCCTTATTTCAATTTCTGAGAGCAACCTCCTCTCTGAAGATCCTCATAGGCAGGCAACATATCTGAGCAGAATGCTACATTGCTTCTCTGACTTGCAAGTGGCTCTGGCTTGTATTTGAGAGACAGTAACAAACGCAAAATTCATCTCTTCCTTCGCGTGGGTTTGCTTCGGACTGTGAACTGGCTCAGCCACTGCCAACGCCATTTCATGGGCACCGTTAGCTGCTTTAGAGGTACCAGTCTCCTCATTGTGCTTGCTTGCCTTCTCCCCTGGTTGCCATTTGCCCATCACCAGTTACCCATTAGGTGAATGCTTATGTCTTGAACTGAGAGGGCTCGGGGCAGATGGGAGTGGTGGGTGGGGCTATAAACCAGAGGCTGAGCGAAGGAATGCAGATGGGGCCCTGGGTCCCCCAGGGCCAGTTTGCAGAGGAACAGCAAAAAGTCCACTAAAGACTTATAGATTTTTGATTTGTTCTATTAAATTTTTTTTATTATTGCACTGAACATCTATTGCATGAATATTCCTGTTTTTGCACATAATTACCTTGTCAGGTAAATTCTAGTAAGCAGAAGGGAAGGGGGAACGAGCACTTTATATGCTCTCTTTAGGTTACTGAGAGAAAGGAGCTAGGGACTTCCTTCTGAAAGGTCTAGCCTGGAATGGAGCCACCACTCGGAAGTAAGGAATTAGGTCTAAGCAACAAAATAGAAAGTAAAAAAGCAAACAAACAGGGCAACTCAATCCATAGGGTCCAAAGGAGACGTGTGGGTGGGGCATGGAAGGATGCGAACCTATTGGAGGGGCCCAGGCCTTACCCTCCCCTCTCCCTTGACCCTTTCCTGTACTTCAGCATGTGGGTCTCACACTGTGAAGCAGAACCAGCTGGTTCTCCGCTGCAGGAGCAACCGTTTAGGGTTTCTGCATGGAAAGTGAGCACAGCAGTTTTCACCCTAAAGAGAAGGCAGACTCGTGGAGTGGCCTTGGCCCTCTCTGTGGAGTATTTGTGGGACCCTGCAGCAATGCAAAGGCATGTAGACTTCTAGTCTGGGCTTCTCCCATCTCCAGAAAATTGGGGATCCAACCTGAATGAGGAGAACAAAGGAGTCTTAAGATTCTGTTGAAAAAGTCTGGGGTTGTTGACCATGAGAGCTGTGCTGGTCCAGGCTGGTCAGGAAAGAGACAACTCCCAGGACCTGTAGGGAGCTAGTCAACTGCTCATCAAGTTCCAGAGTAAGACAGAGAAGGGACGTATGCCTCAGGGTTACCCACAGGTAAAGCCTAGGAAGTAAGTAGAGGCAACTCAGATAAGCAAAAGGCCAATTTACCAATTTTAGGTCATGAAACACAAAGATTATGGAGTCTTAAACTTTGAAATCTGGAAACCACCTGACTCAGGATAGGCATTGGGATTCCTATAAGGTATGTTAAAAAGAATGGAATTGAATAGATATTTTTTGAACCATTATTAAACGGAGGGAAGGAGAAAGTAAGGAAAAGTGGAGAGACTGAGAAATGTTTTATCATATGGATGTACCAGAGTTATATTTCTTTCTTATTCAGAATCTTTGGAACTATCCAACTCTACACTGACTGACTGTGAAAAGTGTGTATGTGTGTGTGTTTAATTTGGAAACATAAAAATGCTAGTTATATTCTATGAAACAACATCCAGATAGAAGTGGAAGGGGGTAAGAACTCCAGAATTTTAATTTAATTGCTTGTAAAATCTCTACTTAAATAATCATAGAAATCTATGCAGGTGAATTCTTCTTTAAATAAATCAATTATGGTATTAATTCCATTCCTACATCTACACAGTCTAGTTCTGCAATATTTCTTATTGCAAGTAAACTTACATTTAAAATATAGAAAGTGTCTTCATTCTCATTAATAGAATAAATGAGACTGTAAGTCTTTAAGTCAAGCCCTTTTCATTCAGTGCTTTGCCAGGATCGATAGCCTGACAGCCAGCCCCTACTCTGCTCGCCTGAGAGCAAGCCCACAGCCCTGCCTGCTCCACCCCATGCAGAGTGTCAGCCAGAAGGGTCCTTCTTACATTGCACCAAACGAAGCCAGAGGAGATGGGGAGAGGATCTATTGGCTTTTCTGCAGCAGGGAAGCTTCGAATACACCCCGAAGAGAGGAAGGGTTCAAAGAAGTGTTCCAAAAAATATGTATTTTTTAGTGTTCATGGAAAATAAAACAAACTTACAATATAGATTTCTTGATAAACCTTAAACTACTTTCCTATTGCTATGAGTTATATTGGAAGTGGTAATAAAGATATTTAAAGGCATTCTCTTTAATTTTATGTATCCTTATTTCAGATGCTCAAATTTGCAATACTTGAGGAAAATAGGTTCTTTTAAAATTGGGATTTTAAGAACAACTGTATTATTTTTCTTGTTATCAAGAAAACTTTTAAAAACACTTTCAGCAGCCTAAGAAATTATCTTCTGTACATGGAGGGTAAATTGTGATGACAGTTTTTCTTCCTTATAACTCCCCCTATCTTTTTGGAACAGGCTGTAATTGTGGGTGGATTATTCTGATACTATTGCTTTGGCTGTGCAGTATTTTGCAGCTTAAAAGTGAGAAGTTTTCTGTTATCATTGAACATGCATCCTTGCCAAACATACAATGGTTTATTTAGATTCTGTTATTTCAGTTCAGTGGCTCTCAAATTTTAGAATGTATTAACATCACCTGGGGAGAACTTTCAAGTGCACATATCTAGGTGTTAGTCACAGAGCATGTGCTTGATTGGTCTGGATTGGGGCCCAAGGATCAGCATTTTAAGCTTCGGCCTGAGAAGCACATTCTGAGGGTAAGTCACTGCCTTAGAGCAGGTTTCTCAACCTCAGCCCTGCTGCCGTTTTGGTTGGATGAGTATTTGTCGTGGGGCTGTTTTCTGCATGGTAGGAGATTTAGCAGCAGCCTTAGCCTCTACCCACTAGATGCCAGTAACACCCCCACCCTCTCAGTTGTGGCGAACAAAAGTGTCTCTGGATATTGCCAAATGTCCTGTGGAGTGATGGATTTGCAAACCATTGCCTTAGGATCTTGGCTCTTATTAATTGAAATATCCTAGCCACCCAAGCCTTCTGGTGAGTGATGGATTTGTATATGGGACTCTAGTCCCAACTTATTTTCTTAGGACTCTATGTGATTGAATGAGCCTTTTGTCATGGAGGGCTCAAACTAAGGGCCTATGACTATTTCCAGCCCCAGACAATACTTATTTGACCAAAACAATTTTTTAAATTATTAAAACTAGTTGCTAACATTTAAAATTTGAGATTTACTTATTTCTGGCTTTGCT
>NW_006299390.1:1248640-1264592 GCF_000327345.1 Myotis davidii | reverse complement strand
GAATGCTTGGTTTAAAGCTCTACAACCACTAGCTGAAAATGGAGCATCCCATATGGAATAATGCTGCTAGGGCTGACAACTGTGATGTTAATTCTTGAATGTATTAAAAAATGAATGAGATTGCAAGGCAATGGGACCAAATATTTTAATCTCCTGTGATTAATCTATCTTCTCACTTCATAATATATTTATGTAGAGTTTTGTTTATTTCCACCTTTTGGATCATAGGCATTCAGTCACCTTTACTAATCTCTCACATTCCATAAATAGTTTTTGTTGTTTACTAATGCAACTTGGCCTGTCTGCTGAAAATTCTCTCTTAAGTGCTGGTTCTTGAGAGATATGTAGCCCCATATAAATGGGTTCTAGGGAATTTAGACAAACCACATGATTTCTCCAGCCTTAGTTTCTTTGTTTGTAAGATGAGGATAATAGTTCTGATCTTAAGAAGTTGTAAGATCTAAATATGCATGAGTGCCTGGTACAGTGATTGGCACATAATAAGCCCTGAATATATGGCAGTTATATTAATGTGGGTCTTTGCTCTCAAGGGGTCTAGAATCTAGAAGGTGAGATAGATGTATCAAATCATGGCAGTAGAACCTGGCGTATTAAGTCAGCTCAAGCTGCCGTAACAAAATACCACAGACTGGGTAGTTTAAGCAACAGAAATTTGTTTTCTCCTGGTCCTGGAGGCTGTGAGTTGACATCAGGGCACCATGTTGGTCAGGATCTGATGAGAATATTCTTCCTGGCTTTCAGAAAGCTGCCCCTTTCTGCTGTATCTTCAACATGGCAGAGATATTCTGGCGTCTCTTCCTCTTCTTATAAGAACACCATTTCTATTGGGTCAGGGCTCCACGCTTAAGACTTCATTTAATCTTGGCACTGGCTGGGTAGCTCAGTTGGTTAGAGCATCGTCCCAATATGCTACGGTTGTGGGTTTGATCCCAGGTAAGGGCACAGACAAGAATGAACCAATGAATGCATAAATAAGTGGAACAACAAGTCTATGTTTCTCTCTCCCTTCCTCTCTATCTCTCAAATCAATAAATATTTTTTAAAAAGACTTCGTTTCATCTTAATCACCTCTTTAAAGACCCTGTCTCCAAGTACAGTCACATGGGGGGCTAGGGCCCTTCATATGCATTTGGGGGATATATCTAGGCCAGTGATGGCAAACCTATGACACACGTATCAGAGGTGACACGCGAACTCATTTTTTTTTGGTTGATTTTTCTTTGTTAAATGGCATTTAAATATATAAAATAAATATCAAAAATATAAGCCTTTGTTTTACTGTGGTTGCAAATATCAAAAATTTTCTATGTGACACGGCACCAGAGTTAAGTTAGGGTTTTTCAAAATGCTGACACGCCGAGCTCAAAAGGTTTGCCATCGCTGATCTAGGCCATAACACTTGGTATAACTACAACTAGGGCATAAGTGAAAGTGTGCAGCACTACAGGTCGGGAGAGGTCAGAGAAGGCTTCACAGAGGTGATTCCTGAAATGTTTCTTCGCCCAAAAGGTATAAAAGGACCTAGCTAGGTAGCTCAGTTTGTTGGAGTGTCATCCCATACACCAAAAAGGTTACAGGTTCGATTCCCAGGCAGGGTACATACCTAGGTTGCAGGTTCCATTCCTGGTCAGGGCACGTACAGGAGGCAACCAACCTATGTTTCTTTCTCTCATCAATGTTTCTCTCTCTCTCTTTCTCTCCCTCAATAAATAAAATCAATAAACATGTCCTCAGGTGAGGATTTAAAAAAATAATAAAAAATTTTAAATGTATAAAAGCTTCCTGGTTTGGTCACTTTTTTGTGTCTTATCCTTGTGGGGCTCCCGCACATATGTACTTAGTAAATGTTTTCTGTTGTTAATCTGTCTTTTATTAGAGGTGAAGGTGTCTCACTCAAGATCCTAGAAGATTCGAGAGAAAATTATTTTTCCTACCCTACACCTCCTTCTAGAAAGTATTTACATTTTAAATGTTAAGAAAGGTAATACTTAATCCGGGATAATTGATCTCTAAATGTAAATTTTAAGGACCAAATCTCCCAAATAGATGAGATCTTATACCCCTCAATCATATTGAGTGGTCAGAATGTGAGCTATGGAGAGAGGGAAGGGGACGCTTGTAGGAAGACCTTGTAAAGGCAGGTCAGATGGTGAGTAAATAGTTCTCCATCTTTCAAATTATAAAAAATAAAAAAATTGAGATACCTGTTCCCAAACTTGTGTTCGAAAACAGAAAAGTTACTACATAACCTTCTACCTGGAGCCTACAGTGCAAATTCCTTTACCTTCAAAAACAACAACAGCAAATTCCCAAAGCAAGTGGACCCCAAACTGAAAAGCACGCTGCAGGGAATGAGGGGAAATAAGAAAGACTACATCTCACGCGGCCTCTTTCTGAATAAGCTTGCTTTTCTAGGGAGCTGAACTGCTCCCACGCAGGTATCAGTGGTCTCATTAACTAATTGTATTTCTAATAATAACGATGGGTTTAAAGCAGGCTGTTACATAAAGAAGGGGTTTTGTTACAATAAGGATTAAGTTACAGATCTGAGTGTGGCAGTCTTCAAAACTGCAGAGAGAGTTGACATCAGTGGGAAAGAGCTGCAGGTCAGAGCAACAACATAGTTGAGGACGGAGCCTCCGTTCTGCTTTAAGTACCACTCACTGCCCTTCATGTTGTGTGATCCCAGCTGAGACATGGAAGGGTAGGGTGAACATCACCTAGTGCTTTAAAACTGCAGACCATTTAGGTATCCAAACATACCCTCAGCAGAAAGGGAGAAGAAATGAGGTGGCTGTGGATAGTGGGTCGAAGATAAATGTTAATCAAGTCAGAAGGCTAATAAGAAAGTTGAGCTATAATGTGTAGAATAAGTGCTCTGCCTGCCATTAAGGAAACAGTGAAAAGAATTTTTTTAGAGGGAAATATTCATGGATATTGAATGTAAGTGTACATTAAATCCCAGATTTGTCACTATGTTGTCATCCATGGACTGTAGCCAGATGTGAGCAGGAACTCTCTGTTTTATTCACTGCCTCAGTGGTCCCACCTTACCCCAATTTTACTTTCCGTGGTTTCAGTTACCTGCAGTCAACTACAGCCCAAAAATACTAAATGAAAAATACCAGAACTAAACAATTCAGAAGTTTTAAATTGCATATCATTCCGAGTAGCACCATCCCGGTCCCCCAGCCAAGGACATGAATCATCCCTTTGTCCAGTATGTCCACACTGTATATACTCCCCACACTGTCCTGGTTATCAGATCAACTGTCCCAGTATTGCAGTGCTTGTGTTCAACTAATCCTTATTTTACTTAATTATGTCTCATTCACTTCATTTTGTTTTATCACGTAGGCATTTTATCATCTTAAATAATCATGAGAAGAAGGGTGAGTACAGTACAGTAAGATATTTTGAGAGAGAAAAATGAATGGGTAAAGAAACACACAATGGAACATTATTCATCCATAAAAAAGGGATTATTGCCTTTTACAACAACCTGGACGGACCTTGGGCTATTATGCTAAGTGAAATAGGTCAGACAGAGAAAGACAAATACCATATGATCTCACTTATATGTGGAATCTAAAAAACAAAATACAAAACATAAAATACAAACTCATAGATACAGAGAACATATTGGTGGTTGCCAGAAATGAATAGGCCAAACGATACAAATTTCAAGTTATAAAATAATCAAATCATGGGAATGTAATGTATAGCATAGCAACTATAGTTAATAATACTGTATTGGATGGATATTTGAAAGTTGTTAAGAGAGTAAATCTTAAAACTTCCTATCACAAGAAAAAAAATCTGTAACTATATATGATGGTGATGGATGTGAACTAGGCTTATGTGGTGATCATTTCGTAACATATACAAATATCAAATCATTTTGTTGTACACCTGAAACTAATACAATGTTCTATGTCAATTACATGTCAATTAAGAAGGTACACATCCATGGAAAGCACTGGATCAATAACCACTATTACTATTAATACTATAATTTTTGCTAGTAACTTTCCTCCATTATTAATAGCAGCCCAGGAATGTATTTTTATTCATTCCAGTCCAGGAATGTTTTTCAATCAATTAATATAATTTTTTTAAAAGAGTAAAAGAATACAAAATCCCAAATACTAAATCAGAGTTCCCTATGACCTGCATAGATTGCTTAGATGACATGTGTATCTTTATACTAAATCAAAAACATGAGAAAAGAGAATGCCCATAAAAAACTTTGGAGACATGTACAGTAGTGGGGATGGGCCAAGCATTGCTGCTCTCCTAGGAAATCAGTTGCTTGAAGTCTGCATCAGAAAGTGCAGTTCAAAAGGGTCAGTCCAGGAGCCTGTCCGCTGGCCAGCAGTGGCCCTGGAAAGCCTGACCCAGCTGTCATTCTCTGGACACTGCCTCCTGCCCTTGCCACCAGTGGCTTCCAGTCCCATTACTCTTGGCCCCGAGTAGTATGTTGCAAGATCACTCAGACATACACGTGCCCTCTAGCTCTCCATGCTATTTCTACAGCTTTGAACTTACACCCAATTTGCCCTTGTATTTGTCATCTGTCAATTTCTTAGGACGCTTTCTCTATCTCCTCCAGCCCCGAGGCCTCTCTGACCTCCTTAGGGGCCATTACATTTTCTACAAAGACCCAGAGGAGCATTGGGTAGGCACACTGCATTCTGCCAAGCTGACAACTCTAGTTGTAGCAATCTGCCCTGAGAAGGACCTTTAAACTTCCATTCGGTCCTGTCTTTTACCCTCTGTCATCTCTGAATATAGACGTTCAGGCTGGAATTGAGCATAAGCTATGCCTTTTCTCAACCTATTCCATTACAAATGAAGAACTGTACCATTTTAAGACATCAAAATGGAGGCATTTCTCTCCTTCTAAAGTAACTGTGTTCAGCAACCCTCGCAGAAAATTCTACTATATTCTCATCTATCCCATGTGCTAACGTTTCAACCTGCTATTTGTTGAAGCAGAGATGGGTTCAATATTGGTTGTCCTCAAATATCTTTTCTCCCCTTCTTCTATGGTGATAGAACACCCATAATTGGTAGATATTCATATGAATGTTCACTATAAAGTTTGCATAGTTTAGCCACCTCTACAGTTAAGTGTGGCCATGTTGCTAAGAGCTGGCTAATTGTAAGTGATGGGAAAGTACATGTTCAACTCTGAGACGTGTCTTAATGGAAGAGGCATGGCCATCATGCCCCCATTCCCTATCCCATGCTTGTATATGGATGTGATGGCACGCTATAGATAGAGGACCATTTAGGTAAGGGCAATGTCCTAAGTGTCATAGAACAATAACATGGAAGAGACTTGGATCCCTGAATGGCCTCATGGAGCAAAACCTCCATTCCATCCCTGGAACCATCTACTCCTTAATTATAACATGAGAGAGAAATACATTTCTACCTGTTTTAAGTCACAGTTACTTTAGGAGCTTATATAATAATAAACATACTTGCTCTCTGTCCCTGAATCTTCTCTTAAGTCCAAATCACACTCATTCTTTTGACTCTCTTAAGATCGTCTATTTTTCCCTGTCCTTGTAGCTTTCCTGTAAACTTCCTCCAGATACTCTTTATTCAAAGTCCTTAACTTCTCTGTGATTCTATCTCCGCATCAGTAAACAGTGGCACCTACTTCACAGTGTTATTAAACATTAAATCAAATTTTGTGTATACTACATGGCCGATGAAGGATGGCCACAATTCTTTTGGTTTCTCCCCCACTGAAAGGCAGGTTCTGTGCCTTTTCCCTCTTGAGTCTAGGTGAACTCCATGACTACTTTGACCAGTACACTATGGCAGAAGTGATGTTGTGGCCCCCACTAAACATCGCCTGGTGCTTGAGTTAACCTACTTACCCTTGGTTAGGTGACCTTCTGAGGTGTAGTACAACGTGAGCTTGAATTACTTTTCCTTTCTCATGACTTCATAGACTACATCAAATTAGGAAAATGCCCATATTTATACTCTCAGCTTCCACTTCTGTCTCTTGGAAGCCTTATTCTTGGAAGCCAGCTGCCATCTGAGAAGTATGACTACCCTGAGACCACCACACTGTGAGAAACCAAGCCGTGTGGAAATTGGGGCCAAGGAGCACCGAGCAAACATGTGACTGTGGGCCTCCTAGCCCCAGATGCCGTAGGGCCTGCCATGTCGATCCTAGACAAATTGCCCAGCAAAGACCTCCCCAAGTTCCTGAGCCATGAAATCAGGAACAAAATAAAAGGTTGTGTGAAGCTACCGAGTTTTGGGGGTAGTTTGTTAAGCAGCAATAGATAAGCAGAACAATGTACATTGGCACATGGTGAGTGCGCCCTTGTGGTGCTGACCCTGGTTCAGGCTTAGCAGGAGCGCTCAGTGACTCTTTGGAAGTCCTCCAGCAGGATGATATCCCATGTGAATAACGTCTAACATTCATAAAGCAGCACATGCATTATTCTTATCACAGTTTTATGTCTTTATTATTTTTATAACAGTATTTTTATTTAGTTGGTTTCCTTTGTAACCTGTGTATTTTGTTTTACACAATTGAAAACCTTATACTGAGATAAAATCCATTAAACTTTCAAAAGAATCCATGACCCCAAAAAATGTAATAAGGAAAAAGAGAATGAACTAAGAATCCTTATTGGGGGATGGCAGAGCCAGCAGATGAAAGGAACCGGGGTCCCTGGATAGCTGCCTGAAGCAGAGTCCCCTTCATAACCATCTCTACAAACTTATGGTGGACGGTGATAGGAGCTTAAAATAAACTTCTATTGTGAGATTTGGGAGTTTCGTTATTTAGCCCATTCTTCCTAATACAGTGTCTCATTATGAAGATTTCATTCAGATCCATCAAAAAAGGCTCCCAAAAGGAGAGACTCTGATAAAGGACAGAAGAGTTTAGCCAGGATAATCTAAAAAGACAAGAGCAATTCTGAAGATTATAACCAGTCTCATGAACCACCTCAGCCTGGGACCTTGCTGGAGTGGAGTCCCCCTTGCCCAGCTCTCCCATCTCCCCCAGTGCGGACTCCCGTGTGCCTGATCTCTTCCCTGAGGCTGACCCTTGGCCTCCTCTAAGCTTCTTCCAGGTAGAGGAAGGGGCAGCCATTGCTCAGTGTTGACCCCCGCTGCCTTCGAGCACTGGCCTCTGCCTTTCCTTGGATCAGGTTGATCTCCGTAGCTTCCCCCTGTGCCTCACTCTTGGCCGTGGCCTTAGGTCTCCTGGCCTGGCTCCCACCCAGCACCATTGCCTGATATTGAGCCATTAACTCTGGGTTGAGTGACCTTCTGAAGGGTGAGTCAACACTACTTGGAATTACTTTTCCTTTCCCACAGTTACTTTGAGCAGATTGAGTTAGAAGAATATACATATTTGTACTCTCAGCTGTTCCTGTTAAGCATCATATAGTGCATGACAGTAAAAAAAATCAAACAAACACAAAAAAACCCTATTTATTGAGTACTTTACTATGTGTCCGCCAATATGTTAAATACTTTTGCATTTCATTTAATCATTGCCAAAATACCCCTTTGAAGGAGGAATTGTAGCAGCATATTTTCAGAAGAAAAAATGAAAGGAACTCTATCAGATTAAGTCACTGCCTGAGGCCACACAGCTATTAAGAAGTAGAGCTGGAAGTCTGAACTAGGTTTATCTCATCCCAAAGCCCATTCCCTTTTCACTCCACAATGTTGACCACCTCATTTGGGGCTATGATGATTCAAATGGGCATATGGAGTACTAGGTAAGCCTGGGGAGCGGGGAATAGAAAGTGTGAAATATTTCGTATTTCTCTTGACAACTTGAACCATAGAACAGAAATGTGGCCATCATTTGCCAACGACGTTAAGGTCATGAGCAGCAGTCAAAAATAAACATGGTAAAATGTAACAAGGACAAAGCTTCAAAAGGAAAATACAAATACACCACTTAGAGGATTAATTCTGTATGTGCTTACTTAAAAATATTCTCAGGTTCATAATGACTTAGCAGAACAACCCCGAAGATATATTTTGATGTAGGTGATAGTGTTGAATATTGTGTTGTTATTTTCTAAAGCAGGACTCCAGGAGTTATTGGAAAAAGCATGGCATGGAGAAACCATGATGTAATCTTTCCACTCTGCACAACTTTGGCCAGGACCCCGTTGGGTTATGTGGCCATTTTGGAGCCACCAATTGCGAGCGATATGTGAAGGTCTTCGGCATATTCCAGGGACAAAGCAATAAAAATTACCAGCTTGGGGTAAAGAGCCTTATTAACAAAGCCCATGTTAAATACTTACAGTACACTGTATTATATAACTATTAAAAATAATGTGATAGCTCTGTGTGTGTTGATATGGGGAAATCTGCAAATATATTATTAAATAAAAAATTCAAGGTATAACACTTTTTTGAAAAAAAATCTTAATTATGCACACACATATATATATATATGTATACATATATACACATGTGTATGTGTGTCTGGGGACATATTCCCTTTTCTGTTAAGAAGGGGTGGGAGATTGTGGGAACACTACTATTTATCATTTACACCTCTCAGTAATGTTTGAATTTTTAAAAAACATGTGCTTATATTACTTCTGTATTTAAAAAATATCAATAGTTATCTAGACAATGGGATTCAGGGTCATTTAAATTTTACTCTTCATTATTTTCGCTATACAAAGAAGTACACTTAAAAAATATCTGGCAAGACAAAACA
This sequence comes from Myotis davidii, assembly GCF_000327345.1. Classification (NCBI taxonomy): domain Eukaryota; kingdom Metazoa; phylum Chordata; class Mammalia; order Chiroptera; family Vespertilionidae; genus Myotis; species Myotis davidii. The sequence continues at coordinate 1,255,837 of NW_006299390.1, read as the reverse complement.
AAACCCAGAATTTTATTTCATGCCTTATATATTTGGGCAAATACTTTCACAACTAGTTCAAATCATATAGTCTTCCATTGTTTATGTCTCTACAATAAAAAGCCAGACCAAACTAAACCAACCAAACAAATAAACAAACAAAAAAATCTCTGCTTTCTTTTCTCTTCTCTTCTCTTCTCTTCTCTTCTCTTCTCTTCTCTTCTCTTCTCTCTCTCTCTCTCTCTCTCTCTCTCCTCTCTCTCTCTCTCTAGCAAGACAGTAAATGACACTTACTAAAAATCCCCTCAGTTTTCTTCTTGGTGCTCTGAAAACAGTCTTTGCAAAAGCTTTGTAATGTTATTATTTTTTAGTAGTAAGCTTTAGTACAGGATTCATCGTTTTTCTATAGATTTTGCTTAGACAGTTTTACTCAAAAATTCTATTGTTTCATTGAATAGAATGTAACATCTAACTATCCTTTGGGGTCTGAGACACTGAAAGGTCCTGTCTTGTAATAAGATTGCCTCTTTGTCTTCTTCCAGTCCTGGGAGTTAAGCTTTGTTGCAAGTGAAAATGTTCTGCTTTTCTGGAGTCAGAGAAACATAGTGTTAATATCCATGCTCCCACAGGCAGTGCAGTAGAATAAGAGATCTCCCGCCTCTGGGAACAAGCTCAAGATTTCCATGAATGCCATGCCCCAAAATTTAGTAAAAAATATTTCCTTTTTTTCTGTTGTGAAAGGATATGTGATGTTAATTTTCTGGTTACTACTAGTATAGCTAACAATGTTCATCTCTATGCATGGATAAGTGCATTGAGCAGGTGTGTGAAAAATGACATAAATGAAGGCATTGCAAAATGGAGTGGGAGCTGCCATTCCAGAGAAACTGCCTTGCACGCCTTCCTCCTTGAAACTTTGGAATGTTTGGACGGGGTCAAACCAACCTTGCCTTACAAGTATTTGTGAAGCCAGCAGGACAGTGGACATCCTGACCACAGGACTGATGTTAGGAGCTCTCTATCTGAAGACAGAATCAGTAACCAATCACGTACAGCCAAGAGCAGCTCAGCTGATCAGCACCTGTAGGAATTATTTGTGTGTGTGTGTGTGTTAATTATTCCTTTCCTTTTCTCAGAAAACCCCTTGCCTTCACACTACCTGGGTTTCTGCCTGAATCTATGCTCCCCAAACTGTAATTCTTCAATTCCAATTAAGTGTTTCTTGACTCTCATTTCAACAATTTTAAGTCCACACTTGCAACAAATCAGTTCTTAATGACTTCTTAAGAAAAAAATATGTTTTTGTTTAAAACTGATCACTTTGAAAGAAAATAAGCAAAACCCAAACACACTTTTAGCTACCAGAACATTAGAGTTACAAAAAAGTCCAGGCTATATTGCATAACTTTAAATGGTGTTCCTAATTGAACTCACCCTACTGTGTCCAGCATAAAACTGCAGAATGTACTTATTTAGAATTGAGCAATATTCATTGGAAAATAAATTTCTGGCAAATGTACAAAGTATGTGTGGTTCCCATAGAATTAAACAAAAATAGATCTTGTTCAAAATAATAATAAAAACCCCATGGGAGTGACTAATAAAAGATGGCTGGCACAATTTGAATTCTATTGCAAGAGCTAAAGTAGACCTTAACGAAGTGGTAACGCAGTAGAGTCATTTATCATTCTTTATAACTACAGCAGCCATCCTGGTGACTATGTTGGGATAAGAATTCGGGCTCCTGACCACGCTGGAAAAACAAAACAAAAATTGCTTCTGTATTTTGGGGTTTCAGCAAACCGACAATGCACCATCCAGACACCACAGATGTTAGCCATCATGCTGATCACAGAAGAGTCAGACTCTAAACACAACTTCTTGTTTCATTTGTGCTAGTGTTTCTAAAATGTCATTCCACTGGGCAGGGGTTTTCTCGCTATCAGATTCTAAAATAAGAATAATATGATCAGCCCTAACCGGTTTGGCTCAGTGGATAGAGCGTCGGCCTGCGCACTGAAAGGTTCCAGGTTCGATTCTGGTCAAGGGCATGTACCTTAGTTGTGGGCACATCCCCAGTGGAGGGTGTGCAGGAGGCAGCTGATCAGTGTTTCTCTCTCATCAATGTTCCTAACTCTCTATCCCTCTCCCTTCCTCTCTGTAAAAAAAATCAATAAAATATATATATTTTTTAAAAAGAATAATATGATCAGAATATATTGTTCTTTACAATATATTGTTCTTCACATAAGGATGAAAATTACCACGTCAGATTTCAGTTCACTTTGCATATAATAAATACAGCCCAGTCCCAACCCCCTTCCATGGTCATGTAATGTTTACTATTTTCCAAAATAAAATAAAAAAATTGATTTACAACCATCACTAAATGATTATGCAATTTTTCTATCATTGTAACATTTTTCACATAATCAACTCAGTAATCAGAAAAACATCCTTTATTCAGAATATTCATCTTAGAAAATATAGTCACGGAGCCTTCTTTCCCGGTTCCTCTGAGTGCCGCTGATGGCGAATTCTCTGGCCCGGGGCTGGCTGAGGCCCTTGCAGGTTTCAGAAGATGACAAAGTTAGTGACACCCCTGATCCAAGACAACCGCTCAGGTTGGGGTTCCTGTGCGGTCCCCGGGCGGTTTCAGGATGTGCCCCACCGGCCTCTGAGCGCATCACCACGGATCAAGATGCCCGTGCGGAGCCTCCAGCGTGGGGTCCACCCCGTCCCCACCGCAGGGGAAACTTGCCATCCGAAACCTGGCCGAAACCCAGGGGACCGACGCTGTTCTGTCCACCATGATGAGCCGCACCTGCTCCGTGTATTCCTGGGACAACGTGGTCCGGAGAGTCGGGTCCAGGCTCCTCTCTGACCAGAAGTCCAGCTGACTCTGACCCCCTGACACTGAGTGGCATGGCCAAGCCCCCTCCAGGTGAGGGTCAGTGCTTCAACGCGCCTGCAACCGGTACCACAGCGTCTCCCAGCAGCGCCTGGGGATGGGGAAAGAAAGATACAACTCCCCCAGCCCAAACCCGCTGCGGAGCCGACACGGATAAGAATTAAATCGCCTGGAGACGACGTTGACCTGATTGCCCGCGGTGCGCATGGCTGGGTGGTGACCGGAGCCCATGGGGGAGTGTCCTCCATCACCATCAAGACCCTCCGCGAGTGGGACTCAGGCGCTCTAATGGCGCTGCCTGGCATCAGAAGCTGGAGCCCCAGCCAGGGCCTCATTGCCACCCGCCAAGCTGAAGAACAACAGCTACAAGTTGTCCCGATGGACCTGCTGGGCTTTGCTGGCCAGATCCGAGGACCGCAAGCTTGGTTACCCTGTCCTGGAACCGTGAGAAAGACTTCTCGCGCCACGTCATCCTGGGCACCCAGCAGTGCCCGCCCCACGAGTGTGCCAGCCAGAGCCACCTGAGCAGAGAGGACGCCTGGGGCATGCTCACTGCCTTCTCCACTTCTACATGAAGCTGGAGAAGGGCCAGTACCTCGTCCTCCAGGACCCCAACAAGTGGGTCATTCTGGGCTGTGGGACAATGAGGATGAGGGTGAGGATGGGGAGGAAGAGGAAGAAGAGGAAGCAACAAGCCAGAGGGTGATGTGCAGCTGACATTTATAAATCCACGGAGCCCAGGAGGGCCTTTGATGCTTGGTGGAATGTCTGTCTGATACTTGCTCTCTGGAGTTTTGACAAATAGAATAAAGTATGTCTCTGAGAGAGAGAGAGAGAGAGAGAGAGAGACAGAGAGAATACAGTCATGCAAAACATAGTTAAGATTTGCCTGTTCTTCTTGAAGAAAAGTCTCCTAAGAGACAGTAGAAGGAAACTATTCCAGTAAGAAAAGCATGAACTGCTAGCCACTTGTGTGTGTACAAGAGCTCGTTAGCTGGTTTGGCCCTTGGAAATGGCTGCCTGCGGGTATTTCCCATCCCCGAATCCTTTCTAAAGAAAATGAAAAAACCCTTGTCCGATGCTGTTATTCATTCAGGTGGTCAGTCCATAGAAGCCCCCGCAGACTAGAGAGTAGTTCTCCACATGGACCTCTCGCTTGCCGGTGCACAGGGCTCCTATCTCCCCACTGCAATGGTCTTTGAATGGCCCTGGAGTTACCACCGAGTCAGGCTGGTGTCATTGTCTCTCTAAATGATGAAAAAACGGTTAACGTCACTATCACATGTTTCTAGAATGGCACTGTTACTGAGACGCATGGTGGCAGAATAGAAAGAAGATGGGTTTTTATGTTAGATGAACCCAAACTCAGTATCTTGCTTCTACCTTTTCTAGCCAGTAACAATAATTATTTCATAGGGTTTTGGAGGAGAGTGAATGTGATACCATTTTTAGTGTGTCTTGAATATAAAAAGGCACTAAAAATCATAGCTATTATCAGTGTTGTTGTTACTGTTGGTATGATTTCCTTCTCTCATGGCCACTCTTAGAAGCTCTATTCCCTCCTTGCCATGCCAATATTTTTCTTTTCAAGTCTCTCATGGTGCTAAAATGTTGGTTAAACAACAGTCTCCCCTACTAGGTTGGAAGCGCCATGAGGGCAGAGGCCTAGTCAACTTCATTTTGTATCCCTCCTTTTAGCCAGGCCTTCATAATACAAGTCGTGGTTTTTTTATATGCAGAACATGTCTGAATAGATCAGAGGCTAATAAAGCTTTTAGGAACCTTTCCAATTTGAAATTACTAAAAATATGCCAGTATTTCAAAAAGCCTAAACTCACCTCCAGAAATGCTTATGAAATACATTTCAACACACAGCCAAGGCCAAGGCATAATGGCAATGTCGAAACTGCTGCTCACTGCTGCTTATTAGGAATTAATGCTTAGTGCACCCCTGCTTTGGCTCTCATTTGAAGTTTTCCTATGAAATACGTGATGCACATGTATCACAGCCTCATCGTATGGGTGAAGAGTGTGAGACAAATAGGATTTGTAAACAGATTACTGAAAGGCTGTTGTGTAATCGATGGCGACCTTGGCACAGAACCATCACCTCCTGTCATTCTACCCCTTTGAAACGGGCATTAATGTCTCAAGGTGAAGCCCGGGTGTACGTTTAGAGTTTAATATCTGCTGCTATTATAGTTACTGTCAATATCATTTGCTTCCCCAGTTGGAATTGTATCTTCCTTCCATTCTAAAAAACATTTGTTCATATGTCTCTAAGGGCACTTATTGCAGACCCTCAAAAACAATATTGCTTTTAATTTTTCAATCTGAACTATCCAAGTGTTCTCCACAGAGTAGGCTGATATTATTAGAAAGATTACTGTCCTAGATTAGTAGAGTTTTCAAGGAAATAAGAAAGAGTTTGCAGGTTTGATCCCTGACCTGGTTTGGGTGCATGTGGGAGGCAACCAATCGATGTTTCTCTCTCTCCTCCTTCCTCCCTCTCTTTTCTGCTCTCTCTAAAAATCAATGGAAAAAATATCCTCAGGTGAGGATTAACAACAAAAAAAGAGTTGTACAGAAAGCTCCACGGTTTGGATCCTTGTTAAATTGTTAGTCCACAATTTCCTCCTGGCGTACTAGGAGGAAACATTACTATTAAGAGAGGATTGCATTTCCTGGATAAAGGGAAGGGGGATAGTTTCATACTTACAGTTGTTTTGGTATTTCTTATTATGATCTGTTGCAACTGTGTAATAACATTTTCCCTTTGCTTTCTTTACAAAGATCATCCTGAGAAAAGACAGCTACCTTTCTTAGCAACTGGCCCCCTTTTTAGATATGCTGTCTGCACCCTCACCAAGAGGGGCTTCAGCGTGGAAACTCGTGTAAGTGCTGTAAAGTCACGTAGACCCAACCCCTGAGGCAGAGCCAGGCAGGACCTGAGGACATGCCTCCTCCACTCAGCCATTTTCCCGGACACACAACACAGACAAGTATGTTTTCTGAAGGGCCATAGAGTGTGAGTGGGAACTCACTGGGGTTTGCCTTGCTAAAAGGAGAGAGGCAACTAGGTAGACTAGACAAGGTTCTCCTTGTCACCCCAAATTCCTTCCCATTGGGATAACTGCTGCTAGAAATTCTCTAAGTAGAAGTCCTTAGTTCCCTAATGAGAATACTCCTGAAGAAAAAAAAAGAACACATTAAACCTTCGTTTGTCATTTTCTCTTTCTGCCTCTTTGGAGAAAGAAATTGATCAAATCCTTTCTTGAGAGCAATGTAGTAGAGAGTAGGGGCTATTGGGTAAGGAGAAAACAGAAGAGGGAAGCATCACTGGCCAGCTTCTCCTGGGCCATGTGTAACAGCGAGGTCCCTCTGTCCTGGGAACATCTCACCACTACCAGGCCAGTGACGAATCTAGAACTAGTCCTTTAAAGTAACTGGTGTGTTAACTAGACTTGGAGATGAAATGCCATTTTCTGAAAGTCTTCCATAACTAAGTTGTATTTTACTCAAGATTCTGATATAACGACTGATATTCTAGAGCAGTGGTCGGCAAACTGCGGCTCATGAGCCACATGCAGCTCTTTGGCCCCTTGAATGTGGCTCTTCCACAAAACACCGACTTCTGCGCATGGGCCACGAAGTTTCAACCGCATTGTACATGCGCACCCGCACGTGGTATTTTGTGGAAGAGCCACACTCAAGGGGCCAAAGAGCCGCATGTGGCTCGTGAGCCACAGTTTGCCAACCACTGCCCTAGAGGCTTTAAAAAGTATACCCTGAGAGAAACCAAGATGGCGGCATAGGTAAACACTGGAGATTGCTGTCTTGCACAACCACTTCAAAAATACAACTAAAAGACAGAACGGACATCACCCAGAACCACAGGAAGGCTGGCTGAGTGGAAATTCTACAACTAGAAGGAAAGAGAAAAGCATACCGAGACTCAGAGGAGGCGCAGTGCAGAAGTAAAATACTAAGGAGCAGAGGTGCATGTGGAGCGGGCTGGCGGCTGAGGGCGTGGTTGTCATTTTAAATTGGGAGGGAGCCTCAGGCTCTGAGCTCCAGTTCCAGTCCACCACAGGAAGGCGGGCTGAGTGGAAATTCTACAACTAGAAGGAAAGAGAAAAGCATACCGAGACTCAGAGGAGGCGCAGTGCGGAAGTAAAACACTAAGGTGCAGAGGTGCATGTGGAGCGGGCTGGCGGCTGAGGGCGTGGTTGTCATTTTCAATCGGGAGGGAGTCTCAGGCTCTGAGCTCCAGTTCTGGGTGAGTCTCTAGGGAACCACACACACAC
>NW_006299390.1:1246888-1247366 GCF_000327345.1 Myotis davidii | reverse complement strand
GCAGGAAGAGACTGGACAAAAAGCGTACACCTATGGATGAGAACGGTGGGAGGGGTAAGGGCAGAGGGTGGGGTGGGAACTGGGTGGAGGAGAGCTATGGCAGAAAAAAAGAGGAACAACTGTAATAATCTGAACAATAAAGACTTAATTAAGAAAAAGGGAAAAAAAGGTTAAAAAATTTTTTGGAAAAAAAAAAGTATACCCTATGAGGTATTATTCTAAATTCTTAGTGTGGCCATTATATCTGAAACAGGAGCACAAACCTTTTTTTTTTTGCTAGAAACACTGGAGAACAGAACCCAATGTATATTCCATAGCACTGTTCAACTGTTCTTAAGAACCTGATAGCTGACAAATTCTTCAGCGCTGTTTTCCTGTCTTGCTGGTAGATCAAGGAGTTCAAGGCCCAGGACTCTCGCTGGCTTCTTCCTCCTGTCTGTATCAGGGAACTGCAGAAGCAGCTACAGTGGTGGCGGCT
>NW_006299390.1:1236609-1246834 GCF_000327345.1 Myotis davidii | reverse complement strand
AATTCTAGACTCGGATTGGTCACCCTTTTCCTTTCAGAGACGCCTCTTGGAATGTGACAACTCACACTGTTATTTTGCTGTAAGGCAAAATGACATTTTCAGTATTGTAATAATGGCATAGTATTTGACATTACCACTCTGATATGTGAGAAAGGTCAAAAAATGAAGGTAATACCTGCTTTTACAATACAAAATATATAGCCAGGAGTAAAAAAAAAAAAAAATACAGTTTATGCTTGAATATTGAATAGTAGTCTATGTGGAATGCTCTGGGATATAATGTTCGGCTAAAATATTTTGCCCAATACTTGTATATAAACTAAGCTGACATGGTTCCCAAGCTAGCTGGAGCCTTTTGTCTAGTGCTCAGCTCTGAGCCTAGAACTGACCTCCCATTTTCCATGGAACCAAAGAATACTGCGAATACCACGTAGCCCACGAGCTTCACATCAGCACAGGAGGCATGCAGCTGAAGAAGCCTTCTTCAAGTCCCCCTGCCTCGCCCCCTGTTGCGCCTTCCCCCTCAGTCATCCAGTTTATCCGGCCTTGACTTCCTAGAAATAAAGTCACTTTAATTATGACTCGGCTATCTGTAGAAACTCTTAATGCGTTATGGCCATTTTCTTATTCAACTTGCAACATCGTTTGCACAGTGTGGTTTCCCGCGGGAAACATCGTTCCATTATGACAGCAAAGAAAATTAAGTGCAAATAGTCTAAAATATCTGCACATAGCAAGGAATCAAAAGCCTAGCCGTTAAAATGTGATTGCCTCATTTCTTTAGCACCCAAGATTTTATTTTGGTGTGACACTGTCATGAAAACATGGATAAATGCTACTTAGTAAATGGAAAAAAGTACTTTAACCTTTCTGATAAAATTCAGCAAGCATGAGATTGTCACAATTAGAATCAGTTGTCTTTTCCAAATTTAGGTGACCTTTTTTAAGTGGAGCAATTGAAATCTAATTAAACACAAAGAAGTTAGGGTTTCAGTCAAGGACCAGTTTCTAAATTCGCAATGTCAGTGCCAAGGCTCTGCTGACTTGTGACAGAAAAATAACTAATAGAGGATTTTTGAAATGGTGCATGTGCACACTGCAGTGTTTGAGATAGTCTCATAAAGAGAATATTAGGTAATTTTATTCGCTACTTTCACATGTCAAAGAAGTATAAAATACTTGAAAAAGAAAGTCACTGGTAATGAATGCTGCCATCAACTCTGCAGGACACAACAGTCACCAGATACTGTAGGGAGAGAAAAGTGTTCAGTATCAGACTGTTCCTTTCATTTGTGACCTACGGGAGCAGTGGGAGGGCGGGGAGGCCCAACAAGTGGCTTTTAAGTCAATAGCGAGTCAACTTCAGGAGCGCCACAGAGCAGATCAGCTCAATGAGACGATCTGGGAAGGATCGCATGTTCTTTCCCTGACATGATAAAAACAAAGAACCGCAGCCTGATGCGTCCCTATTCACTACCACTCCTCACGCCAAGGGTGGTTTGGGCACTTAAAAACATTAATAGCAATGCTTATGCTCATGTGGGCCTTGAAGTGTTTTCAAAACACTTTCATATCCTTTCTCATTTTGTCCTCACCCAGCCCATTATCTCCATTACCAAATGCAGACACACTCAGTTTCTCTGAAATCCAGGTTGCAGCCACTCCACACCATGAGATGCAATCCAGAACTTGAAGTGGATTTCAGAGGCTGAGAGCAGAGCTACCGCCAGACCTAAGTTTCCTGTGGGCCTGCTAGAGGCACTGCAGAGTCAGTCAAGTTCTGGCAGGAAAGGACAATCTACTGGACCTCGGGTGGGGATTAAGGCCAGAGTCTTCTGTGCCATCCTGCACCCAAATCCCTCCTTTCCAGGCGGAGGCACTGCCAGATTAAGCACAACGTGCCCTCTTGTGAAGTAGGCCCTGTGAGGTACCCCAACATTCCAGCTTCACAGAGTCCATGCAATCAAGCCGGCTGCGGAACATGTATACAACAATGATTGTAACTCATGTAGGGTCAGCTGCCGTACATATAACCCATCATGAAGTCTCCCAGGAAAAACTTTACATTCTGACTCTAAAATGTCCAATAGGAATTAGTTCCATCTCTGACCTAAATTAAAATGAGACACATGCAACATTTTCCAAAAAACAAAGCATGAATCCATCTTATCAATCCAAGAATACCAATGGAGCTAGGCAATAGGTTTCAGAGAAATATGGCTCCATTTCGAATGGAGCCGGAATTCACATCTTCCCCTCCCGAAAAAAAAATTTCTCTAACAAAACCATAAGAAATATTTTAAATTTCCTTAGAAAATCCCTAGTTTTTGTTTGCAGTGGTAAAGGGTAAAACCTAAATAGCTATTGGAAAGAACAACTTGTTTTAGAAACCAAGTTACTTTGGCTCCCAAAGGTCCCATAGACAGTGTTTTCCTATTTGCTGTACAAGTGTAGATTTCGGCTGGGCTCTGCAGCCTTTTTCATGTTAAGATTTCAGAACACTTTGAAATACTATTATTACCACCACATTTTTACAAAAAGGAAATTGATGTAAAAAATAACTGTCCAGCAATGAGAGTCAGTTTAGGGCCGTGATCCTTAACGTGTGGGCAGAGGATCCCTGGGAGTCTTGGGGACTTTTCCAGTCCTTCCTTTTCCAGCCACATATCTGTGTGAGGCAGGATTTTGTCCGTATACTTCAATCAAAACAACATATGGCAACAGTTTCAATGAGGAATCAAACTGGAGAATCAAACTGCCTCTTGTTGGGCCACACATTAAAGAGATTTGCAAAATGTAAAACAATGCCGTTCTTCTCACTGAATTTGTTTTTGCTTTGCAAAATACAGTTTTTGACATAAAATATGTTATGTTTATATGTAATGGGTTTCTTATTGTTTCTTTAAAATAAAATACTAAATATTTTTAAAATTCCTTAGGTTTAATTTCTAGTGTGATAGATAGAAATAGAAGTAACTCACATAAACAAGAGCTCTTTGAGGTCCGCAATACATTTTAAAGGAAGCTGAGATCTGCTGGGTGAGGGAATAAAACCCCCATAAAAAGAGCAAGTCAAATCACATTATCAAAAGAGAATAGAGTAAGGGTGAATTTGAAATCCAAATGGTGAGATCAATGTTGTAGTTAAAGGAAAAAAGAATTCAGAAAGAAAAGATATTTTCAGTAAGATTCACAACAAAAATGAAGTTGTAGGCAAACTATTTGTAAGGATCAAAAAATATGGAAAATTAAGTTCAGGTAAGAGCCCCCTCTTTTTGAGGCTTTCATGTGAAATTGTTTTTGAAGGGGAATTTGTGTGGATTTGCTCTTGAGGGATGGTAGCAAAATCACTGGGAAGGAAGAAAGGAAGTTATGTTAGCAATGGAAGTTTTACTGATGGGTCAAAATATTGATACATGAATTGATTTAATTAAAAGACAAGTCAGGATGCAACCTAAATGTTTAATAATTGTGAATTGGTTATGTAAAGTGATACATCCTTAGGATGGCATATTCAGCCAATTATATTCTAGAAGAATATTAAGGGCTTAGAAAAATATCCACAAATCGAAAAGCAGATTGCAAAACAACATTTGGGAAAATATAAGTATAGAAAATATAAGTATAGAAAAAAAACATTATCTCTGAATGATCATATGAGTGATTATTTTTGATTTATGAAAGTACTTCATTATGAACCCCTTAGTGTATATTTAAAATGCATTTAGATCTCTATAAAATTTTATTTACCTTAGAAGTTTTTTAATGGTTGACACAATTACAGATGCCCTTCATTTTCCCCACCTCTGCTCCCACCACCCCTCCCCTGGCCTTCACCACTCTGTTGTCGGTGTCCACGGGCTCTGCATTTATGTTCTTCGGCTACTCTCTTCACCTCCTTGACCGATTATTATTACATTTTTTGTATTTTATTGTATATTTAGTTTTCCCAAAATAATAACAATATTCCAACAAATTTGTTTTGGCAGAGCTGCCTAACAGTCTCGTTTTCTTCAGAGGGTCCCAAGTTGGAGCCATCTCTACCCAGACCAGCCACACCCACTGACTCCTCCCTGGTTTTAATAAATAGGCCCAGGACGCCAGTCTCTTCCTTCCTTTCTCAAGGGTCACGGGAGAACTCTGTCTTGTTTTTTAATGTAGCAGCTCCAGATTGTGCTAATTGATTTTCGTCTGCAGATTTATAATTAGGTAGTTTGAAGCAGAATGATGAACTCTCCCTGAAATAATGAATGCAAATGAATGGGAAAGTATAACCCCAGGATTTCCTGTAAGAATCTTTTATTACAGTGACAGTTAGGAGTTTTTACAAGTACTTACCATAAATCATTTATTGCCTCTGGTGGCAGGCCAGATACCTTCCCCGACTGTTACTACAGCAACATCAATATCCATATACAATTTAGTTCTATTTCCAGAGGCGAAATGAAAGTCGGCATTACCTTAATGTTACTGATGTGAGAAGTGAGGCATTCAACGGCTAAGAAACTGGCTCAGATCCAACAACAAATCAGAGGGAGAAGCGCTGGAACTAGTCTGCTGACACCCAAGCCAGGGCACGTGTGGCCTCTCCAAATCCTGCGCACTGCACGCTTGTTTGGCACCGACTCTTCTACACGAGGGCGACACTATGACAGCCCACTCCAAGCTCAAGGTGGGAAGTGTCAGTGTTGTTATCTAGAAGGAGTTAACAGGAGGAAGAAGAAGGTGCAAGTACAAGGCTCTGAATTACCTTCGGAGTAAACGTCAACAAGCCCAGGCCCTGAGTAAGTGTGCACTAGCCCGTGACCCCGACTTCGCCCACATAGGAGAAGCTCCGGCTGGTGGGAAGGGAAGGGAGAAAGAGTGCTGAGAAAAATTTAAACAAGTGGAAAGAGGACTGTTTTATTTTAAATAAATGTGGCACAGGAAAGAAATGCAGATGGAAAGACTAAGGTACTTTTAAGTAGCAATTGTCAAAAGTTCCTTCTGCTTCCCCACTGTCGTAGGGAAATGATGGCCCTTCCTTTAGGTCACCTAATCGTCTGTTTTGGTATGAGGGCAGTGGGGGATGGGGGAGAATCCCAGAAAACCTAGATAGAGAAGGTCCACATTTATGGGAAACAAGGTTAGAGTCAAATGACTTACGAAGAGAATCATTTTCTGGCAAATTGATATAAAAAGTCTACCCTCCCACTAGCCACCACTTTTTAATCTTTTAATACTATTTAACAATCATAGTAAATAATCCTCTATAATAAAAGCACACTATGCAAATTGTCCCCTCCACCAGGAGGTCATCTGGGAGTTTAACTGGGGGGCGGGGCTGATCGGGGTGGAATGGGGGGAAGGAAGGGAGTCCCCGGCCAGTGGTAGCAGCCGCTAAGGACTCTACCAGTGCACAAATTTCATGCCTTGGGCCTCTAGTACTTAATGCTTTACATAAATCACAATTTGTTTAAAAGAGTCTAGTATTTATACCATGAAGCTGTTTACTCTGGCCTTGATGTAAGAATTATAGGTCCCCCTAAACCAGGGGTCAGCACGTGTTTTCTATAAAGAGCCCTGTGGTAAATATTTTAGTCTTTGTAGCATACAAAAGATTTCTTTAAGAATGTAAAAATCATTCTTCGCTCCACTGAACCAAAACATGATTTGCTGCCCCTGCCTTAACCGATTGCAGCAAGCAAAGAGCCATCAAGGGCAGGGGCCAGGATGAATGGGTCAGCGGTCTCCTCCCCACAGACATGGTCCACCATGTTCACGCTGTACCTCCAGCCTCTAGAGCAGAGCCTAGTGTACATGAGGCCTAATTATATAATTGTTGACTCAATAAATAGAATTCTCTCCAGATTCAAATACTAGAGAGAAGTCACAATTTGTTGATAGCCTGTAAGTCCTTCTCTCGTCACCTTCCTTGAACAGAATTTAAAAAGTAATTGGTGTTCTTTTCTATTATGCATCTTTGTGTTGAGAATCCACAGTAACGGGCCTTTGTTCTCTGCTGGCCAACAAGAGTCTTATCAATAATAAAATGACTAGAGAGAAACTAAGATGGCGGCAGAGATAAACACCGGGAAATTAATGCCGCGCACAACAATTGATTAATACCTCAGAGAAACAATACGGACTTCATCCAGAACAACAGGAAGCCTGGCTGACTGCAAACTCTACAACTAGAAGGAAGGAAAGGCACACTGAGAACTCAATAAATAGAATTCTCTCCAGATTCAAATACTAGAGAGAAGTCACAATTTGTTGATAGCCTGTAAGTCCTTCTCTCGTCACCTTCCTTGAACAGAATTTAAAAAGTAATTGGTGTTCTTTTCTATTATGCATCTTTGTGTTGAGAATCCACAGTAACGGGCCTTTGTTCTCTGCTGGCCAACAAGAGTCTTATCAATAATAAAATGACTAAATTCTACAACTTAGAGCACAATACATTTTACATGTATGAGCATCTAAATAGAAAACAGTATTTAAAGGGAGTTAACATGTAACCGAGACTTCCTTCATTGCAAATCCTCCTGGATAGAGGAGCGCAGGTATTTCCTGGTAGAGTGGCAGGAAACTAACAGTTCCTGAGCCAAGTCTGTGCTAATGTGTTTAACACATTATTTAATATAATCCACACATGTCATTGCAAAGTAGAGAGTATTACATTTTATGAGTAGAAAACTGAGGCTCAGAAGAGTTGAATAACTTGCTCAAGTTCCAAAAATAAAGTAAGTGACCAATCAGGATACAATCCAAGCCTGTCTGTTTCCAAACTTCAGGCTCTTTGTACTATACCCGACTAAGGTAGAAATTGAATTTTTAGCTCTATCAACAATTTGCCGTGTGAGTTTTGAGATGATCGCTTCACCTTATTCATTAAACACAAATACAAATAGCTACCCATCTCTCAGGGAAGTTCAAAGCGTTCATGAATGTTACAAAATACAGCCCATAGCACTACCTTGCACTCAACAAATATTTGCAGAATTTGAATTTTGTTGGACATCTGAATTGGCTGACTCCCATGAGAAAGGAGAGAAAAGTATATGAAGCCATGAGATGGAAAATGGGAAAAAAATATGAAATGTACTTGGGGGCATAAATATAGACAAAGCAGGTGAAAAGCAGGATCTAGACAGTAGAAGATATTGGGGTTCTGGAAAACTTAACTTGAATGTTGTGTCAATGATTTTCAAAGGATTTTTGTTTGCTTTTGCTGGCAACAGAGCCTTTCTTCAGAAATCTTATTTCAGATACAGAGCTATTCTTTGCCTTGCTTTGGGTTTCCATGGTGCCCCCTGAAGACCTTTCATGGCACCCCTCAGGCCAGCACAGGGCATGGTCTGAAACTTCCTGTTTTTATATCTGCCTCCTTCCTTAACACCTAGTCCATATACTATTTATACTTAATGAAGGGTGGGTGTTCTCTTTCTAATAACATTACAGAGATCTCCTCTGTCTACTCTGTATTTTCCTGTTGATGGTTATCATGCTCAGAAGTTGAAGTGACTTTAGGCATGGTGATTTTTTATGTATTTGTTGATTTAGAGAGAGAGGAAGGGAGAGAGAGAGAAACATCAATCTGCTGCCTCCCACACACACCCCAACTAGGGAGCGAACCTGCAACATGGGCATGTGCCCTGACTGGGAATTGAACCGGTGACCTTCTGTGCATGTTCAACCAACTGAGCCACACTGGCCAGGCCTAGGCATGGTTTGATTCAGGCTTTAAACTATGGGGTCAGGAATCTGTGTCTCCATTTGCTACACGGCATTTTCTGTGCAGACTCCATTCTCAAGATTCTTGCTACTTGAGGCCAAGATGGCCACCAGCAGTTTCAGGCTTATGACATCCTTAGAACCTACACTCTCAGGAGAGAGTGAAGCTTGCTGAATAGCACAAATCTCCTTAAAGGATTTGATTGGCTCATCATCAATCATGTGCTCATTCTGATCCAATTACTATGGTTGGAGCAGTGCCCCAACGCATGGATTGGAAAGGATGAGTGTGAAGGGGGATGCCCCAAAGTCAAACTGAGCGAGAAAAGCCCATGTTCACTCCAGTGAGCAGAGAAGTGATCGTGATGGGGAGCAAGCCCAGGACAGGAGATTTGAAGACCAGGCTGACTGAAGCGCTGCAGCCTGGCCAGCGTAGCTCAGTGGTTGGGCACTGATCTATGAAGGAGGTCACGGCTCAATTCCCAGTCAGGGCACATGCCTGGGTTGTGGGCTCAACCCCCCAGTGTGGGCATGCAGGAGGCAATATTCTCTCTCATCATTGATGTTTCTATCTCTCTCCCTCTGCCTTCTTCTCTGAAATCAGTGTGTGTGTGTGTGTGGGTGTGTGTGTATGAAATATACAAGTAGAATTCAGGAGAAAAAGAAGGAAAGAGAAAAGATGAAAGAAATGTCCTGCCCTAACTGGTTTGGCTCAGGGGATAGGGCATCAGCCTGCGGACTCAAGGGTCCCAGGTTCAATTCCAGCCAAGGGCGTGTACCTTGGTTGTGGGCATATCCCCAGTAGGGAGTGTGCAGGAGGCAGGTGATCGATGTTTCTCTCTCATCGATGTTTCTAATTCTCTATCCCCCTCCCTTCCTCTCTGTAAAAAATCAATAAAATATATTTTTTAAAAAAGAAATGTCTTATTAGCAATGTGCACTTGTACTTTCACAAGGAAAAGAAAAGACTTACTTGGTCTCTGAAGGAAAGGGGAATGGATTGTGAAGCTATCCACAGGACTATTTGTTGTTGAGATAAGATGAAAGGCAGTCAACAAGTGTCTGCATGAGGATTTTGTGTGGGAACTCAGATTATAAAGTCACTGGGGAAGACTTTAAGAGACATTTTTGCAGTGATTAAGTTGCCAAGGGTGAAAGAGCAGAAAGAACAAGACTTGAGCTTTAGGAATAGAGCAATGGCTTATTTATTTTGGACACAGTATCTAGAGGGAAAAAAATCTAGAGCTGTTGGCTGGACACAAATAGCACTAAGTTAACCAAAGATAAAGACCACTCCCATGGTAGTATTGCATAGTGGTTTGATGCTCAAGTTCTGGAATCAAATAGATCTAGGTTTAATACAGACTTCTCTCACTGGTGGTGTGATATTATTCTTTTTGGACCATGGAGTCCTCATGGAGAAGGAGAAGGAGAAGGAGAAGGAAAAGGAGGAGAAGAAGAAAATATGATCAAACCAGGCCAAGATAAAAGCACCTTTGTCAGGTGAAGCTGAATGACAAAGGTTAAGGCAGCAGCAAAAAAATTATTATCAGAAATGAAAAGGATTAAGATTCAACCCCAAATGAGGAATAGTGAAAGATAAACAGAAGGATGTTCCACAAGGACACCCAGTACAGGGGCAGGGGAGTAAGAGTTCCAAATAAGCTATATAGCAGCATGCTGATTGAAGGTGCTGCCGTTTAAAGAGAATTTTTAGAGCGAGGTTGGTTATTTTTTAGACACCTTGATAAGTTCATTTGTTCATTCATTCATTTCAACAAATAGTTATTTTTAAAAAAATATATTTTATTGATTTTTTACAGAGAGGAAGGGAGAGAGATAGAGAGTTAGAAACATCGATGGGAGAGAAACATCGATCAGCCGCCTCCTGCACATCTCCTGCTGGGGATGTGCCCGCAACCCAGGTACATGCCCTTGACCGGAATCGAAACTGGGACCTTTCAGTCCGCAGGCCGACGCTCTATCCACTGAGCCAAACTGGTTTCGGCAACAAATAGTTATTAATCTTGTTCTCTGGCAATAACAAGATGGACATGTTGAATACAGACTTTAGAGCCTAGCAATGGAGACAAGCAACTAAACTAGCAATTATAATAAACTGTGATGCGTGCTAAGTGGCTAAGTTTACATGACAGGTCCTCACAGGCTGCCTTCATTTCCATGTAGGATGTACCCCCAATCCAGGGGCTGGCTCTTGGGCTTTGTAGGTGCAGAAACTTGATCTGCTCCCATGGCTGCATCCGTCTCTTGGGGATGGATACACCTTAGCCAAGCTCACAAAGACATAACCACCAGAAGGCCAATTTATTGATTTATTTAGTGAGAAAGATAAATATGAATGATTTGGATAGTTGTATTCTCTGATAAGCACATTCTTTCATGATAAATAAATCTAAGTGGAGCTGGATTGCTCCAAGAGAATGGGTCACAGCAGGAGGAGGGGAGCTGGGTGACCTCAATGCCTACTAGTAAGAAGCAGATAGCCCAGTGC
>NW_006299390.1:1231568-1235521 GCF_000327345.1 Myotis davidii | reverse complement strand
ACGCCAAGCCGCTGCTGGCCACGCCCAGGATTTCTCTGGACTGGCCAATGATAGTCAAGGGAAGTGCACGTCATCGCTATGACCACATCCTGTGTAATGAGACACCGACTCGCACCTGGCCAATCGGCAGGGCCCACAGTCCTTTCTCCTCCCCTTACCCCAACCCCCTATAAAACCTCTCTCCACACAGAGTTTTCTCTCTCTCTGCCACTTGCTGCTGTGCCAGTAAGGGGGAGCAGGGGAGCCAAACCTAGGTTTGAAATAAATGACTCTTTGCTTTTGCATCGGACTCGCTGGCTCCCTGGTGGGCCCTTGGGAATCTTGAAATCTGGGCACAACACTCAGAAGATAGTGGTGATCATGGGTTAGGGTGCCATCCCTCTGGCCACTGCTAGGGGAGCTGTCACATTCTATCTTTCTCAATATCTTTTTTTTTTTTTTTTAGATTCTCCTACTTCTATTTACACATTCATTCTCCAGACATGGTACAGTTTAATTAACTAAATATATTTTTGCTTAGATGTAATTATAATTCAGTCTTGCCCTCCTAAGGTGATAGATAGACAGATTATATTCGGGCACTCACAATTTGTTGGGACCTCTTTCTCTGTAGGTCTGATTTTATCTCTAATGTTTGAATTATTCCTATTTTTATGTTCAAAGTGTAATTTTAAGAACATTTTGAGAGTGTTCTGCCTACTTTCCACTTGTGAGTGTACTCTCTTGCCACTTAAGGTTAGATTTGGCCAATGAATGGGATGTCAGAGATCACAGGGAAGGAAGAAAATGAGGTTGGGATATCAATACCTCACTCCCTCCAAATAGGCTCCATCTCTAAGAGCAAAGATCAGAGCTCTTGTTGGGACAGCCCACTCTGTTGCTGTACTGTTTCCCCCTTTTGACCTCAGGGTGGTAACAGTTCCCCAGTATTGCTAGTCCCAAGATAGTGCACTGTCCCTTGTTGGTCTCCCTAAATCCTGTTCCCACCGATGTAAAACCTTTTTATTAACCTCTCCTCAATTATCTACTTTAGATAGGGCGTCTCTTTCCTTTGGGGCCCTGATATAGGTTGAGGTTGACTTTAAACCCATATATTTCCAAAAAGACGTAAAAGCAAATAAGGCCAGAGCACAAATATGTAGAGATTATATAATGATTGACACCCAAAGAGCTAGGAATTTAATTTGGGGGGCAATTAGGTAAAATAAATAAAGTAAAATAGAATTTTGAGTTGAAAAAGAACCTTTCAGAGTGTCAAGTTTCTTAACAGTGTGTAAAATTGAAGCAAGTTAGGTTAAGTGACTTAGCCAAGATCACAAACTTCCTTCACTACAGAATTGAAAGTATATTTGGCTTTCTGGTTCCTAGCCCTCTGCTACTGTATTTCCCCTGGGAACATTATTTTGGTTCCTAGAAGAAAGCAACATAGGTTTTTTTTTTTGTTGTAGTTTTTGTTCATCAAACAAGAATTTCCAAAAAGGGAGGGAGGAGACAGGTGTGGTGATTTTATAATAGGGCCTACAATTTTTTTAAAAATAATTCTCTCTTCAAAAAGTGGAGCTAGATTCCCCTCCTCTTGAGGGTGGGCTGGGTTGACTGACTTGCTGCTAACAAACAGGATATGGTAGAAGAGACGATGTGTCATTTCCAAGACTAGGTCATAAAAGACACTGTGACTTCCTCCTTGCTCTCTCTTGGACACTTGCTCTTGAGGAAGCCAGATGCTGTGTTGTGTAGACACTCAAACAACCCTATGGAGAGGAACAAAGGCCAATAGTCCCTTCAGGGCCCCTTCTTGGAAGCAAATTCTCCAACCCCAGACCAGCCTTCAGATGATCGCTGCCCTGGATAACAGCTGGCTTCAATCCAGAACCAAAGCCACTCCTCTAAGCTTCTTCTGCATTTCTGATCCACAGAAACTATGTGATGATAAACGCTTGTTGTTTTAAGTTGCTGAGTTTGAGGGTAATTTGTTGCATATTTACATAGTTCATTCATACAGCAGTGGGGAGAAGGAAGGCAGAAAAAAAGAAAGAGGGAAGAAACAAAAGTAGTCAGGGTAAAAAAAAAAAGCTACTCGCACCCTGTGGCGTGACTCAGTGGTTGAGTGTTGACCTATGAATCAGGAGGTCACTGTTTAATTCCTAGTCAGGGCACATGCCCGGGTTTCCGGCTCCCTCCCCAGTGTGGGGTGTGCCGGAGGCAGCTGATCAATGATTCTCTCTCATCACTGATGTTTCTATCTCTCTCTCCCTCTCCCTTCCTCTCTGAAATCAACAAAAATATATTTTAAAACAAAAATCCCTCATGTTCTTGAAACCATTCCTGCACAATACGAGCACCGTGGCATGGCGCATTGTCTTGGAAGAAGCCATCTCCATTGGGATACGCCATCAACACGATAGGATGAATGAACTTGATCAGCAACAATACTTAGGTATGTTGTGCTATCCAGACGTTGTTCCACACGAATTAAAGGGCCCAAATAATGCCAGGAAAACATGCCCCAAACCATTACACTGCCCCACCAGCTTCTACTGTCATGGTAAACAAACTGCTTCCCTGTTTATAATGGTCTGGCCCTCTAGCAACTTCAGCACGAAATTATAGCAAATTTGCCTGCAAATGTCAGGTGGTCATAATAATCTGACCACTCAGTGTGTGTGTGTGTGTGTGTGTGTGTGTAGAGAGAGAGAGAGAGAGAGGGAGAGGAATTATTTTTTTAAATATATTTTATTGATTTTTTTTACAGAGAGGAAGGGAGAAGGATAGAGTTAGAAACATCGATGAGAGAGAAACATTGATCACCTGCCTCCTGTACACTCCATACTGGGGATGTGCCCACAACCAAGGTACATGCTCTTGACCGGAATCGAACCTGGGACCCTTGAGTCCGCAGGCTGACGCTCTATCCACTGAGCCAAACCGGTTAGGGCGAGAGATTATTTTTAGAAAATATTGAGTTATCTATCATTGTTTCCCTAAAACTGTCTCTAAGCTCCAAGAGGTGATCCTTCCAGCTAAAATTCTTGTGGGAGTCTTGGCAGAAATCTGGAAACGTAGAGACTAAAGGAAGTTCTGTTGGTTCCACGTTAACACCTGGGGAAGGAATGGCTATCATAGACTAGCAAGATTCCATAAAGTAACCAGTTATAGTCACTAACCACCTCAACAAAACATTCAATCTCAGTGAAGGTCAGTTGTTCATCTTGTCAAACAATTCCATGTTTTGAGCCTTTGAGAAAGACACAGTCCTTCTTACTAAGTATAGCTGTCTCCCTATGAAACTATATTTCTGTGGCTTTACATTATATTTAACACAGGATGAGGGGGCCCTCTGAAGTCTCTGCCGAAAGTCCCCTAATTGGAGATTCTAATATCTGCTGGCTGCCAGACATCCTAATTGTGGATTATTTCTTTTATAACTTGATTCCTTTCCATTCAGCTTTCATCTTCTCAGACTCAGTGATGAACAAACATTAAAGGAAGAAAACCAAGCTGAAGAAATAGGACTATCCATAAAAAGCAAAATAAATAAATAAATACATTTCTTTTGAACAGGGTAGTATAAAGGTAATCATTCGCTCCCAAACAAGCAAAGATGTGTAACAGAGAGTAGATGCACTTTGTGCTTGGAGTCAGAAGAGTTGTTGAATAAAATGCCTAACCCAGCATATGTGAGATTGGTGAGCCATGTCAGATCATGAGACAGAGATGTCAGGGAAAAGGAAGGTGGTCTGGGGAAGGGAATCTGTGTGACACTGAGGAGGCAGCCCAAAGAGTGGGAATTGCCCTAGCTGGTTTGGCTCAACGGGTAGAGCGTCAGCCTGTGGACTGAAGGGTCTCAGATTCGATTCTGGCCAAGGGCACATGCCTGGGTTGCAGGCTCGATCCCCAGTAGGGGGCATGCAGGAGGCAGCCAATCAATGATTCTCTCTCATCATTAATGTTTC
>NW_006299390.1:1222912-1231103 GCF_000327345.1 Myotis davidii | reverse complement strand
CTAATGGGAGACTGGATTTTAAGTGACAGCGGCAAGCATCTGAGAGTTAGAGGAGGAAAAAGAGTTCCTGGAACAGACTGGGCTTCCCACTGCATTTGCAAATAATTCCCCTCCTGTTAAAATAAGCCTTTGGCTTATAAAGTCAGTTTGATTCTGGAGAAAAGGGAAATAAGAAAATCCATGACACCAGTGCTTCTGACTATTTCATTTAAGGAAGCTAACAAAAGAACAGCAATAATTGGAGATGCTCAACATTTTTGGATTCAGATAAAAACTTTTTCATAATTTCATTGCAAAGACTAGTAAGAGCAAGTGACAGAATAATACCTCAGGCCTAAAATTATGCTATAAAAAGATGACAGACAAGACTTTTCAATACCTTAAAACCAATAATAGAATGAACAAAAAGAGCTTGGTTATGCCTTTGTCTCAATACAAAATAGAGCCAACATATGGGTTGCCTTCTAACGGTGTTGAATATATAACAATGCTTGTAAAATGTGATTAGAATTCTGATACATTATGGATAGAGCTCAAAATAAGGCAAATATTCATGCAACCCTCTGAATATGCATAATAATAGAAACTGAAAATACACTGCACAATGAAATGTTAATGAAACATTAATAAGCAAAAATTTTTGTGCATAATCAGTGAAAGTAGGGAGCTATTAAAGATTGGAAATCTATTGTATAGGAAAAAGTGAAGCTATATAAATAAAGAGGACAGAATTAGAAATGGTAGCATTCAGTACTGTGTATCAAAAAAAAATCAGGAGAAAATAATATGTAAAATATAATTCCAATTTTGTCTTAAAAATAATAGCTATTGTCTCCATATTTGGGAAATCCTAACTTTTTCTTTATATTTTCTTACTTTCCAAAATTTTCATGTATTATTATTTAAAATATTTGTTTAAAGAAATTGCACGACAAGTAAAGGCCAGTACACTGAATAAATAAGGAAAAGAGCACATGTCAGTTGCAGCCTACAAAAATAATGTTATTATAAGGATGACAAGAACAGATGGATCATGGTTTCATTTTGGTGACAAATGTCCAGGTCTAGATGCAGTGTAAACAACTGCAGAGTGGCTGATGAAGAGAAGAGGAAAAAAATATAAAAAGAATTAGAATAGAAAAATAAAGTTTTATTAGTCTTAAGGGTATTATTTCTTTAAAAGATGAAAGGATACTGGCGGAATAGTAAATATAAAGAATATTAAACAGAGTTGATTTCCTATACAGTATAAAATTATAACATGTACGTACACTGTATAGGATTTTTGTTCATAAGTTTATAATGGTCTTTATTATCCAGAAATGAGTGAGATCATGTGGTATTTTTCCTTCATTGACTGGCTTATTTCATTTAGCATAATGCTCTAGGATATGGAGTATTTCTATTGAGAAACTGATAGAATTATGGAATCCTAGACCTAAAAAGAATCTTAGCTCTAGCCAGTTTGGCTCAGTGGATAGAGCGTCTGCCCACTGGATGAAGGGTCCCTGGTTCGATTCCGGCCAAGGGCACATGCCCGAGTTGCGGGCTCGATCCCCAGGAGGGAGTGTGCAGGAGGCAGCCAATCAATGATTCTCTCTCATCATTAATGTTTCTATCTCTCTCTCCCTTCCCCTTCATCTCTGATATCAATAAATATATTTTTTCAAAAAAGAATCTTAGAGGTTATTTAGTATCCAAATCCTTCATTTTATAGAAAAAAAAATCTGAGGCCCAGAACAGCAACAATGTGACCCAAACCAAATGAGGGAGGCTTTGGAATTTGAACATGGGTCTTAGCATTCAGTGCTCCTTTTGTTTGATTCCATTGTAGTTCACACTGTTATGTGGGCATTGCAATCATCCTCTTACAACTTCCAAAAAAGAGAAGGAACATGGATTAGAGGGGAACCATGATGTGATAAATGCATATTTTAAAAGGATGTGTTCGACTTTTCTAAAACTGAAAAGGATTGGATAACTAGCAGAGAACTCAAAGAAAGAGGCAAGTGACTTCTAGATTGAATGGAGAAAATGGGGGTGGGATGGGTACAAGGGATGTTAATGAAAAATGCAACTTAGGAAGTATGAGTAAAAGAGACAAACCAACTGAGACTGACCTTGAATTATGGGAGGGAATGGATAGAACTGGATGGCTCTCTATAGAAAACTGGTGATTGATGAAAACAATGAAATTTTAGGATCTACGTTTACAGAAAGATGAATAAACTCAGAAATCATTTTTTTAATGGAAATCCAAATAGGAAAGGTTTCTGGAAGTCTTGAAAGGAGAACAGAGGGTTATAGAGTTCTTCTGTTCAGGGAACTATTACTTAAATACAAAGTAGGAAGTAGAAGAAGGGTAGATCACAGAAAACACTGACTACAGGAACACAGAAATAGGTTGGATTTTAAAAAATATATATTTTTATTGATTTTAGAGAGGAAGGGCAAGAGAGATAGAACTATCACTGATGAGAGAATCACTGATTGGCTGCCTCCTGCATGTTCCCCACTGGAGATTGAGCCACAACCCTGGCACGTGCCCTTGACCAGAATCAAAGCTGAGACCCTCCAGTCCATATGCCAATGCTCTATCCACTGAGCCAAACCAGCGAGGTCAATAAGTTGGATTTTTAAGGAATTATTTGATATAAAATAGTGCATCCAAGCCTTAGGAGGAAAATCTTCTCTAATAAGTAGAAGTAAAAATGCACAACAAAAATGTATAAAGCTTGGGTTGAGGTATTTAAATTTCGGTTTCTGTTCCATTAACAATTAATAAATCTGACCTCCAAAATGGAACAGGATTTCATTAAAGAAACTCA
This sequence comes from Myotis davidii, assembly GCF_000327345.1. NCBI lineage: Eukaryota > Metazoa > Chordata > Mammalia > Chiroptera > Vespertilionidae > Myotis > Myotis davidii. The sequence goes on along the minus strand of NW_006299390.1, from coordinate 1,228,275 downwards.
TCAATCCTATATAAAAAAAGACTAATATGCAAATTGACCAAACGGTAGAACGACGGATCACTATGACGTGCACTGACCACTAGGAGGCAGACGCTTAATGCAGGAGCTGTCCCTGGTGGTCAGTGCTCTCTCACAGGGGGAGTCAGTGCGCTCCCACATGGGGAGCGTCACTCAGCCAGAAGCCCGGCGAATGCAGCGGCGGCACACACACCCCCTCATTCCCCAGGGATCCCAGACTGCGAGAGGGTGCAGGCCAGGCTGAGGGACCCCCCCCCGCCCCACCCCAGCAGAGCACGAATTTCATGCACCAGGCCTCTAGAATAGAAATAATGCAAGGAAAAAGACTGGCTTTTGATAAATATTACAATTGTGTATGTTTTGATTTCCTGGTTTTGTTATATCACCCATCCAGAAAAATTGTTTTAAGTTAAGAATATTTATACAGAAAGCATTGGCAACTTGAAGTTAAATAAAAAGACTGTCAAGTATTTTCTTCATGACTAATGCTGACCCAGTTCCCACTAAAATCAGAGGCTTCTGCAATATACAGCAAAGCCAGCTGTGGAGGCCAGGCAGAGGTCCTGCACACGTAGGGGAGATGTGTGTTAAACGGGGAAGTCCTATGGAAAATGGCTACCTTTTGCCAACTGCTAACTCTGGGGCATGGGCTCTGTGCCAAGGATCATAATAATGGCATCAGCTGCTCCTGCTCTGACAGCCCTGCCACTAACATGCTCTGGCTCTATTTAATGGCCAAAAATGGTGTGTCTATACCCAATACCAGCAGTCCACAAAGAGGACACATTGCTACTCACTGCCAAATTAATTAGTTCTCCTAGTTTATCGTTTCTCAGTCCATCCTGTATTTCTCCATAACTATGTAATTTGTTTTTTCCACTTATTTGCTTAATGTCAGTCTTCCCAGCCAGAATATAAGATCAGGAACATTTGCCTTCATCCTCATTTTCCCTCCCTAGCACAGTGCCTTGCACAGAGTGGGTGCAATAAATAATGCTGACTCCTGGATGAATTCTCTCTGAGAGCCAAATACAGCTACTAAAAGGAAGTGCTCCTTAATCTATATCAAACAGGTAACTTTCCATATTTTTTAAACATGGAAAACGGTTGCATTTCGAATATCTTCTGAGGCTTATTATTCATTTTGCTTAGTGCGAGTCTCAGCATTAATATTTTCCATTCACCAAGATGTGCTCCAAAAATAGGAAATCAAATCTAAATACATAAATTGGCCTAGGAAGTAGCATCTTGGACATATTATTATTGATGATAAACTCTCTTCCCAATAGCTTCCCATCCTCCCTGGATGATTTCATGCCAAAAAAGGCATGCTTCACAGAGCTCTGAGTTCCTTAAGTAGCAGGTTCTATTTAAATAGATAGGTAAGCCGTGTCAGGCTATGCTGCTACTAGTAACAGTGAACTATCGTAAAGTGACATTGCAGTAAAAACAATACTTTCGTTAGCTTATTATGCTCCTTCAATGCTTCCTCATTTTTTGAGACCTTGTGAATTTAGGGCTTGGTTAAAAGAAATGCCGCCCACCCTCCAAAAAAAAAAAATCAAGAACTAAGCAAAAGCTAAAAATGCTATTATAACATTAACATTATCTTACACAAACAGCAAGTGTATTTGATATCCTAATTACTACATGGTCTTATTTTGATGTAGTCCCTGAAAAATCATGGGGAATACTATATGCTCAAAGCTTTGCTCAATACTCTATAGAGTTTAGGTGATTTTTAGCTTGTGTCCAGCCTTTTAAGACAATGGCCTTATTTCATTGGGATTCATGGTGAATAACACATTTCCTGAGAAAACACAATCTTTCATGTTCTTAAAGTACCGAACAGTGCCTAGAAAAAAATGATTTAAGGACATTTAACCTCAGGTGCCCTTACTGAGTTATTCTGATTAGCTTCAGATATTATCTGAATTTTTCCAGGAGCAGGGTATTACCCTGGAAAGGATGAGGTTGCTAAGCTGCTCTACAAGTATATATTTTCTCTTGATCTTAGCCAAAAGGCAGAGCAGCTGTACCAGTATATGTTTTCAAATAATACAGTTTATATCAGGATCTTGCTGATAAATAATTGGGAAACCTTGGGAATGTCATTTTTAATTTCCATCTGGCCTGGTTTTTCTCATTTACAAAATGAAGGAGTTGAATAAGATCAGTGGTTTAAAATATTTGGAACAAAACCCTTTCTTCAAATGAAATACTTTGTCAAAGACTAAGGTATGGAACTGACTATAACTCCAATTAACATAGCTTTAAAAATCACTAATCTAAATACTATCTTATGTCCATTTGACTATGAAATATTATCATTCCATGAACAGATTCATGGTTCGTATAAACAAATGTTCACTGAATGCCTCCTGGTGTTAGGCCCTGCAAGGATTCTGCTGCACCCTGTGCAAGTCAAGCCATGGCCCAATGCGTCTATTGTATTATTTTCCAGAAGGAGGCCACACAATTCCACAAATAAAACAAAAGGCTATAACACAAGTACAAAAGGATGCACCAAATAGGGAGTGAATACTTCTGGCCAAGGGATCAAAGAAGTCCTCAAGGGGGGTGGGGGGCGGGGGGGCATTTCACCAAAAGGTGAGATTTCTGACTGGGGAAGATGCATGAGGGCTTCCGAGTGGGTCAAACACATGAGGTATGGAGACAGGCAATTGAAAGACATGGTAAGAAAAAGACAAGTATTCCAATTTGGTTGTGGTAGAAATGGCATGACAGGGATTTTGAGCTAAACCTGGGAAATTAGGTTGGAATCACATTATCAAAGTCCTTGAATTTCATGATAATGAGGTTTGCCTTTACTCTCCAGGAATCAGAAAGCCATCTTTTTTTTTTTTTTAAAGCAAACTGTGCCATAAACAGAAATGTACCTAGAAAATATTTCTCAAAATACTGTGTCATTAGATATGAGAAAGACCGGAGATGAGGGCGTTAATGAGAAGACATATTCTGGCCCGAAGTGAGGAAGACCCAGCCTGCCACAGTGCTGTGGGCTGAAATGTGTCCCTAAAAATGTCTGTGTTGAAGACCTAAACCCCAATGTGACAGTATTTGGAGACAGGGCTTTTATGAGGTTATTAAGGTTAGCTGAGGTCATAAGGGTGGGGTCCTAATCCAGTGGGATCAGTGGTCCTATAAAAAAGGCCACGTGAGGACAGAGTGGGAAGCCAGGAAGAAGGCTCTCACCAGAACCTAACCAGGCTGGCTCCCTCATCTCAGACTTCCAACTTCCACAAGTGTGAGAAAACAAACTTCTGCTGTGGAAGCCACCCACTCCATGGCATCTTACGACAGCCTGAGCACACTGACACAGACAGACAGGAATGGCGTGGAGAGGACGAATATTAGCAAGACACCATGAAAACGGGATCAACAGGATTTGACAACTAATCCACTTTGGGATGTGAGAGCCAAAGGTCACCGGAGGCTCTGAGGCTAAGCCAGTGACCAGAAGGTGTTACGATGCTATTTACAGATATAGCGAACAGAGGAGGAAGAACTATTCTAAAGCGACAGAGCTTAATTTTTTGTTTCTGATAAGTTTGGTAATTGAATTCGGGGTATTGGCAATAAGTTTGGTAATTGAATTCGGGGTATTGGCAACATGCCCATGAAGAGGCTTCCAGCAGGTAAATGGAATTGTGGGTTTAGTGGTTAAGAGAGATGACTGAATTAAAAGTCTAAGTCATTTTAGCAGCCTGGCTGGCATGGCTTAGAGGCTGAGTGTTAACCTATGAATGAGGAGGTCACGGTTCCATCCCTGGTCAGGGCACATGATGTTTCTATCTCTCCCTCTCTGAAGTCAATAAAAAATATTTTAAAAAAATAAAAAATTTAAAAAGTCTAAATTATTTTAGAGTCATCTAAGAGGAGTAACACCAAGGACTGCTCATAGATGAATAAAAACATTCATGCACAAAAAGATCTAAGTGCCCCTGAGTCTTCCTAAAATGATACCTATGGCTATTTGCTAAGTATGTACCGCTTACATGTGCTTTTACAAATTCTAGGACTTGCGCAGTAAAAGAGTTGAAAAAATGCAGAAAATTTACCTTTAAAATGATAAATAATATGTAGTTTAAATACCCCAAGTATCCCCTTCTGCTTTGATAGATGTGTAATTTGTTTCTGTTGGCAAGGAAAAGAGCAAATGGAATTTACTAGACCACACAGTTCAACAAAAGACACGATGACTCTGGGGCAGGGTAAAGGGTAAACTGTTCCCCAGATAAAGCACACATTAGCTCCAGGAGGACTGAGTGCAAAAACGGAACATTCTATCCCACCGGGATGATGACTGGCAAGAGAATTCTACACCTGGGAATCTTGGTTCTTGAATTTCACAAGTGACAATGAAGTAACTAAATTAGAGAAAGAAAACGAGGAGCAAAAAAACCCCCGAAATTACTGATAGAACAAGATATTATAAAACAAAGAAAAATTTCATGAACATTAAACTAAGTGGTGCAATAAATGGAATATTTAGAGAATGAATAATACTCTGTAAAATGTGGCTACCTGTCTTAAGGACAGCTGATTTCTAAAATTTATAGAACCTGAAGATACAGGGTTGGGATTTCCCACCAGAGGTTTAACCCACTAAAGAGGGGCTGGAAAAAATCTCAGCTATATGGTCCCCTGAACCCAGAAATAAAGGAAACAGTTGTATGAAATGTGGAGATCCCTGTAACTGAGTACCTGCTATAGAAATTCATACTCCTCAGTTTAACAAAGTAATACGAGTAGTTCGTTCCCATTTCCCAGGTGGAACTACTTGCAATTATTTATGCTATTTCTTTTGCTATTGAATGACATGCTTCTAAATAATATATATGCTACTATTACTTGATCCTCCATTTCAGACATTTCTATTGATTTCCTGTTACAGAATATTCAGGATATGGTGCTCTTATTCCATGCTCCCAAAACATAGACACAGAAACACAAACAGATTCACACGCTTCTCTTTCTCTTTTTCGGCCCTCTACAATCATACCACACTTTTGGATTGTACCAGCACTGGTGTTTTGATTGTTATGACCTCATAAACATTGCTTATGGCTAAGCCACATAGTGTTCTTTGATTTTATTTCTTTTCTTGTTCCACCTTCTGTTTTCCCTGGAGTGGACTGTGCTATTTTATTCAATTGTCTAGTTTTCTCTGCAACTATCTTTTATTGGTTTCCCAACCCTCTGCCAGAGGTGTAGTTTTCCACAATACAATCAAACGAATTACACAATGTATCAGTGCCTTTCTTTTTCCTGGGGGGTGTCTTTCTGTATGCCTTTGATTTCAGCTTCGGTTGGACCTGGAT
>NW_006299390.1:1216929-1222876 GCF_000327345.1 Myotis davidii | reverse complement strand
ACAGCTATGCCAGGCCTTTCGCCATTATCCTAAGAATTCCCTTAGCTTTTCTTCAGCATGCATCCCCCCTCCTTCTTCCTTTTTCCCCTCCTTCCATTTTTTTTTTTTTTACTCAATATATATTGAGTGCCACTGTGTTCTAGGCATTGTTCTAGGAACTGTGGATAGAGCAGAACTAGTAATAGAGAGTTGAACAGGTTAATAGGGGTGAGCCTCTTAGACATCTCAAGGCAGTTGAATACAAAAATATTGAGTTCAACCCGGCCGGTTGAGCATCGACCTATGAACCAGGAGGTCACGGTTCAATTCCTGGTCAGGGCATATGCCCGACTTGTGGACTTAATCTCCAGTGTGGGCCATGCAGGGGGCAGCAAATCAATGATTCTCTCTCATCATTGATGTTTCTATCGCTCTCTCCCTTTCTTTTCCTCTCTGACATCAATAAAAATAAAATTTAAGTATTGAGTTCAGAGGTGGATCTGGAGGTATAAATTTGAGAATCATTTACATATAAATGTGTTTTAAAAGCACTGGACTTGATGTGCTTCAATATTTAGAGGTCAAGAGGATAAGACTTTTTTACTATCCAGTAAAAAAAAAAAAATTGAGAAGATGTAGACAGAAGAGGAGGAGAACAAAGAAAAAGTGGTGTCCTGGAAACAGCTCAAGTGCCCATCAGTAGATGACTGGATTAAAAAACTGTGGTCCATTTCACCATGGAATACTATGCATCTGTAAAAAAAAAGAAGGATCTTACCCTTTGGACAGCTTGGAGGGATCTGGAGAGTATTATGCTAAGTGCAATAAGCCAGTCAGAGAAAGACAAGTATCACATGATCTCACTTATATGTGGAATCTAATAACAAAATAAACTAATGAACAAAAAAGACCCAGAGACATTGAAGCATGGAACAGACTGGCATATTTCAGAAGGAAGGGGGAGGGGAGCAGGAAAAGTTTATCCAATGAATTTCTGCGCATATATGCAAAGCCCATGGATAGACAACGCAAGGAAGGCCTGAGGAGGGGAAGAGAGCAGGGCGGAGGAAGTTAATGGGGCGGGAGGTTAGGGGGTTGCGGGGAAGGGGACATCTGTAATACTTTCAACAATAAAGATGAAATTTTTTAAAAAGTGGTGTCCTGAAAACTACGTGAAAAAGGCGTTTCACATGGGCTTTCTCAACAGGGCTGCTCTCTTCATCAAGCCAGCAAGGAGACCTTTTTCCCCTCAGGGAGGCTTAAAGAGTTTTCAGCTGAGTAAGTGAAGCCCTGGGTAAACTCACTGTGTATTAACTCAAGATCAATTGCTTTAGGACCTCAACCATCTGCAAAATATCTGCACTTTGCCACGTTTTAGTGGCTGGAAGGAAGGAACGAGGACTGCTTACACTCAGGGAGGAGATTCTACAGGCCCTGAATACGAGGGGGCGTGAGCCGGTGGTCCCCTAGAGTCTGTGTGCTACCGAGCGGCTCAGTTGAAAGGAAAACAGTGACAAAAGAAAGAGATGGCAAGTGCAGAGCAGCTTCCCTGAGCAGGTCAGAGGGAACAGGGTGGAGCACAGGTACACAGAACATGGACATCTGAATTCACAGGCACAAGCAAGCTGGTTGATATGTGGGAGCATATGTCAGTTTTCTGCTTACTGGATCCTATATATTCCTATATAGTTCTCAGTTTATGTCCTTGTTTTGATAACACTCAGATTCCTGAGAAAAGGTCATCGGAGTTTGTATTATCTAAAACGACATATCTGAAACTATCTCTATTCCACCTTTATTTTGCTGGATACTAACTTAGCAGACTAGATTGCTGGAGAACTCTGAGCTGCTAGTAATTTTCCTCCCACATTTTGAAGATATTGTTCCAGTCTTCTAGCTTCCAGTGCTATTGCTAAGAAGTCTGATGATATTCTGACTCTTCTGCTTATGTTAGTGTTCTGACATTTCAGTATTACAGTCTTGGTGACGGTGTTTTTATTTATTGTTCCGAGAGCCTGTCCATGGGCCCCTCCAATCTAGAAATCCATGTCCTTCCTTTTTAAGGTTGAATAATTTAAATTTTTTATTATTTTTTAAAAATTTCATTATGGTTCTCTTGTCCTTTTGTCCTTATGAGTTTACAGTTTTATTTTCCCCATTCCTTTAGCCACTATTTAAGTGGAATTTCAGGAAGCAGAGATAAACTTGTGAGTCCAATCTAGTCCTTAATAGGAAACCCATATTCTATCTATGAGATGTACCATTTAAGGTTATATTCTCTGTTGCTTTTGAGGACCTCTTTAACTTTGCACGACCCATTAAGAAAGAACAGAATAATGAAGCTGCATTTAGTTTTAATTTAGCCAAATAAAAATTACGCTTTGATGTTATACAAAAATGTTACTTCAAGCAGCTATTTTTTAGCGGATTATAAACTCTTCCTTGGGAAATCTAGTCAAGTGGATCTCAAAGTGTGGTCCCCAGCCCCACAGCATAAGCATAAGCATCACCTGGGAGTTTTAAAAAAACACAATTCCCAGGCCCCACCTCAGAGCTACTGAATCTGCAAATCAGGAGGTGGAACCAGCAACTGCGTTTAAATAAGCCAGGCGAGTGCTCCTTAGGCTTGCTAAAGTTTGAGAAGTGGGTCTGCCAGAGGCAACCTTTTGCAAAGCCATGTCTAGAGATTAAACTTTCTATTTAGTCTTAGTCCAAATGTTTACTAGATTTTTCAAGTTAGGAGGTAACCAGCTTTTAGCAGGTCAGTTGTGAGGTGTCTGTATCACTTGCAATGCTCATGTTTTGCACTTATGGCTCTGCTGAAGAGCCTAGCTTGTCATATACTTATATTACCTGACCACTTCCTTATCCTGCACCCCACTGCCCACACTGACCTAACTAGGAGAGAACTTCTCACTCAAGATCAGCCCATCCAACTGGATTCTCTCTCTTGAGAACAGGAGCGAGAATAGGAACTAGAGACCCAGAACTGTAGTCAATGCTAAAGTATATAAAACTGACAGTGATGGCCACAGTGGACTCTGCAAGTGCAGCTCCTGTGTCCTTTCAATTTGCCTATCTTTGTCCCTTGAGTGGGTATATATTTCTTGCAACAAAGACACTTGATCATGATATATCTTAAATATAGATAAGAAATGCTGTGTGATTGATTGGTTCATAGTTATTATCATCTATTGTCAAACCTGCCCAAACTATTGACTTGTCCATACTATTATCCTGCTTTGGCAGCTGCATATAAACAAATTAGTGTCTGTGTTCAATATATTTTTTTAATTTCCCAGGTGTAAAAACAAATTTGGTAGCACCCTTATTTTATTCCAATGCTGAGCTCTTGGAGTTCTTTTGCAATTGCTTCAGATTCCCTGAGAAAATAGTGCAAACTGCTTTGTAAATCAACAACCAAAGAATCAATATCAGTGATGTTCTTTTAAAGAATTCAAAGATAAATAGTCCCCATAAGCCACTGTCACCGAATTCTAAGGTCCAAAAGGAAATATTCTGAAAATGAAAGCAAGGGAAATCAGACATTACCAAAATGTTTATGTGATAGTGAAGAAAAGCCAGAATATGATTTGAAACGTGAACATTTGTTCTGAGAATGATATTAACATAATAGGAATATATCATGATCAAGCTTTACTTTTCCAGCTCATGGTTACTGATTTAAGAATTGATGCAAATAAATATTGTTATAAGAGAGCTGTTTGCAAAGATATTTTAAATCCAACATGTCTTCTTTTAATATCACACAACTGTACAATATAACAGTATGGGAGAGACCATATAGGTCACCTAACCAATTATGCACGTCATGCCTGACTCACTTCTATATCCCTAAAGAAATGACAGCCACACGACCTTGGCTTGTAAATCCACAAAAAGGACTAGATGCATTTTGAAACACCAGGTAGGATGCTCCTTTGAAATACAGCTGTTGTAAGTGTTTGGCAAAGAAGTGCCTTTTTTCCTACCGTTTCTGGGGTAAAGGGTGTTAAGCATTGTGACAGACATTGATTATTGTTCCCAGAATCCATGCCCCTTCCTCTCCAAATGTTTACTTGGCACATGACTACCCATAATGAAGATTACATTCTCAAGCTTTCCTTACAGCCACATGTTTCAGTTAATATTGCTGTGTAACAAATTACCCCGAACTTGGAGGCTTAAAACAACCTTTTCATTATGCTCACAGATTCTGTGGGTCAGGATTTCAGCCAGGGAATGCCAGGACTGGCTATTTCTGTCAGACTAGGATGACTTCTGTCAAAGCAGTCACACCCCCACCCAGGAATTGAACCTGGGACCCTTTACTCCACAGGCCGATGCTCTATCCACTGAGCCAAACCAGTTAGGGCAAGACTTTAGCTCTTGATAGGGGAGTGGCACAGTCACACTGGAGAAGAGCCCATGGCACAGGCGATAGATATTTTTGCAGCCATTTTTGGAAAATGCAATTTGTCACACCATAGATGTGCCCATCTTGACTAAGTTCTATGGGGGGGTGGGGGGGGGATTGAGGGCAAGTTCCCTTCTCTTTTCCAGTTTCTTCTTGGCTGAAATATGGATGAGATGACTGAAAATGGAGCTGTAATTTTGGACCACAAACTGAGGATTACAGAGTAGGGGGCTGGAAAGAACCTGGGTGCCTGATGATCATAGAATCGTAACATTCCTGAACTGCTTACATTTTACATTATAGAGAATTAAGCTTCCATCTTGTTTAAGCCACTGTATTTTGCATTTTCTGCCATGTGCAAACAATGCTAATCTTAATAAAAACATCATGAATAAACAGATGATGCAAATTTGTCTTAAATGACTACATTTATAAAGATAATAATGCTTACATGGTTAGAGTTTGATTAATAGTGTAGGCCATGCAATTGAGATCATGGTATTGAATAAAAGCTTGCCTCTTACGATGCTTAACACTAACAAGTAGAAGTACATCACTGTATTTAAAAACACATGAGGTTGAAAAAAAATGAAAATAGAGAAAACACTCACTTATGGATTGAATTCACCTTGGATTGCTAAAAAAGGTTAGAGTCAAGATGTATTTTTATAAAAGTGACTATTTTGTTACATCTAATTTTTAGTCTCTGAATTTCCTGTGTTGTGTATTTACTCTTTTTTTGTGGGTAGAAAAATAACTCAGAATAAGTAAGTGAGCTTGCCCTTGAAATACTTGATTTACAATAATATGATGGTCATTGTGGAAAATGAACTATGTGTTTTTAAATAGCATTTAACTGGTAAAGAACAATTGTATAATTCAAAATTGTAAACATTTGCAGAACTAGCCTCATTTCAAAGTCAAGATTTCTACTTTGAAAACACGTCTCTAATTCTATTCTCCTTATATGGAAGCATTCTTATTTTGGAGATATCATTCAAAATCAGTCAAGGCCTAAGGGAAAATCTTAAAATGAGCAATAAGAGTCTAATCAAGCAAAGTTTTCCTTGCTTTAGGACCATCTGTCCTATGACATTTTATTCTAGTTTCTGCACTATCCTATTTGAAGGTTACGGACTAACTTTGATAAGTGCCTCATAATAAATGGTCCATTTGTTTCAATAAATAGTAGTAAATGAATAGGGTGGAAAATGGAATAGTATCATGAAAGCAAAACATAATAGACAAAATGGATGGAGAAAGACTGGATAAAATGTGGTAGGGGAAAAAAGACCATGTAACAAAGATGGGGGAGGAGGGGATATTATTTCTTTGTCCACCAGAGAACCAGTAACCACTCTAGGACTTTAAACCAAAGACATTACCAACACTTATCAATGCAACTAGATTCTCGGGAGAAAATAAAACGCTGCCACCGAGGTGGAGACTGAAGTTTCCGGGCAAACCGCGCAACCCCAGCTGTGCGTGGGTACCGTGGTGAGTTACGCGTGGGAATTCGGCCCAGCGGCCCGCCCGCTCCGGGGCGCGAGG
>NW_006299390.1:1212676-1216381 GCF_000327345.1 Myotis davidii | reverse complement strand
TCTTGTTCTCTGTGTCCGTAAAAGAAGGAGCTTAACATTTCTATGATTCTCAGCAGCTGAGCAGTAAGCTTATCAACTACCACATCTGTAGCAAAAATGCATTTTTGGAATCATAGTGGATTCTGCTGCCCGCGTTCTCTACCTTCCTTCCCATCCCGCCCACCCCCTCGGCATCCATTTCTGTCTTTCCCATTCGCCCACCTTCCTACTCCGCTCTCTTGTCATGCCTTTCCCCGCCGTCCCCTCCCCTGGAGGTGGGAGCTGCAAGGTAGGAATTCTCTGCCCGCCTGTCCCCTCGGGTCCTGGGCTGAGAGACCGGGGACGGCCGGCCGGGGGTGGGCATCTGCAAGACAACTTTCACTGTGGTTGGAGGACGGGTACCATTGTGCAGAAAGGAAACGGGTCCCCTCGGCGTCCTCTCTCAGCCCTTCTATTCACTAATGGAGTGTCCAAAGCGAAAGGCGAGGGGGTGTTCAATTGAATTGGCTTGATTGTTAGGGGAGCAAATTCTCCGAACGGAGCATGAAATTGGAGAACAAGATGTATGGTAATAGCTTTGACATTGCTGGAGACAAAGTAATCTATTATCTTCCGATTTGCCAATACCGAAGCGTTGTGCTCATGTTGGACACACTACAAAGGATCCCTTTTGAGCCGGTGACACACAGGGGCTTTGGGATGAGGAAACAGGCTAATAGTTTGGTTTTTTGTATAAAACAAATATTGAATGATTGGGTGCCTTAGGGGGGTGGGGGAAGTGTGTGAAAAACACGGTAGGAAGTTTTTGAGAGCTTGTTGTCTTCAGAATGAAAAGCCAGTGAGAAAGTGTAAGGACTGTGCCAGACATTGAATCTAGAAAGAATGAATGGGAAAGAAAAGAGAATTTTCTCAAATAGCTGCTCCTGACAAGTCCCACCCCTTCTGCTTACAACCCTCTTTTTCTAACACACAGACACACACGCACATTGGCAATCTCCTGCCTGTATTTACACAAACCGCCTAAATCCCGTCTTCATGGCATCCCAAGCTGAAACAACATGGTGTGCGCTGTGCAAGGGTTTCTCTTTGTGGTGTAAGGCAAACGTGCACTCAGCATTGCCGCAGCTTGTATTTATTTACACTGCTTGTGGTTTGTGCCTGCAGCACATCTCATGTCATGAAAACATTTTCAAGTGTCATTTTCTTGTGTATGTTCCTAGGAAGGTGTTTCTTTTCTTTGCAAAATTGTTGAACTATAGTACAAAATTAATATATCTTTAGCTTGTTCAAAACAGTCACAGAATCCTTGGAAATTAGTGCTTTGTGGAAGATAAAGGGAAAGATTGTTACTTAAAAAATGTTTAATCAGTCTTAATTGTTCTTTTTGCACAAGAATGTAATCAAATGCTTTATTTACCAGGAGCAAGAAAAGGATAAAAGAATACACATTATAAACAGGGGAGAAGGAGAAGCCATTAGTGGGTGACACAAAGGCCAGAGGCATCTCATACTTTTTTCTATGCTTCCAACATACACATGCACACATGTGTACATACATACGCACATGCACACACACAAAGGAAAAAGGGACTGGTTTCCAAGGTTGGAGGAAATGAGGAACCAAGGCACTTGTTAAAGAACCTATATATGGTCAATACAATATGTTGTTAGTATAACTAAAATATTTTGTTTGTATAATGCTTTTGAAGTACTTGGCATTGATGAGTTCATTCTTTCCTTACAGTAATGTATATTATACACAGAGCAGATTTCATTTCTATTTTGGAATGAAAAAAAAAATTAGCTATTAACTTCTAAACAGCAGGGATCATTTTATATGGTTTTGCATTCTCCAAGGAACCCTTATTGTAAACATTACTCAGTGTGAGTTTTAATAAATACTTGTTAATCAACTGCCCTTTTTAACCCCAGACCTAACCTTGAGGACTTAAAACCTTTGACTGCAACCAAATACAATTTGATCATTAGCCAACACACACACACACACACACACACACACACACACACACACGTCATCATCATCAAAAACTTCGGCAATGGTACTCCCCTCTACTAGGTGCAGTAGAAAATATGTAAAATTTTCTATTATACTCAGTGCTCTCTTTTTTAAGAGTAAATTGTTTTGAGACCTGAGTTTATAAACAATTACAGGTGCCCTGGCCAGGTGGCTTAGTTGATAAGAGTGTCGTCCCATGCACCAAAAGGGTTGTGGGCTCGATTCCTGGTTAAGGTACATATCTAGGTTGTGGGTTTGATTCCCAGCCAGGGTGCATACAGGAGGCAACCGACTGATGTTTCTCTTTCTCTCTCTTCCCCTCCCCTTCCTCTTTCTCTAAAATCAATTTTTTAAAAAGCACACACACATATCCTTATGTAAGGATTAAAAAGAATAATTACTGGTTACTAAGGGACTGGCAAACTTTTTGTAAAGATTCAAGCAGTAAATACTTCAGACTTTGTGAGCAACATTTGGTCTCTATCACAGTCTTCTTTTTTTAATGTTATTTTATTTCTGTTAATCCTCACCTGAGGATATTTTTTCCACTGCTTTTCAGAAAGTGAAAGGGGGAGGGAGGGGAGGGGAGAAAGAGACACACTTCAATTGGCCCACATGTGCCCTGGGGGATGGGGAGTGAACCCGCAACCCAAGTATATGCCCTTGACCAGGAATTGAACCCTTGACATTCTAACCACTTAACAACACAGGCCAGGCATAATCTGTTTCTTTCTTTCTCTCTCTCTCTCTCTCTCTGTCTCTCTCTCTAACTCTTTGAATACATATTCCCTCTGGAGGTTGGGATTATACAAAATTGGTCACAGACCAAGGCCATAGTGTGCCAACTTCTGGGGGGGGGCGGGGAGTCAAAGTAGTGACATTGGAAAACAAAGTGGAGTGAGCCTGTCAATTTCATGTCCAGGTACCAAACAGTGCCAAAATATATTTTTAAAAAATACTGGGTAATTCTACTAGCATGGTAAAGAATTGGTGCTAGAAGATAAGCCTTAATTACTGTGACACAGCACACAAGACCAGCTGGACTGGTAATTCCTAAATTTTGGTATGCATCTCAAGGAAGTTTGATTCAGAAGTGAATATTACCAGGTACCATTCTAAAGGAGCTTTCTTGGGCTGGGACATGGGATCTCCCTGCCCCCCACAGACATGCCTGGTCTTTCTGATATTCATAGTTCCCTGACCCACTTTGAGAAACATTGATCAGCAAACAGTGATGAGGATAATATCTTTCTCACATTAACAGTTAAAAAATAGCTGCCATTTATTGACATTCAGTGTGTACCAGGCACTAGCTAAATGCTCCAACCATTATCCCAGCCTCACGAGAAAGGTAAGACTGTCACTTGCCCAGTATTTCACAGCTAGTATGCTGCAAAGCCAGGATTGGAACACAGGTCGACGTGGCTCCATCCCTGTACTCCTAACTCCCAGCTTTTATCTCTGGAAGGGGGTGGGGCATCATCTGAGTGAGCCTTTTTTTTTTTTTTAATGGCAAGCTCTACCTTAATGTGGTTTATCTTTAAAGCTCTCAAAATTTAACTCATCCGTGGTTACACACAGAGGGCTAGTAAGTAGCAGAGCCTGGTTTCTTACAGCTCTCTGATCCAAGCCTATCAGGGAGTTCTTCCTAAATTAAATTTGTCTATAGGTTCACTCACAGGCCATTTTTCCTGGTTATTTTTCCACTA
>NW_006299390.1:1212280-1212561 GCF_000327345.1 Myotis davidii | reverse complement strand
AGCTGCAATGGAGACTCTGCCTCCCTCTTTCCCAGTGTAGAAAGTGCATAGAGCTTGACCTGTCACTTCTGAAAGGGTAGTGTCCCCAGACTTAGAATTTATTAGAAAGGCTTAGAGCTTACAGGCCAAAGAGTTGGATTAGCATCAATTTGTAGAGGAATCTATGGTCATTACAGGTTCCCCCCATCCGAGGGTAGAGCTTTCCTATGAAATCCTTTGAAAAGCGAAGAAGCAATTACAGTTGACCCTTGAACAACAGGAAGGGGGGGGGGGGGGCACGG
>NW_006299390.1:1208944-1212061 GCF_000327345.1 Myotis davidii | reverse complement strand
GCGCCCAGTATTTCACAGCTAGTATGCTGCAAAGCCAGGATTGGAACACAGGTCGACGTGGCTCCATCCCTGTACTCCTAACTCCCAGCTTTTATCTCTGGAAGGGGGTGGGGCTCGCATCATCTGAGCCTTTTTTTTTTTTTTAATGGCAAGCTCTACCTTAATGTGGTTTATCTTTAAAGCTCCAAAAAATTAACTCATCCGTGGTTACACACAGAGGGCTAGTAAGTAGCAGAGCCTGGTTTCTTACAGCTCTCTGATCCAAGCCTATCAGGGAGTTCTTCCTAAATTAAATTTGTCTATAGGTTCACTCACAGGCCATTTTTCCTGGTTATTTTTCCACTAATGGGGATAAAATTGCATTGATTGGTCCATATCCATTCTCATGAATCACTTTAGGACAAGCACTGGTATTTATAAGAGAACGGGCAAATAGACAAGTTCTTGACCATGAAACTGGTGCCCATTGACTCCCATAGGGGATCGCATATGACATTGACCTCTCGGTGTGGAGGTTGAATCAAATAAGCCAGTGGAGACTGGTAGCATGGACAGTGATGGCACCAGGTCAAATAGATGGGTGAAGGTGCCTTTACTTTTCTGCGGATAGCTTTCCCATACCTCTCCAATTTTGTTCTAATTTTATCACTTCTAATTCCTATTTTCAGTTTGCTATCAATTCTGTTTAAAAGGACAATTTTAGGTGTTAGAATGATGGCATATGAAGATCCCCCTTTTAGGGAACTGTTGAAGTCCAAAAAAGAAAGAGAGAGAGAGAGAGAGAGAGAGAGAGAGAGAGAGAGAGAGAGGAAACCTGTCACTTCTGAAAGGGTAGTGTCCCCAGACTTAGAATTTATTAGAAAGGCTTAGAGCTTACAGGCCAAAGAGTTGGATTAGCATCAATTTGTAGAGGAATCTATGGTCATTACAGGTTCCCCCCATCCGAGGGTAGAGCGTTCCTATGAAATCCTTTGAAAAGCGAAGAAGCAATTACAGTTGACCCTTGAACAACAGGAAGGGGGGGGGGAGGGGCTAGGGGTGCCAACCTCCCATGCAGTCAGAAATCCATGTATAATTTTTGAGTACCTTCCCCGCTTAAAACCTAACTACTGATAGCCTTCTGTTGAATGGAAGCCTTACTGATAACATAAACAGTTTATAACACATATTTTGTATTTTATGTGTGTTATATACTGTATCCTCACAATAAAATAAGCTACAGAAAAGAAATTTATTAAGGAAATCATAAGGAAGAGAAAATACTTTTACAGTATTTATGGGAAAAAATCTGCATAGAAGTAGACTCATGCAGTTCAAACTGGTGGTGTTCAAGGGTCAACTGTACCATTAATTTATATGGAAAATGTTTTGGCCCAAAAGATAACCTACCAAATCATGCCAAATAGCACATAAAACCTAACGTAACACTAACATGTAATGAAAGCAGTGCCACTCTTGCTACTCAGGGTGTGCCCTACCTCTAAAGTGGCTTGCTGAACTATTTTTGCTTTTCGCCTGTTTTTCATAAAAACAAAAATCCTCTTTGTATTTTTTTCAGTTAGTGAAAACAGGTATGAACTAATTGCCAGTGTTTTGTAAAAGCAAAGTGGCGCCAACATGAACTTTTGAAAAGAAGGGAATACCTGTAGTGGTTTTATATAGGCATCATTGTAAGATCTTGTGTTGCTCAATAATTTCTTCAGTGAAATTGCTGAACTTATAAAAATTAAATAAAATTCGGAAATACTCTCATAAATTGACAAGTGGCCAGAACATAATGCATTATATATGGGTATACGAAAAGCAGTCAACCTGGAAGAAAACTAAACAAATATGGAAGTAATTTTCTATATCATGGAAGAAAAAGAGCTAGAATTCAAAGTGGATACACAAGCAAAAAAATATAGAACCATACCTAATAAGCAAAGTATATAAATAGAATTTTACCATGTAAAGCCTATGACTCAGACCTATGCCAAATCTTTGTTGGAGAATCTTACCTATTTTTTATAATTTAAGGGATCCTCAGAATCATGCAAAATATTGGAAAGTTGGAGCTTGTGGTGGTGGTGCTTGTGGAGGAGGGAGACTAAGAAAACATGTATTATGAGAAGAAATGGTTGAAGGAGAGTTGAGAAAAATGGTCATGTGTCTGAAAAGTTTTCTTAGATGACTCTGAGCAAATACCTGTTAGGTAGAGACTTAGAAGAACTAAAGCTGCATTGTAATTTGAAGAATAAAAGTCAAATTCATCTGTTGCAATGATTTATGTGGTTGTCTTAAAATGAGCTGATGGCAAAGCAGTAAGGAGAGTAGGCAGATTGACTTCCCAAGACTCTGCTGTGGAAATATTCTTAACTGTGCTCAAACTAGGAGTAAGAAACATGTTTATTTGTTGAGTTCATGGCCTAACTGGTAGCAGGAAATTGTAGGAAGCAATCGTAGCTCTGAAGAATTGTTGCTTTAGCTGATTTATTAGGTCCACTTCTGTGTGCCCTTATATAAGAACTTGCTCTCTCTATGGTGACTAGAAACTATTAAAAGACAAAGCAACCAATCTTCAGCTCTTGCCTCCTACTACATGTAGCTGCCAACATATGACTAAAGAAATTTTAGTAGTTGTAGTTACCTTAAGCAACTAATTGAAAGTTAAAATATCTTATGTCATCAACCTCTTAAATACATTTAACTGGTTTGAAAAAATGTTCATGGAAGTCAGCTTTTGGGGATTAACTTTAAATTCAGGCAACATTTCTTTTATGTATGAAGTGCTGTGCTAGGCATGTTGACATGTTATCGTACTAGTAGTATTGACCTCATAGAGTTGTTGTTTTTTAAATTAAATCTTTATTGTTCAGATTATTACATTTGTTCCTCTTTTTCCCCCCCATAACTCCCCTCCTCCCAGTTCCCACCCGACCCTCCGCCCTCACTCCCCACCCACTGTCCTCATCCATAAGTGCACGATTTTTGTCCAGGCTCTTCCCGCATCTCCCACACCCCTTTCCCCCCCAAGAATAGTCAGTCCATTCCCTTTCTATGTCCCTGATTCTATTATGATCACCAGATTATTTATTCACTTGCTTCTTAGATTCACTTGTTGATAGATGCATGATT
>NW_006299390.1:1192478-1208376 GCF_000327345.1 Myotis davidii | reverse complement strand
CGTGTCGAGGGCCTTACTAAATTTATCGGCAGCTTCTAGACAGTTCTTGAGAGACCTTAAAAGTGTGGTTTTGAACTCTATATCCTCCATTTCTGTCATTTGTGTCCTGTTTCTTTGTCTCTGCATTTTTTATGCTTTCTTGGTGCACCCCCTTGTGGTCTTTGTGCACAGCCTTGTTGTAGTTAAGCCTTGATTGTTGTAGGTAACACTGGGGGGGATTTGACCTCCAGGCCAACTGGCTGTGAGAATTAGCTGTGTCTGCAGTCACCTCATAGAGTTGTTACAAGGATAAATAGATTAATATTTGTAGGGCTCATAGCAAATATTTCAGTGCACACAGCAAACATGGGTTGCATGTTAAACAAATTATCTCATTAACATGAAATCTTACAGAAGTGTAAGCTTTTCTTGCAGAATAGCAATTTGGTGGAAATTAACCTGACATTTGCACTTTTTAGAAAGATGAAGTAGGAAATGAGTTTATGTGCAGTCCTACTTAGGATTTAATGTGCAGTTATGTTGCACAGTTAAAAAACCCACATCCTTGCAACTCATAATTTGTAGCTAAGAGCCCAGGATTTTGTATGAATGAGACTTAATTGTCTTTGGCTGTTAGATATTTATGTGGCAGTTTTAAATGCTTCGAAATAGATTACATCATTCATGACAAATGGCTAAAATATTGAAGCCATTATTTTACTTATGAGCATAAAACAATAATATTAGAGATTTTAAAAATATTTTTAGCTATAGATAGTAATTGTGATTTTCAGAGTAGATGGTTAAGACCATTTTCAATTGGAGAGAGAGAGAGAGAGAGAGAGAGAGAGAGAGAGAGAGAGAGAGAAAAAGAGAGAGAGAGAGAGAAAAGAAACATCAGTGTGAGAGAAAAGCATTGATCAGCTGCCTGCTACACGCACCCTGACCGGGATCAAACTCACAACCTGAGTATGTGCCCTGACCAGGAATCGAACCCACCACCTTTTGGTGTATGGAATGACACTCCAACCAACTGAGCCACACTGGTCAGGGCAAGAACGTTATTAATTTTGCTATTAGTATTAAGTGAATTGCTTTAGTATTGATATTAGAAAATCAAAGGACTTGAAACTGCCCTTTCTCAAACTCTTACCCATCTTTTATTTTAGGCTTTAGGAGCGAGGTAAAGGGAGAAAGGCAAGGAGAGGGAGGGGTGGAGGAACCAGAAGGGAGGGAGGAAGAGAGAGGAGGAGAATCAGTTGGGACTTGTGAAGGATTCTTTGAGTGAATTATACTTTGTCTGAAGACAGGTCATGAAGTGAAAACACCTCAACAAAAATTGAAGCATTGGATGCTGGCATGTGTCTACTTAAGAATCAAACTGTGTAGCCATTACTTAATGTGATAGTTACAAGCTTTCCATTTGAGGTTGCACATAAAGTAATGGACTATGTCTGGGTGGGACTGGAGTAAATATTTAATGATTATTTGTTATTGCAAATCTCATTTCATAGATCTCAGGAAATTTCCAGCTTTCAAGGCTTTGTTCATCATTGTGTCAAAAAACCCAATGTGTTTCTTTTTAAACTGTAAATACTAGCAAGAGACCTTGGAATTGATCAATGAGGAGTTTATTTGTAGCCCATTAAATAATTTAATGAGAGTAGTAGCAGTAGAGAAGGCCTGTGGTGGAAGGTGGGATTGATACACTATTTGAGAGTGAAGAGTTCAGTTAAGGAGATTGAGTAAGTGACTGCAGGGTCTGCTTTTTTAGTGTTTAGAGCAGCGGTTCTCAGCCTGTGGGTCGCGACCCCTTTGGCGGTCGAAAGACCCTTTCACAGGGGTCGCCTAAGACCATCAGAAAACACATATATAATTACATATTGTTTTTGTGATTAATCACTATGCTTTAATTATGTTCAACTTGTAACAATGAAATTGGGGGTCACCACAACATGAGGAACTGTATTAAAGGGTCGCAGCATTAGGAAGGCTGAGAGCCACTGGTCTAGAGTCACATGATACCAGAAAGGGGCTGAGACCTGAAGAAGAAATATGTGAAAGTTGGAAGGTAGGATGCTATGTTGATTCACTCATCGACTCTGCAGAAATTTTTGAGTCAACTCCTCCTTTTTTAAAAAAAGAAAAAAAATTACAATTCTCTTAAGTTTTCTATCTCTAGACTTCTTAAGAATCAGTCCTTTTGTTAGAGACTATTTCATAGATAGTATATGTAATCTATTTTATTTAACAGATAGAGCAGCTGGGAGCCAGAGAAGTTTCTCATTTAAATTTAGTTGGTTTTGGGTTTCTTGTACATAGAACTATCACTTACACTTTGAGTCCTGTTTATATTAACTTACGTGTTTCGAATTATTTCTGCCTTCCATCAAGGTGATAAATAAGGTTTAAAAGGCTAGGCCAGCGATTTCCCACCGGTGTGCCGTAAGAATTTTTAAAACATGCAATACCTGACTATTTAGTCAGGGGCACTGACCTCTTTTTCCTTAGATTCTCAAAAAATAACAACACCCAACACAGTTGCCATCCAGTGTGAAAAAATCAAAATTATACCTTTTTTTTCCCAGATCGGCCAAAAATATATTTTTTGGTGTGCCACAGAATTTTAGTAATTAGTTTTATGTGTGTCGTGAGATGAAAAAGGTTGAAAATTACTGGGGTAGGCTAAAAAGTACTTTTGTACTTTTGCCTTCAGAATTAACTTCTTTTTCTCATTGATTTTTATCATTGCAGTGAAATCTCATATTAGGCTTTATTTTTGTACTGCTTTAGAAGAGACAATTGAAAAGAAAAAGAGTGCAGTGATTTTTCTGAGTTGGATGAATTATTGTCGTTGTGTTCTTGGCCCTGTTCTTATTGCCCTTCTACTCATCCATACCATTAAGGTATGGATGGGATAGTCCCACAACCCTATAGAAAAATCTCAGTATGATGCTAATCATTATCTTTATTTTATAGGGGGCTAGTTTTGTGTTTCAGAAATTCAAAATGACTCAGACTGTTCCATTATGTAATTATTTTGTGGAAAGAATTTGATCTAAAATTTGCAGGTCATAGTTTACACGAAAACAAAACAACCTTAAAAAATCAGATATATAAATACAGTTGGTGTAACATTTATAAATGTTTCAGTAATAGCCTCTGCCATGTGTAGCTTAATATGTTTGGAAACTAAAATAAAATTCATTCCAGTTGCTGCTGTTTAAAAATGTTTCTGTGATTTTAAAAAAAGACAAAAGGTCAAAATATAAACACATGTTCCACATAAAAGTGGAGCCAAGAAGATATACTGTATACAGTTATTCCTGTATCCGTTTGGCTAGGGACTGACATTGTTTAGTTTACATTAGCTGTTCCAAGACAAAATAGTTCATAGCAGTGATATTGAGGGGATTTTTTTGGATCAAAAAAAAAGAAGAAGGAAAAAACTTCCATTTGTTTAAATATATTTCAGACCCAAAAAGCATCATTCCAGAAGATTATCTAAATTAAAACACGACTCAGCTGTTTCATCTCAGTTACTATAGAAAGCTAAAATTTGTTAAATGATATTTTTAAATTTAATAATTGTTAACATTTGGCTGCTTAACTACCAGACATTGAAAAAAGCTTCTTATACATCTTTAGCCCTCCCCGAAGTAAGTGGTGGAGTCAGGATTTGAACCCGACAGTCTGAGTTCAGAGCCTTGACCTTAACCATGGTGCATATACTTCATTTTCAGTAATTCTTCCAGCAGTAACATGATTGAAAAGAACCACATATCAAAACTTAAGCTACCTACTTTTCCTTCTAGAAATGTGCAGTCTAGTCCAGCCTTGTCCCATTTACAATTTTTTTGTCTATTCCATTCACATTAGCACTTCATATACTTTGAAAACTCAATCAAAACTTTTTTGTTTATGTACCCTCACTAGCAAAATGCAAAGAACATAGGTACACAGGCTTGTCTTGCTGGTAAAGAGTTCACCTTCTTGTGACCTACCTACATTTCCTATGTTACTGATTCTGCTTATATGATCCTCATGCGAAATCCAAAACTTGTATGTTCCCATGAGCCTGCTTCTACCACCGTGAGTGCAGGCTGCCTTCCTCCCTTATTGTGTGAATCCTGCCCACCCCTCAAGGCTCACTCGCTCTTTGGAGCCCTCCAGTTTTTCCTCTCGCTCCAGCACAGACCTCCCCGTTCTTTAAAATTCAGATTAACACATCTGCCCACTTACCATCCACCTCTCCTTGTATGTTCTTCAGGCGCCTAAAGATAATTTTGTCCTAAACTGAATGTGTTATCTTCTGCCTCAGTTGTAATTCTTTCTTGTACATACATCTTCCTGCCCCCCGGACCCCTGCCACAGTCCACTAATTTGATAAACATAATCAGTTAAAGCCTCTTTCCTCAGCCTCATACTTCTTAAACCTACGCATTGTTTAAGGAAAACAAACATATTGCTTTTAGTTGCTGAAATTTTAGAGTAATGACAGCCCAACAGAAGGTCGAGGGTTCAATTCCCAGGCAGGCACATACCTAGGTTGCCTGGGCATGTGTAGGAAACAGCTGATCACTGTTTACACACACACACTTCCTCTCTATCTAAAAAAAGTGATGACAGAAAAAATGAGAAACACTGGAAACTTAAAAAAAAATGACTTCACTCTGGCATGGACTGTGGGTTTGAATCCTGGCTCTGCTGTTTATAACATGTGGAATCTTGAGCAAGTTACTTTACCGTTTGTGCCTCAATTTCCTCATCTCTGAAATGGGGATAATGATAGTACTTACCCTAGAGGGTTGCCATAAGAATTGAATGAGTTAACACTGTCTGGAATATGTTCATTGTTATGAGTTTCATGAGGAAAGAAGAGAGGAAGGAAGGAAGGAAAAGGGAAAAGAAAAGAAAAAGGAAGTTTTAAATGTCAGTGAGATCATCAGTTTTTTAAAATGAAATTTGATTGGAAATATAAGAAATAAGAGGTTGCTTTTAAGGCAGTTGCGGTAATAGTAACTTTAAAAACAACAACCATGCTCCTTCAAATCTCAAGTCTTCTACTTGCACTTGAAATGCAAGGCAAATAGTCTGACTTTTTTCTTTAAAGCAATGGGGTAAAGTTTTGCTTCATTTGCACAACATCCCCTATCTTGAGAATCAGTGTTTAACTGATAGAATAAATAAACTTGTGTGTGCAAGACCTCCAAGTTTATGATTTTATTTAAGTTTTAACAAATCATTTTAAAGCACCTTGGGAAATAGTAGGTAGGAATATTGAAAACCGTCACTTTATTTAAATGAGGCAGATGTTTATAGTAAAAACATTGATATGTGTCTGAAATAGAAATTAATTGGAAAAAATAGTTGGATTTAATTGACAGCTTGTTGCCGTTTTCTCATGTCATAATATTTATGAAAGTAAGCTCAGGGTAGGACAAATTTAT
This sequence comes from Myotis davidii, assembly GCF_000327345.1. Lineage (NCBI taxonomy): Eukaryota > Metazoa > Chordata > Mammalia > Chiroptera > Vespertilionidae > Myotis > Myotis davidii. The sequence continues at coordinate 1,202,947 of NW_006299390.1, read as the reverse complement.
ACTTAGGTTTTACATTAGAATGTGGTTTTATTCCAAAACCCCATAATTCTGTACTTGCTCCACTAAAAATTGCTAGCTTACTAGAGTTTTAGAAGAAAAAAGACAGTCCTTTTGAATAACTGTTTTTATGGAGTTATTCACAAGTCTTTAATTTATTTTTATTTATTGATTTTAAAGAGAGAGGTGGTGGGGGGATCAAACCTGTAATCTTGGCATATTGGAATGGTGCTCTCGCCATCTGAGAGCTACCCGGCCACGGCTTTGATTTCTCATTTGACTGTCATTAATAGCAGTTTGACAACTAAATAATAATAGGACTTTTGATTCATAATAATTCCTTAAAATAATTTCTTTAAAAACAATCCAAAGTACTTCAGTATTTGAATGTTAACATTCATTTGTTAAAAGGATATTTTGTAAAAAATATTTTAGCAACACATTTATCATTAAAAGGTACAAAGTTTACCCTGGCCAGTAGGGCCCAGTTGTTTGGGTGTTGTCCAGTGCACCAAAAGGTTCCTGGTTTGAATCCCAGTCAGGGCGCATGCCTGGGTTACAGGCTAGATCCCTGGTAAGGGGCGTGCAGGAGGCAACTGATAGATGTTTCACTATCACAAAGGTGTTTCTCACTCTCCCTCTCCCTTCCTCTCTCAGAAAAATCAAGGAAAAAAAATCTTCTTTAAAAAAAAGGGTACAAGTTTCAGCTAATGCAGATGAATGTGTTCTGGAGATCTAATGTATAGCACAGAGATGAAAGTTACCAATACTGTATTATATACTTGAAATTTCCTAAGAGGATGGATCTTAAATTAAATCTCTCTCTCTCTCTCTCTCTCTCTCTCTCTCTCTCTCTCTCTCTCTCTCTCTCTCACACACACACACACAATAGTAGCTAAGTAGAGTTGATATAATATAAGTTATTTAACAAAGGAAACCATCAACAACATGAAAAGACAACCCACTGAATGGGAGAACATATTTGCCAATACATCTGATAAGGGCTTAATATCCAAAATTTATAAGGAACTTATAAAACTCAACACCAGAAAACCCAAACAACCTAATTAAGAAATTGGCAAAGGATCCGAATGGACACTTCTCCAAAGAGGACATACAGATGGCCAATAGACATATGAAATGATGCTCAATGTCACTAGTCCTCAGAGAAATGCAAATTAAAACCACAATGAGGCATTATCTCAACCTCTCAGAATGGCTGTCATCAATAAATCAACAAACAACAAGTGCTGACAAGGATGTGGAGAAAAGGAAACACTAGTTCATTGCTAGTGATAATGGAGATTGGCGCAGCCACTATGGAAAACAATACGGAGTTTCCTCAAAAAATTAAAAATGGAAATGCTTTATGACCCAGTGATTCCACTTTGGGGGATATATCTGAAGAAACCTAAAACACTAATTTGAAAGAATGTATGCACCCCTATGTTCATTGCCGTGTTATTTGGAACAGCCAAGATTTCTTTCTTTTTACATGTTCTGATTCCTAATCTTTTGTTGGTAATATGCACTGAAAAAATTTTTCAGTCTTAAACATTTCTTTTTATTTTGTTTTGGTGACTTTGAGCAGAATTTCTTAATTTTGAAGTAGTCTAACATTTGTCCTTTTCTTTACACTTATGCTTCTTCGGCCTTAAGGAATCCATCTACCCCCAATTTTTTAAATGTCTTTATTGTTTTATAAATATTAAAGTCTTGAGTTTCAGACTCAGGGTTTTAGTCCATCTATAATTTATTTTTGTGTATGGCCTGTGTGTGTTTTTAATAACTAGGATTTTTTCTATTACAAACAGGGTGGGGCAAAAGTAGGTTTATCGTTGTGAGTACGTGAAACACAGTTTGTTCTTGTATTATTGCTTATTAATTATTGTATTATTTTCCATATGAACAACTGTGAACCTACTTTTGACCCAGAATATATAAAAGAAATTGGTAAAACTCAATAATAAAAAGCTTCTAATCAAACTGAGCATAAGATTTAACAGTTCAATAAAGAAGACATAAGAATGGCCAATAAGCACGTGGGATGGTGCTCAGTATTTTTAGTTACAAAGGAGATGAAAATTAAAACCACGATGAGATGGCATTAAAGACACACTAGAATGATTGGAGGAAGTTATACCTTATGTTGCCTGTGAGAATATAAAATGGTATAAACACTTGGAAAAACATGGGTTTTTATAAAGTTAAACATTCACCTACCTGGGACCCAGCAATCCCACTCGAGTCACATTGACTCAAGAGAAATGCTTATGATCACAAAAAGTCGTGTGTGAGTGTGTGTGTGTGTGTGTGTGTGTGTATTTACAGAAGCTTTATTCAAAATAACCCAAACTATAAATAACCCAAATGTCCATTAACATAAGAATAGATAAGCAGATTGTGGTTTACTCATACAATGGAATAAACAATATTTTAACAATAATTAAACAATTATTTAACAATAATTTTAAAAAGAACAGATTATTGATCCTCTCAGTAGCAAGAATGAATCTGACATTTATATGAAAATCAAAGACAGATACAATTAAACTATGGTGGTAGAAACCCTAACAGTGGTTTTGTATGGCACAGGGGGAATTGGCTATATGGGGGCTCATGGAATCTTTCCAGAGTGTCCAAAATGTTTTAATTTTAATTGGAGTGTTGTACATAGGTGTATATATTTGTCAAAACTTACTGAGTTGTGCATTTCATTGTATGTCAGTTTTTCACCTTGATTTTTAAAAATGGAAACATGCTGTCCTTGAAATCCCCTTTTCCATATTTTAATAGAAACATTTCATTGCTTTCTGCACTAATTATTTTTGTTGGACACTAACATCTGGGTTACATTTTCATAATTATGGGTCATAAATGGAATTGCTTTTTGCTACTTGTACAAAAAGTCAAAGGCTAGTCAAGCCCTCCTGCTTTTAATTTCATTTTATGTTTCCAGTCAGTACTGTTTTAATGTATGAGTTCTCACAAATTTTGTACTTGTGTAGATATCACTTGCATTTGTCCACATAATGTTTAGGTATCAGAGTGAACAACACCGGTTGTATTAGTTTTCCATTAGCACTATTAATTCAGCATTTGTTGAACCTAATATTTTATATCAAGTGGTGCTCTAGGCCCTGGAGATACAATAGTGAAACAGACAGACAAGGGAGGACCTTGCCCCACAGAGCTTGCAGTCTAGTGTGGGAGGAAAATAAGGATAATAGATACCTTTAGATAGCACTGGTCACTGTGAAGAAAATGAGACAGGTGGCTGCCTGGACGTGGGCATGGAGGCGGGTTGGGACACCCCGAGGCATCCTCCGGCTTCGTGTATGAAAATTAGCATAAACCGAACAGAGGGTGGTTATACATTATTTCATTTAGAAACTATATAAATTAGTTTTGTTTTGAAGGTAGGTGTTAAACTGGAATAGCTGTTATACCCCAGAGGATGGGGCTGTTATGCCCTTCCCTTGCTATTCCTTTGTTGTTGAATTTTATAGAATCTTAATTTTTTTTAATCCTGAGAGATTAAACATAGCCTTGTTAAGAACACAAAAATTAAACTGTAACCAAAATTTTAAAATGAAGTTTAAAAATTAAAAAAATAAAGCAATAAAACAAGTGGGGCAAGGAGCTCGCTCTGTTCGCTCCCCAGAGTGTGTTGATACACGGCACGGATATTTACTCGGGCCTCTGCTCCGCCAGGCACTGCTCGGGCTTTGGGCACAGAGAGGTGGGAAGACCAGCAGGTCCTGCTGCGCTGGCACCAGAGGATCACAGGTGGGGAGGCCCTAGGAGTAGAGAGGCTCGTTCAGTTTACCCCAGGTCATGGAGGGCTTTTCTTGTAAGGATACTTCAGGATTAAAGAAGACTTGAGTCAGTTACACTTCTGGGTCTCCTGGGAGCAAAGGCATTGAGACTAGTCTGGTGGAATATGGTTTGGGAGCTGAGGGGATTTCTGGTTAGACCAGCGGGAAGATATTCATAGAAACACAGAACTCTCAGTATTCCACTGGAATGGCATTTGGGAGGAAGTCAAAACTATATGAATATTTCTGTATTTTTCCTCGAGGATTCACTAAGATTTTAGCTGTATCCCTTTAAACTGTTAGCAGTTTAGTATATTCTTAAGTCACATTTCATGTTTCTCCAGGCAGATAATACATTTTCTACTAGTATTGTGTGTGTTTTTCTGTTTTGTTGTTGTTGTTGTGTGTGTTGGGGGTTTATAAATACACTCACAGAATATTTATAGATAGGAAATGCTAAAGGTGGAAATCAAGAGTCTGAGAAAACTTAATTTGACTTATCCCATTTTAAAACCATCTGTTGCTCTGGCCAGGTGGCTCAGTTGGTGGAGCATTGTCATATACACCAAAAGGTGGCGGGTTCAATTCCCAATCAGGGCGCATACCCAGGTTGCAGGTTCGATTCCTGGTGGGGACGTGTAGAGGAGGCAACCCACCATTGTTTCTCACATCAGTGTTTCTCTCTCTCTCCCTTTCACTCTCTCTGACGTCAATAAAAACATGTACTCGGGTGAGGATTTAAATAAACATCATCATCTGTTAACCTTTGTGAATTTGTACTGCTGTTTACTTTGTATATGTTAAAGTGGAAATATTAAAATTGGTAACATTAGCTCACAGTAAATAAACATCAATCTTTTACATTTGAATAGTTTACAGACACATTTATCATTAAAAGGTACAAAGTTTACCCTGGCCAGTAGGGCCCAGTTGTTTGGGTGTTGTCCAGTGCACCAAAAGGTTCCTGGTTTGAATCCCAGTCAGGGCGCATGCCTGGGTTACAGGCTCGATCCTGGTAAGAGGCGTGCAGGAGGCAACTGATAGATGTTTCACTATCACAAAGGCGTTTCTCACTCTCCCTTTCCCTTCCTCTCTCAGAAAAATCAAGAAAAAAAACTTCTTTAAAAAAAGGTACAAAGTTTCAGCTAATGCAGATGAATGAGTTCTGGAGATCTAATGTATAGCACAGAGATGAAAGTTACCAATACTGTATTATATACTTGCAATGGTAAATGGGATTTTTTTTCTTTTTTAAATTTCTTTTTCTGAGAGTTCATTATGAAGCAGTATATTAGTGCTTGGTGACCTAGGTTCAAATTCTCCAGCTTTGCCACAGGGGGCTGTGAAATCTAAAGCAAATTAATCAATATCTCTGAGCCTCATCAGTAAAATGTCATGGTTGCAAGGATTAATGTAAAACATCTGACATAGTTTTCTCCTCATACTTGTTCCTATGCATACAGATTTTTCATGCAGTATAACCATACTGCTGTAAAATTTTCAAGTCTTACTTTTACTTGATCTATTTCCATAATGTAAAAATCCTATATAATAAAGAGGTAATATGCAAATTGACTGTCACGCCCTTGCACAAGATGGCGGCCCCCCTGTGGTCAAAGATGGACGCCACAAGATGGCCGGCAGGGGAGGGCAGTTGGGGGGACCAGGCCTGAAGGGGAGGGCAGTTGGGGAGGGACCAGGCCTTCAGGGGAGGGAAGTTTGGGGTGACCAGGCCAGCACGGGGGGGTCCCAGATTGGAGAGGGTACAGGCTGGGTGAGAGTCACCCTCCCCCCCCCCAGTGCATAAATTACATGTACTGTGCCTCAAGTTTTTTATAGTTACTGTTTTGAAAATATTGAAGTATTAAAAAGTAATAGGCCCATGACATTCTACCACTAAATATACTGAGTACTGCATGATGTCCTGTATGTAAATAATATGGACAATAAACTTATTTCTGCTTCTCTCAAGAAATAAAGTTTTTAAAAACCTTACTTCTTGAGCTAACTAAAACCAAATCCAAGAAGAAACTGCAGAGCTGAGTTGAGTTGGGGAGTGGGCCCATAATAGGATTACTGGTTGAGTGGTACACTTTCATACACCAGCCTGAAATTGCAGCTCACAATATAGAGATTTGTATGTCATGGACCTTGGGGTTACACAAAAATTGTCAAAACCACGTATCTTAAATTTGAGAATATCAAGGATATGTTGTCCTTTACCTAGTAACAACTACAGTATACGTGGGCATTTTAAATTTTGTTTCCTAATTTTTTTTCATTGTAAAATTATGCTGCTGAAGTTATATTCATACATTGTTTTTTCTTTCTCTAGTGGTATTTCTTTAGGATAAATCTTTTAAAATAGAATTATTCTATTAAAGGGCACAAACCTTTAATGGCAGTTGATGTAATTGCCAACTTATAAAAATATTCTATAGATTTACACTGTCTTCAGTTAAGTAGATTAAGCTATCTATAACGAGTTTTTTATTTAAAGTGTTTAAATTGATTGTACAGGTGAAATATTTTAATTTGTATTTCTTTAGCTACAAGTAAATGTAAACATTTAATTTTCATACATCTGTGACATTTCCTCTTGATTATTTATTCACTTATTTTTTCCATATTTAACTTAATGGGATCACTTAACAATTCAGTTTCTTTTCATGGCTGTGGCTAAATAGATTTTTATCTAATATTTCTGCCTTTTTTTTTCTTTTAGCTGCAGTAATAAACCGGTTCACAAGGCGTGCCTCAGGTAAGTCTGACTGAATTATGGATTGTGCTTACTAATGGTGACATTTTTCAAATGATTGCAGTATTGGAGAAGGTATGAAAAGAATAGTTGCTATAGAGCAGTGATTTTCAACCGGTGTGCCGCAAGAATTTTAAAACATGCAATACCTGACTATTTAGTCAGGGGCACTGAGCCCTTTTCCCTTAGATTGTCAAATTTAAAAAATGACAGCAGCCAACACAACAAAGCCATCCAGTGTGAATGAATCAAAATTATACCTATTTTTTGGTCAGATTGGGAAAAAAAATGTTTAGTTTCTCTGTGCCATGAGTTGGAAAAGGTTGAAAATTGCTGATATAACCCAGCTGGTGTAGCTCAGGAGGTCACAGTTCGATTCCAGCCAGGGCACATGCCTGGGTTGCAGGCTCGATTCCCATTGTGGCACGTGCAGGAGGCAGCTGATCAATGATTCTCTCTCATCATTGATGTTTCCATCTCTCTCTCTCTCTCCCTTTCCCTTTCTCTCTGAAGTCAATAAAAATATATTTAAAAAAGAAAATTACTGCTATAAAGTAGTATTTTATTTGTCATTTGCCCAGAAAAACGTAACCTGTGATATATGCAATAACTAGGAAATAATTGGAAATATTCTCCGATTGGCTAAACTTAAAATCATACTGTGCACTGAGATTAATGTACCTTTTTAAATGGAGACGCTCACCCTAATTTGTTTATTCCTGCTTTTGATCAGTTATTATCTGCATGGTTATCTGATTGAGGAGACACAGTTTAGAAGCAGTGATTTTGAAGACTGGGTAAAGGACGCTACAAATAGTGTTTGATGGTAGTTTTTAATAAAGGGCAGAAAAACTTAAAATGCACTTACCAGAAGAACGTGTCATCGTGTGCCATTTAGAATCAGAGCAAACGGCTTTACATTTGTTAATGCCCCTGTGGTTATTGCTGACGTAAGGATACCACAGTCACCTAATGCATATTCACAGTGATAGACCTTTGCATGAATGAGTGCTTAAAGTAGGTCACTACCTACACTGGTCAGGAGTACAGGATACAACTGGGAGAGCATTTCTATCCAAAATGAAAAGGAAATATTCTACTTTGGCTCTTTTGAAACCCATTTCTACTCTTAGGAATTACTTATCTGTATGTATATCTTTTTAAATACACAGAAGTCATACACAATCTGTTTTAGAATTTGTATGTAATTAACATTGAAAGTTTGGGGTTTAATTTTTCTTTAAGCTTATTGTAGGTTTTCTGTTTTGGAAGGTCACTCTTTTTGGTGGAAAAAATAGAAATATACCACTTATTGTTGTAATTATAAAAAATTAGCTGTGGTGGTAGATGTAGTCTCCCAATAAAACTCTGAGATTAAAACTAAGGAAACAGCAATCTTGTTTCATTGTTCATCTAGTATGCCATATGGGAAAGACCCTACCTAGCCTGTGGAGTTACACACACTTGAGTTCAAACCATCCATTTACTCTGTGAATTTGCATGTACATTCTTTACCTCATTGAGTTTTACTTTCTTATTTTCACTCTTTCAGTTTGGGGTCATACCAGCTACAATCATACGTGTTGTGATGGTTAATTAGATGGTTTTCATAAAGCAGAATGTCTAGGCTCTCAAATTTGTTCGTGGTTCTTCTCTAGAACATTGTTTACAGCAAAAGAAAATAGTAAAACCCTCAGCGCTATGCCTTAGCCTGTTATTGTAAAAGCTTTAAAGAGTTATAACACTATTTGATAGTCATCCTTTAATATAGGCATCTCTCTTTATTGTTTGTACTTTATCATTTTTAAGAATATTTTAATGACTTTCCTCTATGGTTTTCCCTCTCCCTCTCCCCCGAATTAAAAAAAAAAATGTCTAGAAGTGTCCCATTAATCTTGAAACAATGCCTCGCAGCATGAGGTCACACCTCTCTCTGAATTTTTTTAACCCCAGGGTTTTATTTTGAAAAAAGTCATGTTTATAGGGAAGTATAAAGAATAATTCAGAGATCACCTTTATCTAGATTTCCCAGTTGTTAATATTTTGCCACATTTGCACACTCTTTGCCTTCCTTCCTTACACATGCATGTACCCACACTTTTGTTTTTTTTAACTGAACCTTTTAGGAATCCTAAATCCTTCATGGATATCTCCTAAGAACAAGTTATATTCCTCTACATAATATAACACAAGGACTTTAATCTTGATAAGTGCTATTAACTAATATATAGTCTAGAGTTCCATTTTCTCAGTTGTTTTGATATGTCCTCTCTCCCCCTCTCTCTTTTTTTTTAAATCTGAACAATGAAGATTTAATTAAAAAAATAAAATAAAATGTACAATTCAGTGTTTTTTATTATACTCAGAGTTGTACAATCTAACAATTACCACTAATTAAACGGTCGCGGCATTAGGAAGGTTGAGAATCACAGGTCTAAGGTTTATTTCTACCTCATGTTGCTGGCTCCTACCCAGCCTGGCCCTGGTCCGGGCTTGGGCAGGAGGCAACCAACTGATGTGTTTCTCTCACATGGATTATTTCTGTCCTTCCCTCTCTCCCCTACTCTCTCTAAACATCAATGGGGAAATATCCTCGGGTGAGGATTAAAAAAACAAACAAAGGTGGGTAACCTGGTCAGAAGGTCAAATCTTCAAAGTGCATGCAAGCTGCTCCTCCCAGGGGGTCCAGACTGAATGTTCTAGAGCATCTCCAGGAAGGCCTGCGGGGATGGTGCCTCCACATTCTGGAAGGTGTTCTGGACTCTGCCATACAGGATGAAGTATTTCAGCTCCAGACAGATGAACCCGAAGTGGTCCTCATCGAACAGGATGAAGACTCCAGGGCAGCGCCTGGTGTAGGGGAAGCCATGCTGGTAGCAGTAACAGTGTCCACGCCATAGAAACACATCCTGCAGGTTCGGGGACGGTTCCGATCTATTGAGCTCACGCCCACAGGCAGAACAAACGGGACAGGTGGCTCCTCCGAAGCTGCAGCCCCGGACTCCCCAACGCTGGGCTGGGCAGGGCTCTGCCCACCATGGCCCTCGCTTTTTTTCTTTCTTTTCTTTTCTTCCCGGATCACCTGCTCGTCAATCTCCTGGACCACGCGGGAGAGCTCGTTGAAGTTGCGGAAGATCTCGCCATCTCGCAGCTGGATGCGGCGCTTGAGGTGGATGTCTAACGTCTCCATGGAGACTCGCGTGATCTTCGTGACCCTGGCACACTTCCCATGGAAGCTGAGCATAGCAATCTTTACTATTAAGCCCTCGTATTCGACTTGGAAGAGGCCTGGCCTGATGAGGTCGTCCGGGTGGCGTGGCGGGAGGTAGAGGCGGCGGTAGGTCACCAGCACCCGCCCCCGTCCTCCCCTAAGCGCGTTGGTGAATCCGTTCGGTGGTCTGTCCGGTCGCACTGGGTGGTGAACCTGTCCTTCTCAATCTGCACGTGGCGCTGGTGGGGCCTGCGGATGCGGCCTTCCATGCACTCCACCGCGGCTGATTTCCGCTCCGTCAGGCGAATTCTGAACGCGGGCTCGAACTGCGTTGGGCCATCCACATGGGTGTTAAGGGGAGGCCTGCATGTCCAACCAGTAATGCCTAAGCCGTCCACCGCGACATTCAGCAGTGTTCTATAGTCATTACCGAGCTGCCACAATCCCAAAATGTGTCTGTACGGGTGGAACAGCTTCGCATAGACTTCTCGATAAGACAATCGATCATCTCCAGGTTCTGCAAGTTTTCACCAACGCCCAACTCCTTGCGGCAGCGCCGTCTCCAGATGCTGTCGGTGTGCAGGATGTGGTGGAATCTGGTGCAGGCCTGGGCCAGGCTGAGCAGATCGGTGCCGGGGAGCCAGGCCAAGATCTCCACCAGCATCTCCACCGGCATCCTGCAGCG
>NW_006299390.1:1191620-1192453 GCF_000327345.1 Myotis davidii | reverse complement strand
CCCACACAGCATCCTGCTCCTGCATCTGCCTCCATGTGCTTTTCTGCGGGGGCTGGGTCCCACTTGCCCTCCGCTGCTGCCTTCTCAGCTCGGCCCTGGCACTCCTGAGGACACCGCTTGCCTTCAGCCGCTGCTGTCTCAGCTGGGCGCTGGCGCTTCTGACGACACCAACATCCCAGTGAAGAGCCCACACCGCAGAGGCAAGCGCACTCCTCCATGCCTCCAGGTGTAATAGCCACTACAGCATGCCTCTCTTTTTTTTTATATTCAAGCTCATTCAAGGCTTTTATGTTGCAACTCTGCGTTTCTTATTTTTCATAAATTGACTCCCTGAAATATTTGCAATCTGCTCTTTTAGAGTTCTGAAGGTCATCCCTAACAGTGAAACAGTTCACGGTATCGCCTGTTCGGAATTCTTAGATTGCGTGGGCACAGCCACTGTCTGGTCATTACGCCCCATTGCTGTTCATGAAATCTTTGTGTTGGCATTTAGTGTTGCTTTCATGAACTGGTGTTGAGCATTGCTTGCTCTAATACATAATTATTTCTTATAATAGGAGTGAAAATCTAATTCCAAATTATGAATTTTCTGATTTTCTCTTCTCATGTGGATAATTAACCACATCTAGATTTTTAAGCATAACATGAGCATTGAATTATGCAGTATATTTTTAGCAGAGCTAAAATGTTATGTTTTTTCCTAAACGAGAATTTAGAATAATTCAGAGGTGAAATTAAGTTGTTTTTTTTTACATTTTTAAAATAAATCTTTATTCAGATTATTGCAGATGTTCCTCTTTTTTCCCCCCCATAGTTCGCCTCCACCCGGTTCC
>NW_006299390.1:1133601-1189590 GCF_000327345.1 Myotis davidii | reverse complement strand
TTAACCTATGCCGCCATCTTGGTTTTTCCCCCCAAAATTAAGTTTTAAGTCTCACAACCCACTGTGTAAAATGACATACTAAAAATTCCATGACATGGATGGAACTGGAGAGCATTATGCTAAGTGAAATAAGCTAGTCAATGAAGGAAAAATACCACATGATCTCACTCATACATGGATAATAAAGACCATTATAAACTTATGATCAATAATAGATACAGAGGCAGAGCTGCCTCAAACTGATTGTCAAACTGCAGCGGGAAGGCCGGGGAGGGTTAGGGGGCAGGAGGGAGGGGGGTAAGAGATCAACAGAAGGACTTGTATGCATGCATATAAGCATAACCAATGGACATAAGACACTGGGGAGTAGGGGAGGCCAGGGAACTGTCAAGGGCGGGAAAAGAAAAAGGACACATATGTAATACCCTTTGTAATACATTAAGCAATAAAAAAAATAAAAATTCCATGAAATCACCCCAAACAGAAAATTATTAGTTTCAAAGAAAGTGGTGAAATAGCAGAAGTTCAGATCTTGTCTCGAATCTGATTCAGGGAACATAAGCTCCCTTTTGTTTTGAAAATATTGTGTAGCCATGGTGTTCATGGTTTTTACTCTGAAGTTATTTGATGAAATATTTAGCCCCAGTGATTTTTCCAGGGATCATTCTCCAGTTATCACAGTATTTTCCTGATATGACTGTATTGACATTTATATTAAATGGGCATTTTTGAAATGAAAATTTTGAAGTTTATTTCAAACTCGGTAATCACCAACACTAGGTGGATAAAGCACATTGGAGGAATACTTCTTTAATTAATTGATTCATTCAGCAAACATTTACTGAGTCCCTACTATGTGCCAGATACAGTGGTAGGGATACAAGAAGAGTCAGATATAGCCCTTGGGAAGTTCATAGTCTAGCAGGGAAGTGGACTGTGACTCTGTGTGGTAAATACCACAATATACACTAGAGAAAAGGAGAAAACATATAGTTCTTTCAGGGTGTGGCTCACAGGTGCCATTTGAGCTGATCTTAAAATTAAGGCTCATAACATGGGTTTGAATAGGAAGGGAAACATTTGTGTTTTATTACTAATAACTCGCTATTTTATTGTAAACAGTCTGTTTTCATAGAACTGCTCTGCACTCGCCTCTGCCATCAAGCACCTGTGGCATGGAGTAAGCAGATGCCCATGGCCATGGCCAGCAGGGGCTTAAGGCCAAGAGCTACTTCTGCCTTTAACCCCTTCCCCGGCAGAAACGTGTATACACGTTTTCACAAAATGTTCTTTTTTCAGTCGTCGACGAGTATACTCGTCTAAAACTTTACCTTCAAAAACCAGCTACATACGTACCATTCTAAATAATTTCATCTAGAAACTTTCTGAGGAAATACTATTCTTAACCACAAAAATGGGAAGAAAAAATAATTACAAACTGTTTTCATAACCAGCATCAAAAATACTATATAGAACCAAAATAAAAAAATTAGTCTGAAAAAGAAACGTTTTTAACAAAAAAATTGTTGGGGAAGGGGTTAACTTACTTACCATTGTTTTAAAATCTGAGTGTCTTGCCCTAGCCGGTTTGGCTCAGTGGGTGGAACGTTGGACTGTAGACTCAGGGGTCCCAGGTTCAATTCTGGTCAAGGGCACATGCCCAGGTTGCAGGCTCAATCCCGAGTAGGGGGCATGCAGGAGGCAGCCAATCAATGATTCTCTCTCATCATTGATGTCTCTCTCTCTCTCTCTCTCTCTCTCTCTCTCTCTTTCTCTCTCTCCCCTCTCCCCTCTCCCTCTCCCTCTCCCTCTCTCCCCTTCCTCTTTGAAATCATAAAAATATATTTTAAAAATGAAATGTAAGTATCTTTTACCAGAGTTGGCAGTCTGGTCTCTGGGTTTAGATTGACCTGGGTTGGAGTACTGCCTCTGCTACTCACATATCCCATGTCCACTTATTGTTAAAGAGATGATACCCAGGGAGAGGCTGAAATCAAGACTCAGACAGTTCAACCAAGGCAACAGGATGAAACCAGAAGTGCCAGCAGAGGAGAGAGGAGAGGGGGACCTAGAGAGGTTCTCTGAGATGCCCAACCAGAGTCTCTGGGGATCTTTGTCCAGGCTTCTCCTTCAGATGGAGTGAAAGTAGCTCTTACCACTCCATGCACCTGTCTGTGCCCAGGCTGATATTAAAATGGATTCTCCCCTGTGAATAGGTACAGATAAAACCAAATGGACACTCACCCCTAGCCTCTTCCCTCTCTTTCTTCCTCTTCTAGCAGAGGTCATTTACTGCTACTTTTTAAGCACAGTATGTTCTAGCAGGCCTTAGCCTGCTGTAGGAATTAGATTCCAGTGGAATCTATGGGAAGTGTTGAGTCTGGTTCTTTTTTGTTAGGCCCAGGAATGCTGATAACCTATCTTAAGGCCAGTGAGAAATTCAATTATCTCTTGAATTTAACTATATTTTCTCCAGAGTTCTCTTCAAGTTCTCTAGGGAAGAGAGGGAGGAATGCAATAGTAAAAACATGGTAACAGTTCAGGGCAAGGCAGGGTAGGATGTCTCCTGCTCCTGTGTCCTCAGATTCTTCACACCAGCAGACTCGGGGATTTAGAAAGTGACATGGGATGCCTGTGTAGCTCCCTTAGCCCCTTGTGTGTCCTGGTTGCTGGCACTGCCTATAAAACTGACACGAGTAGATACGATGGACATTGTAACTTATAACCACTAGAGGCCCGGTGCACAAATTCGTGCACCAGTGGCGCCTCTCAGCCTGGCCTGCAGGATCGGGCTGAAACTGGCTCTCCAACATCCCCTGAGGGGTCCTGGATTGTGAGAAGGTGCAGGCCAAACCCAGGGACCCTACCAGTGCACAACTGGGGCTGGGGAGGGACACGGGAGGTTGGCCAGCCAGGGAGGGACTGCAGGAGAGTTCCAAGGTGTGTCTGGCCCATCTCGCTCAGTCCCGATCAACTGGACCCCAGCAGCAAGCTAACCTACCGGTTGGAGCATCTGCCCCCTGGTGGTCAGTGCATGTCATAGTGAGCAGTTGAGTGGTGGCCTTAGCATATTATTAGCATATTACGCTTTGATTGGTTGAATGGAAGACCGGATGGCCAGACACTTAGCATATTAGGCGTTTATAATATAGGGTTCTCTAATTATGATCAGAATTTAGGTCACTGCTCCATAAATTTTCTGTGTGAAGGGCCAGTTTTCCCCCCTATTGCTAACCAGTACTTTTGTAAAATGTAATAAAATTGCCATGGCAGAATCAAATAGCTAGAATAGTTCCTACACACTTGCATGCTCTGTACTAGTACTTATCTCATCATGGGCCATTGTGGTTTGGGCAACATGACCTTGGTATGCTCTGTCTGAGATATGAAAGTTCTCATAAAAAGCTTTTATAAGGGAAAATCACTCATTTATCTGAAAGAACTGCTTAGAAAAAAACAACAACAACAACCGTACCCCTTCGGCATTTTGTGAGGACAGATTACAGTGTGTACATGCCCCACAGTGTAGTGCAAGGGTGGAAAGTAGCAGCCCTGCTCCAGGCCCATGGTTCCCTGATTGTTACTGCTGCTGCCTGGCATGTGCCTGATCCTGTTGGGAATATTCCACGAACTTTGCTTGTGTAGCCTTGCTGCCCTTCCCACACGGCCCCAAGCAGGCTCCTTCCCCTTCAGCATTCTTTCTTTCTTTCTGGATGCCATCTGTATAGAGAGTACATCCTCCTGCTGCTGTTACTATTGTGCATCATTTAATATTGCAGTTTGTTTGTGTGTCTCTTTTCCTCTACTGAACTGTGAGCATCATGACAAATATCCACATTTGTCAAAGAAAAACACAGAAGTGAGAGTACGGGTGGATGGGAAGATTTGGCCAGACGTGTGTAATGAGGTTTAAGGTTCTTGAAGTAAGGACCAGCCATGTATGCAGTTACAGAGTGAGACTGCTAGAGCAGATGAAGTTTTTTATTGGCGTCAAGGAAGCAAACACAGTTTGAGGTTGGGATTGGACATTGAAGTCTTCTGTGATGGTGGCAAAATTGAGGAGGGAAATAATTGAGTCAGGTACCAATCAGGAGGGGTGCCTGAACGCTCTGAATCTCAGAGGGGCACAGGTGTTTGCACAGGAGGACCAAGTAGTGGTCTGGATGCCAGTGTGAGGAGCCATGAGCGTCCCTCATTACCTTTTGGACCCCACTGTGTGCAGGGAGTGGGTCTTTCTAAGAGAAGTGGTATTCTTGGAAAAGAACCAGGTTCCAGTTAAGGCAGAGAAATATCAGAAATGTTTCATAAAAGCACTTGAAGGTGTGGGGAAAGTGTTGGGAAGGAGAGTAGTAATGTACATGAGGAATCCATAGGTCAGCAATTCAACCAGAAGGGCATGGTTCGATTCCTGGTCAGGGCACATGCCCGGGTTGTGGGCTCAATCCCTGGTCAGTGGGGCATGCAGGAGGCAGCTGATCAGTGATTCCCATCATCATTGATGTTTCTATCTCTCTCTCCTTCTCTTTACCTCTCTGAAATCAATAAAAATATATTTTTAAAAGAAAAAAATGATATTCTCATTTGATTATACTTATTAATATTTGCATTTGTTCCATTAGAAACATCTTTAATATTTAGTAACTTAGTGTAATATGATAATTAGACTTTATTGTACCATAGTGAATTCTTGATAGAAACCATATCTATTAATTAAATTATTAACATATACACTTAATAACCTTGGCCCTGTATCTCTAATCTGTCAGTGGGTTAATGTTGACTTTTACTACTTTCTATTTCTATTGTCACTATACCCATTACCATGCACATAGATTGCTGTAGTGATACTAAGTGGCTTCTCTTGCTTTAGACTTCCTTTTTTCTGACTCATCTAGTAAACCTGTCATAATATTCTACATACGACATGTATTATATATTTGTGTGTGTGTGTGTGTGTGTGTGTATATATATATATAGTGTTGTTATTCTTTACCCGGGGATATTTTTTCATTGATTTTTAGGGGGAGGGGGAGAGACACAGAGAGAGAAACATTGATGTGAAAGAGAGACATCAATTGGTTGCCTCCTGCACGAGCCCTGGGGTTTGTAACTGAGGTATATGTCCTTGATCAGAATCAAACCCAAGATCCTTCAGTCATGTCTATATATTTTAAATCAATATTCAACTTGAGACCCTTAAGAACCTAGACTCAGTTACTGGCAAAAGTAGATCTACAGTTGTGAGTATGGGAAACACGGAATTTATTCTTGTATTGTTATTTATTAATTACTGTATTATTCCATAAGAACAACTGTAAACCTTTTACCCTGTTTTCTATTACCCCTAACAAAATCCTTGCCATCCAACCAAGCTGTGGCTACCTACTGTATTCTGAACATTCTTTAATTTTTGTTGTTATTGTTAATCCTCACCTGAGGATATTTTTCCATTGATTTTTAGGGAGAGTGGAAAAGAGAGAGAAAGACAGAGAGAAACATTGATGTCAGAGAAACATATCGATTGGTTGCCTCCTGCATGAGCCCCAACCAGGGCCTGGGCTGGGGAGGAGCCTGCAACCAAGGTACGTGCCCTTTACTGGAATTAAACCCGGACCCTTTGGTCCACAGGCCAGTGCTCTATCCACTGAGCAAAACTGCTTAAGGCTAAACATTCTTTAATTTCAAGTATATCATGTAATAGAGCAAAGTACTATTATTATCCCCATTTTATAGACAAAACTGAGGGACAGAGAAGTTAAATAACTAGTCCAAGGTCCCTCAGCTTGTCAAAGTTTATTTCCTCCAGATGTGGGCTTTTTGCACAGCCTTTCTTTGGGGCTGAAGTCTTACTCAGATGTCATCTTGAATGAATATCTGTGGAGTGATTCAGTTCTTCAGTGAGTGACACAGGATACCTACTATTTACTAGTACATGGAGGAGAATGCCTCTCCCAGGAACTCATGTTTCAGCCAAGATCTGGGAATAAGTGGGTGGCAGGATTTTGGGTGCGTGGTGGGGGAGCACTCCAGGGGATTCTATGTGCAAAGGCCTGGTGCTTACTCTCATTCATGGGCAAGTATGAATGTGTGTGTATTCTACTTCATCATTATGTGTTTGAGCTTATGCCACAAATATCAATCTATTTTTTAAGGTTTATTCCTCATGTGATTCCTATACAGCTGTATTTATTTAAACACAGCACCTCAATGAGGTAGTTCATAATAGCCACACTTTACATATGAAAAAAAATTGGGATTCATAATGCTTAGTAATGTACAAAGGGCACGCAGTTAATAAGTGGCAGGGAAAAAATGGCAGAGCTGAGATATGCCTCACTCTATCTGAATCCTGTGCTCTCTCCCCACGCTGTACATCAGCCACTCTCTATTTCACCGCAGATAATAATTTATCCTACTGCCTGAACAGGTAAACTAATCTCCTTAAGCAGCTGGTAAGTTAGCGGAGTGCAGAGACCCTATTTAGTACTTAGTGCTTGCATCTGTCATAGCACCAAGCACAGCTTTAAAATAGAGTTGTTTCCGTGTGTTGGTTTCACTAAAACTGGAGGCATTTTGCATATGATAAAATAAAATTTTATTAGTTTACAAGCGAGTTGTTTGCAGGGTGCCTGTGTCATTTTCATAAAAACAGAAAAAGCTATTTTTTTTTTAAAATACCAGTCAGTAGTTCTGAAATCCATGGAGCATATAAACTAAATTGAAGACCTAAGCTCATGATTATTTGTTCTGCAAGATAGCAAAATTTGGTGGCAAAGAATACTTTCAGTTTTGTTGCCTACCTTTATCACTTACGTTCCCTGGTATCATAGATGAACAATTGTGGGTACTCTTGTCAGAACCACACAGGGTCCCTGAATTATATATCATCCACTTTTGTTGTTAGAATTTCATTGAATAGTCCCTAGAGTTGCACTTATTATTTTGCAAATACCGCTTCCTTGTCAATGACTGCTCTGTGGTTTTATCCTTAGTTATTTTTGGTAACTGGGTGGAATCTTTATTATATTGTTTTCCTTTTGGTGGTCCTGATCTTTTTGAACAAGTGTTGCCCTTAATTTCTGATGTCTCCTTCCTTGTGAGCTACTGAAACACACATTGAATTTAATGTAGTGAAAATGAAAAATGTATTGAAATGTTGGGGGTGGAGGGCAGGGAGGCAGCTGGGCTTGGGCTTTGAAACAGTTAGGGATCTCTTGCCTCTACTTCTCTCTCTTGTTGTGGGCTGCTTTCTCCAGATGGTGGGGGATATGGCCACCACAACTCCACACTTTACAGTAGCCACCAGAACAAAACGGACCTGCCATTCCCTCCGAGGCAAACCCCTCATAGTCTCAGGAAATCCAGTCATCCTGGATGGACCTGGAAATTGTCTCCTTTGCCCATCTGGAGTCTGCTGTGACACAGGGCTCAGAAACCCCACCTCCCCTGGCACTAATTTTAATTGACCCGTTTGGATGATTGGAGTCATGTCTGCGAGCTGATTCTTAGTTTAGATCAGCTGCCCTGAAGAAGCCCTGTCTTTCTTTGTGGAAGGTAGCTTCTCTGTTGGCCACTGAGTTTCCTTTCCAGCCTACCGGGGCCGCTGCAGTGTCCTCAGCACGTTGGCAAACCGGAGATAGCTGACAAGCCCTGCGCGCGTGCATGAGGGAAACTCGGGTGACTGTTTTACCACCTGCCTGTACCACCGCAGGTGACTCATTTGGATGTGTCTTTTCCTATTGAGGAAAAATTACTATTTTATGGTAGAATAATGCTTCACACACAGAATGACAATAAATACCAGACAAATGTTGCTTCTCTTCAACAGAATGAAACTATTATCTTGCATATCAATTCATCTAGCTACTAAAGGAAAAAGCCCCAAAGGAAAAATGATACTTTACATTCATCCCACACATTTTTCAAAGAGATAAAGTGGAAGATGAAAGGTCACTGTAATTTTCTTCCTACAAACTCTTTTTTATGTTATTTCTTCAGAACATTAAGAGCAGCCAACAGCCTAGCCAGTGTTGCTCAGTGGTTGAACATCGACCTATGAACCAGGAGGTCATGGTTCGAATTCCTGGTCAGGGCATGTACCTCGGTTGCAGGCTCGTCTCCAGTGGGGGGTGTGCAGGAGGCAGCTGATCAATGATTTATCATTGATGTTTCTTTCT
Organism: Myotis davidii; assembly: GCF_000327345.1. Lineage (NCBI taxonomy): Eukaryota > Metazoa > Chordata > Mammalia > Chiroptera > Vespertilionidae > Myotis > Myotis davidii. The sequence continues at coordinate 1,181,413 of NW_006299390.1, read as the reverse complement.
CTGTCTCCCTCTTCCTTCCTCTCTGAAATCAATAATAAATACATATATATTTTTTTTTAAAAAAGAGCAGCCAACCACCTGGTTCTCTCATGCTATGCAAAATTACTGCATTTTAAAATCAGATTGGGTGTTTTTTTCTAGACTTACAATTGTTTTTAATTTGTGAGAACTTTTTTTGTGCAAAAATGTTTGTTTTAGGAATGCTTATTCTCTGATAACTGTAAAAGAGATGGCTATATATCTGGTTGTACTATCACTTCCGTTAAATTAAAAAAGATCTATCATTAACTCACTATTTGCAAGACGGTTCTGTGCATACTGTGAGATTGCTATAGATGGGGAAGGTGTAGCTTGTGCCCAAGCCCCTGGAACAGCTGGCAGTGCCCGGGACTGTCCTCACAGACAGTTAGTTGTAGGACAGCACCGCAGAGTTGGGTCATGGTCAGTGCCATCCCCTCTAATTCCACTGCACACATTCTACAGAGAGCCTCAGTGCAAAGGAGCAGAGAGAGACATCCCACTCGGCGAGTTTGTGCCCTCAGTGGGTGAGGCGGGGACGTGACGCCACCGTTCCTGCTGGCTCGCTCTCAGTGCCACATACCTCTCAGTATGAGCATTTCTCGGGTTTAAAGGTATCCATTTTCCACACATGTGGCTTCTAAATGTAAGCCAGCATCTAGTGCTCACAGAAGAAAAATCAGTCATTCTTAATGGTCTAAAACCATTGTTGTGGACTTACTGTGGGGCCTTAGGACCATGTTGAGCAATGGCTTCCTATGAGGTTTTCAAGAATAGCATTGACTGTTGGAGATTTTTGCCTCCTGTGTTGCATTTAGAATTTAGCCCCACATAATATGTGATTACACTGAAGTAAAGGGACAGATGAGGTACATTCTGTGTTCCTACGTAGAAGGAATCTTTAAACTAACTTTTGTGCTTGGGGAAAGTGTCAGGGAGGGTGTGGCATTTGCGCAGAGCTTTGGGAGAAGGGTCAGATTTTGATAGGTGGGAAGGGGGACCAGAAGGGATGAGTTCCCCATTGAGCAAACCACATGAGCTATTGTGCTGAGGGAATAGTGACTAGTCTAATAAGGTTAGAATTGTATGGACTTTATTATAGTAGGAGGAACGTACCAAAAAATAGGTTTGAATCAGGTCATGAGAGACCCCCGAAAGTCCCGACACGAGTGTGGCTTTTATTCTGTATGTTGTGGGAAGCTTTAATAATTTTTGCCAGACATATACCATGACTAGGAATGATCTGGATGGAATCCCTGTTATTCTCCACATCTCTTTCACCTTGATCGTTACCCAGGAACAAACTGAGAAGAGGTGAACTCTTTCTGTGCGTAGCTATATGTAACCACCAGACCGCCTTACTAAGGTGTGTGAATAGGAGGAATTGAGGGAGGTAGAGTTAGACTGTCAGCCCACTGTGCTGGTACTAACATACGTATTATATGTGTTATACACCCAACAGTTTAGTGTTATAATTATTGCTTTATGCAGTCTTGTCTTAAAGAAAAAGTACGTGTTCATATAGTCTTATGTTTACTCAAATATTTACCTTTCCCAGTAAACAGCTTGTTCGTACTATCTTCGTTCCTTTCTGCCAGATTATCATCTAGTAGTGGCATTTCCTGTTAGCCTGAAGACCTTCCTTTAATATTGCTTATAGGGCACATCTGCTTGCAACGAATTCTCTCAGTCTTTGTTTATCTGAAAATAAACTCATTTCACTTTCATTTTCAAAGGGTCGTTTTTGTTGGATGTAGAATTCTTATGAAACGTTTTTCTTTCAGGAATTTGAATATGCCATTACTGATCTCTATTGTTTTTGTTGTGTGTTTTTTTTAATCTTCACCCGGAGATATTTTTCTATTGATTTTTAGAGAGGGCAGAAGAGAGAGGGAAAGACAGAAAGAAATATCTATGTAAGAGACACATCGATTGGTTGCCTCCTGCATGCACCCTGACCAGGATGCAGGTGGGGGAGGAGCCTACAACCATGGTGTCCTTGATCAGAATAGAACCTCATACCCTTTGGCCTGCAGGCCTATGCCTAATGCACTGAGCCAAACCAGCTAGGGCAATTACTAGTATTGTTTCTGCTGAGACATTAACCATTAATTGTGTTTTTTTTTGTTCCCTTGTATAATCTTTTTTGTTGTTGTTTTGATAATTTTCTTTGTTTTTGACTTTTAATAGTTTGACTAAAATGTGCCTAAGCATTTCTTTGTGTTTATTCTAGGCTAAGCTTCATTGAACTTCTTGGATCTGTAAATTGATGTTTTTCATAAAAATTTGTAATATTTTAACCTTTATTTCTTCCCATTTCCCCAGTTCTTGGTACAGAGCCCCTAAAACCTTGTAATTTTCTAAGTGAAAAGAGTTCTAGTGTTATCATCATAATTAGCTGGTTAATATTAATAAAGGAAAGAAAGCAAAGGGAGGCCAGACATTATGAGCGTGGTCATCTGGGCAGCTTTATCCTCTTGGGAAGCTGTTGGTTTTTTGATCAAAGGATCAGAATTCCTTTTTTATTTCTCTTGGGCTATTATTAATTTTTTAAAACCCATAACCATCAAATATAATGCTCAAAAATCTTTATTAGACCCTTTTCCGCAAAGCACAATATAATTTCTATTACATGTCCTCTAGTACAGGCAATCCACTTACTGACTGCTACTTAATAGTTCTAGAGAATATCATTGAGGAATTGTAGTGATTAGTAGCAAACACACTTGGGGTTTAAAATATTAATGGTCATTCAAATATATTCTCAAAATTATTCTTCAGACTCTTTGAATTGTACCTACTTATCTTACTCTGGGTCATTTGTAAGTTTTTATACTTTCTCTTAAAGAAAATTTGCTTGGAATAGTTTATTTTAAAAATATCCTACATACTCTTGACTGGTCTTGTATCTTGCACATTGTTAATTTTCTTATATCCTTACTGATGAAAGGAACATTAGTAGCTATGGGGACCGCTGTTTCATGTGAGAGGGAGTGAGGGCTCACGGTACTTCTTGCGGCCTCTGAATCCCACAGGCTACTCATAGTGTATGAACAGTAGAATTATATGGAGTGTTGGAGCCTATCGGGTTCTGGATTCATCCTCACTGGTACATTCTGTATTGACGTGATTCTTTTTATAAATCTGTTGAATGGTTTGTCCTCTAAATTGTGCAATATTTCTTATAAATGAATTAATTATTAAAAGAGGTGGTGGATGTTTAAAGACTAAATGCATACGTGGTCATGTAGTGGAAAGAAAGTGAATTGGGAATAGATGCAATGATTGAGTCCACATGCTCCATAGCTAAAGTTTTTAAATATTTGGATTCCAAGTACAGAAAACTAACATACTTAGGGCTTTCCCCCCACCCCCCCTTTGGAGTGGTTTTGAAGAAAAATTCACACATTTTTTGAAACAGATTAAATTGTTTTATTTTCTGTATCTTTAATAATAGGAAAATAACAAATGAAGAAATTCTCATTTGTCTGAAGCCCTCTATTGCTGCTTTTTTATGTATCTTGTGGATACTGACCCAATAGTATCTTGAGCATGATGGTTTATTTGTGAGGTATGAATGGTTCTTGATTATACAGTCACTTAAAGAGGAGTGGTAGACAGGTGGAAGAAACTTGTTTTTAGAAATATAAAAACAGAAAGGAATTGACAAATTATGCAGTCTTATTGAAAATACCTCTTTTGTTCAAGTACAACAAGAATAATGATTTTTGTAATGAATCAGGGCAATTTAGTGAACTGTTTAATACAGTACATCTGAAATACTTATGAGACAATAGAATGTTTTATAAGGAAAGCAGCAGGAAAAAAATTTATAGGTGTTTTTTAGGATTGGTAATTATATGTCTGAGATGATTTAGGAACCTACTTGAATGGAGTTTAAAACATAATTTTATAGAACCAGAGGTGGTTTGTGAAGAGCTGATTATTAAAGCCCCATTGATAACCCTCGGGAGAGTAGAACAAACTAGATTAAGTGGAAAAGGAATGCCTATCATTTGACCAAGATAGGGTTATACAGTCTTAACTAAAATCCTTTTAATAAAATTCTGCTGTCATAAACATACTGGTCTGGTCATTAAGTATTCACTTAAGTACTGTTTATTAAAGCCTGCCAACATTTCTGCAAGATAAGTACAGGATGTATATATATTGCTTTTTCTGTAGCTGAAATATATGCAGCAACATGGTGTGTTATAATAATTTAATAGTTTGATGCAGGAATATATTACGTTATATAGCTAATCATTAAATATTCAGTTGTTATTTGAAAAGTAGTTTTAAGAAAATTGTAATGATTCTGTTCGGATTTTATAAGCCTTGCTTTGTTAAATTTTTAATTTAATGAACTTTTTTCTTTGTATTGTAAGTAAGCTGTGAGGTTTAGTACTCCCTCTATTCCCCTTCTAAGCCTCTGAGAGGGAGAGAGGAAGTCTTGGGTTTAGGGCCATCAGATTGTCTCTTTGGTCATTAGGGCTCTTCACAATATCCTGGTTTTCTCTTCTCTTAGCACACAGTAAGATTATACTTCCCTGTCTCCTTGAAGTTAGGAATGGCCATGTCACTTGTCCTATGAAATCTCTATGTATAAAAGGCTAAGTGACTGACTGTCTGACCATCCGACCGACCAACCAGACAGTACACATGACGTGCACTGGCAATTTAAAGATAAATGTTGACTTGTGCATGCGCGATACATATAAAGCTCTCGCTGGCGCCAATCGCACGCATGTGTTTTGATCTGTCATTGTCGATTGTGTATTTGGTTGACACTTCTATTATAGAGAAAGGGTGAATAGTGATATTAAAATATTTCTTCTAATTGATTTCCTTTCAATATGCACGAATCCGTGCACCAGGCCACTAGTGTGATATATATTTCTTCTTAGCAGAAGTAACATCTATCACTTCAGGCAGAAGCTTTAGGAATGTAGGGGAGGAAAAATTCTCCTATACCTTCTTTGGGTCTCTAGCTGGGCCTAAGTACTAAAGTGACATAAGATTAACAGGAGAAAAGCATACAGATTTTATTGACTTTTTTTTTTTTACATTTATATGGGAGCCTTCACAAGAAAGGACCGAAAGAAATTTCTTGTGGCAATATTTTTTCTGATACATCTCCTTAGGCAAGAGAAACAAAAGGAAAAAATAATAAACAAATGGAACTACATCAAACTAAAAAGTTTTGCACAGCAAAGGAAACCATCAACAAAAGGAAAAGACAACCCACTGAATAGGAAAACATTTGCTTATACATCTAATTTTAATATCAAAAATTTATAAAGAACTTGTAAAACTCAACACCAAAAATACAAACAATCCAACTTAAAAAATGGGCAATGGACCTAAATAGACACTTCTCCAAAGAATATATACAGATGGCCAGTAAACATGAAAAGATGTTCAATGTCACTTATCAGAGAAATGAAAATTAAAACCATAATGAGATATCACCTCACACCTGTCACAGTGGCTGAGCATTAATCAACAAACAGTGTTGGCGATGATGTGGAGAAAGGAAGACGCTGGTGCATGTTGGTGGAAATACAAATTGGTGCAGACACTGTGGAAAGCAGAATGGATTTTTCTCAAAAAATTAAAAATGGCTGTGGGTTCGATTCCTGGTTAGGGGTACTTATCTGGACTGCAGGTCCCATCCCCACCCCCAGTTGGGGCCCCTGTGGAAGGCAACCAATCAATGTGTCTCTCTCACATTGATATTTCTCTCTCCTCTCTTTCTCTGTCCCCCTCCCTCCTCCTTTTCACTCTCTAAAAAATCAATGGAAAAAATATCCTCACTCCTTGGGTGAGGATTCAAAACAAAACAAAATTAAAAATGGGGCTGCCTTTTGACCCAGTTCCACTTTGGGGAATTTATATGAAGAAACCCAAGACACAAATTCAGAAAAAACATATGTACTCCTATGTTCATTGCAGCGTCAGTTAAAATAGTCAAGATTTGCAAGCAGCCCAAGTGTTCATCAATAGATGAGTGGATAAAACAGCTATGGTACATTTACACAATGGAATATTAGTTGTCCATGAGAAATAATAATATTTTACCTTTTGCAATAACATGGATGGACCTGGCGAACATTATGCTAAGTAAAATAAGCCAGTCAGAGAAAGACAGACACCATATGATTTCACTCATATGTGGAATCTCATGAACAAACTAAACTAACAAGCAAACCCAAGACAGACTCATAGATAGATAGTGGGCTGACAGCTCTCTGGTGAGTGGTGGGGCCAAGAGCAGGAAGGCAGGGGCCATGGAGGGAAGAAAGAGAGAAAGAACTCATGGACTAGGTGGGGGGGACAGGGTGCTGGGGGGAGGTGAAAGAGGGTATGGTGATGGAAATTTTTTCAATTTAATTTTTAAAAAAAGAATAACTCTGGCCTGCATATATAGAACAATGCCTACAGAAACAAAAGCTAATGTCGGGTTTTAGAGTGATAATGGTAATAGCAGTACTAATGATGGTGATATTCTGACGCCATTTGAGGTCCTTGGAAAGACATTTCTCAGCCTTTTGCCTATTCTCTGTTCTTTAAATTTCTACATCTATGGCAGAATTAAGTTCATGTGGGTTAAAGGGTAAATGTGAAGAGATCTACTTTTAAAAAAAACTGAAAGAAAAGAGAAGTAACAAATCTTTAGACTTGCAAATAAAAAAGGAGTTTCCAAGCTCAGAACCAGTGGTATTTTGTGATGTTTAACATTTTAATTTAAATCATATTGGGGAAATGTCTCCCTTGATATCAGTACATTAAAAATAAATAAATGTGTAATCTGTAAAAACTTTAATTATAGTTAAAAGGCAAACTGGATGAATGCTTGTGAAAAATATGACAAAGTGGTATTAAAGTTCTATAAGTCAAAAAGAATACCAAATACGTACATAAATTTCTCATACATAAAAAGGAAGGGGAAAATATAGCCAACTTATAAACATTTGAAAATGATTCAAATTCAATCATAATTTTCAAAAATTTGAATCCTTTTTTCATCTAAATTGCAAAGATTTTAAGCATCAATATCCAACTCTGTGGTACAGTTTAGAGAAGTCTTCTTACATATAATCTTTGTAGGACAATGAATGGGTGCAATCTCCCTGGAAAGAAATTTGTTGATGAGTATGTCTTAAAAATTGTCATATCTTTTAACAACACCCCCTCCCTCCAGAAAATTACATTTGGGGAATAATTCCTACAGCATAATCTGAAATGTAGACAAATATTTCTGCATGAAGATATTTACTGCAAGGTTGTTTGAATAGAAGTCAGCTAAGTGTCTAGCATTAGGGGAGTGGTTAATTATAGCTCATGATGAATAACCAGTCCTTAAAACAATATTTACAAAATGTATCTAATGGCATGTAAAATTATTAAAGAAGGTTTTAAAATTGCATATGCAGTATGAACTCAATCCAGAATAAAGACTGGATAGGACTATGCAAAATGTTATATAGTATTTGCTCCTGGAAGAATTGGTTATGGGTAATTTGTGAAATTTACTCCCAACTTTATAATTAAATTAATAATTTCGTAGCAGACTTAGACTTATTTTGCTGTTTATTTAGGTAATTTTTAGATTTTATGCATTTCCATGGCTTGGAAATGAAAGTGAAACAGGGTAAGCTATGTTTCTCTGAAAAGAAAAAACAAAAAGCAATTGTCAGATCCTGGCCAGTCTGGCTATGTGGTTAGAACATCACCCCATGCACCAAAGGGTCGTGGCTTCAATTTCCAGTCAAGGGACCATACCTGGGTTGCATTTTCCATCCTGCATATGGGAAGCAGTCAATCCATGTGTCTCTTTCACATCCCTCCCTCCCCCCTCTCTCCCTCCCTCCCTCCCTTTCACTCTAAAAAAAAATCAATGGAAAAAATAACCTCAAGTGAGGATTAACAACAACAATAAAGCAATTGTCAGTGTCTTAAAGCGTAGCTCTGTTATTATAATACATTTCATGTATATTACAAGAGGAAACTGGTTTGGCATATACTGCTTGCCCTGGATGAGGCGAATTAATGGTTTTTAGACCACCATGGTACTCTTCCTGTTTATTAATTTTTTAAGATAGATATTTATTATAGGATGTTTCTTGATGAAAGAATCTTTAAAATGCCCATTTTTATTTTTTATAGTGTGTGCAGAAGCTTATAATCCTGATGAAGAAGAGGATGATACGGAATCCAGGGTATGTAATTTATTGAGTAAATTATTTTTAAATTACTTCTGTATTTGGGTAAGGAAAATAATAATAGGAAAGATGTTAACAAACAGGAGACATAATGGAATTATTTTGACTGTTGCCTGCCCTAGTCTTATCTCTATAGCTTACTTCTCTCCTTCAAGTTCTATAGAATTACTTTACCCAAAGACTCTCTTTGGCTAAAGGAAAGGCGAATATAAAAAATCACTGCAGTTTGTGGTTTTATTTCTTTTGTAAAAATACAACTTTCTCATAGTGATTCCTCCAACTTTGTTCTTCTTCCTCAAGACTGCTGTGGCTATTTGAGGTCTCCTGTGTTTCTATATAATTTTTTGGAATATTTGTTCTAGTTCTGTGAAATACACCATTGGTATCTGGATAGGAATTGTGTTGCATCTATATACTGCTTTGGGTTTACTATTTTTTTGTTTGTTTCAGAGTAAGCTTCTGTTATTATAAATTAGCAGGAATATAAGTCTCTTCTCAGTATTTTTCTTTACTAGAAATACTAAGAAAAATAAATTCTCACTGTGGAAGGAGTCTTGACTTGGGGTGGTGAACACATAATACAGTGCACAGATGATGTCTTGTGGAATTGTGCACCTGAAACCTGTATAATTTTGTTAACTAGTGTTACTCCAATAAATTCAACAAAAAGGAAATACAGGAAAATAATACAGTAATTACTAAATAATAATACAAGAACAAAAAAATCAGAGTACAGTAACATCTAAAGTGTCAGTGTAGCAGCTGGCCAGTTAGCTCAGCTGGTTAGAGCGTGGTGCTAATAAAGTGGCAGTGTAGCAGTTGTTATTCTTTTTAAGTCTATGAGTCTTTATAGTTTGCTCAGAAACTGGTTTCTTGGAGGTCCTAATGTTTTTATAAAAATTTGTTCATTTTGGTTTGAAGCAAATTTTTAAGCTGTGTTCTTTAGCTTTGTTTTTCTATTATTTATTTAGTGAAAAGTAAGCTAAATTAGAGATTACACTGCCTGGAAAAATGCAAGTAATAATTTACTTTTTTTTTTTGGTACATGCTTTACAAAAGTCCTCCTTTTTAATTTGGCCTTTAAAAATATAAACAAAAATCTATTTCTGTAGCTCTCAGAAATATTTTAGTAAGATTGAGTTTTAATACAGAAAAGCAGATACTGCATCCCTAGGTCATAGCATCAGTAAGCTTCCTGAAATATATGTAAAATCCAGTGGTAGCAAGATAAGGAGACTTATGTGACCAGCAGATCTTCAAGGAATTCCCATTTTACTCCTTCACTGTGGCGATTCCAGCACCAGGAAGGTTGGGGGAAAAGATAGAAAATGAATACGGAATAAGGAAATTGATGTAGAGACCAGAGTTGGCTTAGCTTTCAGGGATTGGTGACTGGATATGTCACATTTCTAGTAAAGTAGAGCATTTACAAGTACACAAAAGATATCAAAGTTTTGATTTGCCAACATGGCGCCCAGCATGTTGGACCTAGAAAGTTAGTTCAACAGTGGTGCCATGGTATCCCCAACTTTTTCTCTCTGAGGATAGAGTGTCTCAGCGGCAAACATATAAGATTGCTTTGGCTCCAAGTCTCAATGAATTTCATGAAGCACGAAATAACTTTTTGTTTTGTGTTATTAGTTAACCTTCCTTAAAATAGGGAGGAGTGAATTTTGGTTGGCATGATTTAGTTAATGCCCACATTTTTAAAGTTTCTTGTATACAGTGAGTTAGTCGTCATCAAATCTGTTTTTTTCCTACGTTTATGTGTCACCTTACAATGTAGTTTAGGATGAATATTAATTAGTGAACAAAAGTTTGCATATATTATATCCCTATAAGAAAAGATTCAATGACTTCCTCTCTCAGTGGCTTAGTCGTTTGCACACACAAATAGGATGTATATATGTGTACACATATACATATACACTGTAAGTTTCCTCAATTCTTATTGGGCCTAGGATTTTCATTAGTGATTAGCCATCTGAGATGGGCTTGAAGTGCTGATTTTCATTTCTCATGGTAAGTTCTAAAATATGCATGGGCACAAAACACCACTGCCTGAGTCTGAACTTGCTAACCTGGGGGGAACCACTCCTTTGAAAAACATTCAAGTCCTACCCAAAACACTAATTTGAAAAGATATATGCACCGCTGTGTTCATTGTTTACAATAGCTAAGATATGGAAGCAACCTAAGTGCCCATGAATAGACGATTGGCTAAAGATGACTCGGTACATGCAGGGCGGGACAAAAGTAGTTTAACATTTGTGAATATGGGAAATGGAGTTTATTCCTGTATTATGATTTATTATATTATTTTCCAATTGAACAACTATTAACCTACTTTTGCCCCGCCCTGTATATACAACAGAATATTACTCGGCCATAAAAAGAACAAAAATCTCACCACTTGTGATTACATGGATGGACCTAGAGGATATTAACACTAAGCGAAATAAGTCAGAGAAAGACAAATTCCATTGATAACTACTTATATGTGGACTCTAAAAAAGAAAGTAAATGAACAAAACAGAAAAAGACTCAGATACAGAAAACAAACTGATGGTTGCCAGATGGGAGAGGGGCTGGGGGACTTCGTGAAAAAGTGAAGGGATTAAAAAGTACAAAGTAGATTTAGAATAGTCATGGAGATATAAAGTACAGCATAGAGAATATAGTCAATAATATTGTAATAACTATGGTGTCAGATGAGAACTAGACTTAGAGGGGGGATAACTTCATAAATTATATAAATGTCTAACCACTATATTGTACACCTGAAACTAATACAATATTGAATGTCAACTGTTACTGAAAAATTAAAGAAAACCATTCAAGTGTATTAATCAATGTGCAACCCCTCCCTGAGGTAAATTGTATTATTTTCCCCTAGTTAGTGGGCTGATAGGTGTCTAGTCACTGAAATAAACCTCAGCACTCACAAATCTTCCTTTTAACATCCTACTAGGAAATTTTATTCTCACAAGTAAGAAGAGTAGACTAATTGTTTGTTGATTTAATTTTTTTTTTTAGATTATACATCCAAAAACTGATGATCAAAGAAATCGATTGCAAGAGGCTTGTAAAGACATCCTGCTATTTAAGAACCTGGATCCGGTAAGATAGATCTCCATAATAGAAACGGTTTTTTCAGTATCTGTGTGAAGAACTGTGCAGCGTCTTGGATTTCACTGTCTGTGCAAGCTAACATCACCCGGGCGATGTAAAGGCCCCACCGTGGGTGCCTGCACACGCAGTGGGTTGTATGAGGAGCACTTGTGTTGAACTTGGGAGGTTCACGCTGTTGGAGTAAGGAGTAAGCAGAGGGGGAAGACATTATCTCCTCCCTCAAAGTTACAAGCTATAAACACAGCACTGAGAAATGGCCCAGCTGAAGGAAAGTTAGGACCTTGCATTCCTGGTACACCCACCTGGAACATGCAGGGATGTGCAGGGCCCCGCTGGTAATAGTAACTATATTCTAATCTATAACATATACATGTTTTCAAAATAACATTTTACTGGTTTTAAAGGTAGAGGTATTTTTTTGTTCTTTGTAAGGAGTTTGAAATTTCTAGGCTTCGGTTTTGGGTGTATTTCTAGAATACCCCCTCTCAGTATGAGTGAGCATGCTGCTCAGATTTTGCCCTGTTTTACGTCCATCATCACAGATGATGCGAATTCACTGCCGTCCGGTCATTTGGACAAGAGCCCCTGCTGCCGTGTTCCAGCTGGGAACGCTGAGTCAACTTTGGTGACTTACCTCAACTTTTTTTCGGTCAGACGTTGTCAGTGTCTTAGTTTTCAGATTGATGGCCTAGAGAAGAAGGCATTACATCTAGACCCACTCTTTTTATGGTGCGGTTTACTTTAAAAGGCCGTTTTTATAAAGAGGAAGGTAATGCATTATGCCAAGTCTACACTGAGTCTTATTACAAACATATTTTTAAAAGCTCTTATTTCTAATACCATTTAATGTTTATATCATGCTCTTCAGGAACTTGGATTACATTTTATGACTTTGGAGATCTTGTTTTGGGACCACACATTATAAGTTTTGACCAGTTTGATTAAATTATCCCTTAGCTTGCAAAACTAGGAGCTATAAAGAATGGGGTTGCTGGTTATTCTATCTAATAATAGAAGACTAAAAAATGGAATTAAGACAGAAAATTTAAGAATTTAGTGTAGCCCTGGCGGGGTGGCTGAGTATTTTTGTAAAGTGATTATTTTTATAAACATGGGAATTTTTTTAGACATTTTTTGCCACTTTTTTCAAAGTCCTCAATATATATATTTTAAAGGCCTTCATTATATTTATTTTTTAACAAAGAAAAAGCTAGTTTATGAAACTAGTTTATTAACTACTAATTAATGAATTATTGTTATGGAATGTTTTATAGGTAAAAAGCAAGTATTATTTACATATTGTTTCCAAGAGATCTTTTATTGAGTGCAAGCTCAAACCATTTTGACTTATTTCCCACACTATCTCACTTTCCCTTCTAGGAAAGATACAGAAAATAATAAGTAAAAGTTAATTCTTCTCAGCAAATTACCACCTGTATGTAATAAGAAACTAATCCTCAAACTTGGCAGATTGAAGACCTTAGGTTAAGCTCTTATTTCAAGTAGCTTTCTAGTTTTTATGGTATACATTTTTTTATAATAACCCCAATGCGTTTATTTGAAATACCTGTTCAATGCCTATAATCTGCTTATAATGCAGCAACTTCTTTCAATTCAATTCCTTGACTACCCACTATGCCCCAAGGCATGTCTAAAGTGTTGAAGGCCACAGAAAGACTTAGACGTGGTATTGTCCTCTTGGAACGAAAATCGAGGAGGGATTCAAATACGCATACAGAGCAATTGGGGTGAAACATGATAAATGCTGTGCTATGGTCAAGGCACTAAGAGAGGATGAGGGTCTCTTAGCCTCACCCGAGGACTCAGGAGGCTGGAGAAGCCACCTCAGGAAATGAGTAGGAGACTGCCAGTTGAAGAAGAGTACAGAGTGTTAGCACCGGAGCCTCAAGTGGGAGACATCCAGAGGTGGGAGCTCAGACGTGTGTTGCGTGACGGTTCCTGAATGCCTCTCTGTAGCATGGGACACGTACTGGACGCAGTGGGCAGGCACAACTGCACATTTTAAGCAGAGGATGTGACAATCAGATGTGTCTAAGGCCAAGGTGGTGGCCTCGTAGAGGGTTGAGTTAAAGATGGGAGAGTGACAGGGCAAGGACAAAGGAATGGAGCTCAGCAGGGGAAACAGTGCCATGATCCAGGGAGAAGAAATGGGCCCAACTAGGGAAGGGGAAAAGGGATGGTTTCACAAAATAGTCAGAATCAGCAGGAGCTGGTACTTGCTGATGGAATAAATTGGGACCTGACGGAAGAGTCTGGGGTGACTCCCAGTGTCTAGCTGGAATGATGGGAAGAAAACTCCCCAGAGGAACAGGAAGCAGTCATTACTGACGAGCAAGAAGAACAATCTTGGCTTGTGTCTACTCTCTCTCATTTGAATTTCCTGAAGTCATTGTTGATCCTGAAAATCTTGCACCTCCTAGGCCTCAGAACATTCTTCCTTGGAGTGCTTTATATTCATACACTAAGCACAGCATTTATAATTATTAGTCTCTTTGAAGATATTCTTTTCATGAATATTTTAATGCTCAACTCAGTAGGCCATTTTTCTTCTGAAATATTTCTAGTATGAGGCAAACTGAAATAATTTTCCTAAGCTATAGGATAATCTCTTTCATTAATGGAGAGTAAATTGTTACTTATTAAAAATATATTTTTATTAATATCAGAGAGGAAGGAAGAGGGAGAGAGAGATAGAAACATCAATGATGAGAGAGAACCATTGATCGGCTGCCTCCTGCACGCCCCACACTGGGATCGAGCCCGCAACCCAGGCATGTGCCCTGACCGGGAATTGAACTGTGACCTCCTGGTTGATAGGTCGATGCTCAACCACTGAGCCATGCCAGCCCCGCTAAATTGTTACTTTTAAGTGAGTCGGAGCCCTTTTACTGAGCTCAGCCTTGAAACTGCATTCTGTAGGAGAATAATATGTGGATTGCCTACAGTAGTTGTCAGTCATTGTGATAAGCCTCTGCATATTAACTATTTCCTAAGTTCTTCCCAGTCTGTGCATAGTTATGGGGAAATTACATTTTGATTGACTAGAACAGACACCTGTCACATAGAGAAGTTCTGGAAGAAGTAATTGTGCTGTATTTTTTCAGGAATGACTTTTTTTATATATCCTTATATGCATTCTTAAGCTTTCTGTTTTAAAATGCAGCTAATTCAAAGATAGCAAAAATACTTTCTATAGCCGTGTTTTTCAGCTGTGTCTCCATTTGACATTTACAGCCAGAGCTGATCAATAGAAGTAATATTACCCCTCCATCTGCCCTAAAAGAGTTGAAATATAAACAGTAAGGGAAACAAAATATTAGTAAACCACTTAATCAAATGTTATAATTTTGATAGGTGACCATATGTTGCCTGGCTGGTGAACGCATTTGGGTAAAATGGCCCCTGTGGGGTCAATTAGCACCACATTAAGAAAGCACCGTTTTACTGCCGCCTTGGCATCCTCTTCAGCCCTGGCTGCTGTTTCATGAAGAGGCGCCAGAGCTCACACAGAGACCCAGGGCAGGCGAGAAAACCACTTCCTGTACCCATCACCATTGTCCTCCCAGCAGTTTTTCTTAGCTCACATGAAGATGCAACATTTGTTCTCTGTTTAAATGGAGAATTGGGTTTTTTACGGAATTAAACATGTTAAATCAGTATACATGTACAATTTACAGAAATTCAAAAAGAACAAAGGAGTAAAAATCCTAAAACAACAAAAGAGCAGTCAGTGAAAGGAAATCTCCGTCATCCCTGTCGCCCAGCAGCCCACTTTCTCAGGAGCCAAGTTCTGTTAGCTTTATCGTGTGCATTTTTCCAGGGCTGTGCTATGTATATGTAAGTATAACCTTTTTAAAATATTGGTGGCAGCAAACTCTACACAGTGTTCTGCCCAGATCTTTTTTTTAACTTAGTAATATGTCTGTATTTATAGAGATCCCATAATCAATTTTAAAAAATATTTTTATTAGCATTAATTTATTTGTAAAAGCTAAAATTGGTAAGATGTATTATGAAGCTAAATCATGAAAACATTAACATTTTGTTGTCTTAATGTATTAAAATTGTATATATAATAAGGGGGCCTCAATAGCAAAATAATATTGAAAAAGAACAAGTTAAAAGATACACTTGCCAGTTTCAAAACTTTTATTACAAAGCTACAGTAATCAAAACAATGTGTTACTACTGCCCTAGTTGGTTTGGTTCAATGGATAGAGCATCAGCTTGCGGACTGAAGGGCCTCAGGTTCGATTCCAATCAAGGGCACATGCCCGGGTTGTGGGCTCGATCCTCAGTAGGGGGCATGCAAGAGATAGCCTATCAATGGTTCTCTCTCATCATTGATGTTTCTCTCTCTCTCCCTCTCCTTCCTCTCTGAAATCAATAAAAATATATTTTAAAAAGAAAACAGAAAAAAACAGTGTGTTACTGGCATAGGGAAATGGAGAGTCTAGAAATAAACTTACACATCTATGACTATTTGATTTCAACAAGAATTTGAAGACCATTTAATAATGAAAGAGTAGTCTCTTCAACAAATGAATATCCACACATAAAAGAACAAAGCTTAACTCCTACTTCATTGCATATATAAAAATTAGCTCAAAGTGGATCAAAGACCTAAAGGTAAACTCTAAAACTATGAAACTCTTAGACAAGAACACAGAGGTTTTCTTCATGACCTTGGGTCTAGCAGTGAATTCTTAGATGCCAAAAAAACAGGAGTAAGAAAAGAAAAAAAAGATAAACTGGATTTCATAATAAAAAAAATGTGCATCCAAGGACATTATTTTTTAAAAAGTGAAAAGACAATTACATAATGGGAGAAAATATTTGCAAATCGTATGTATGATAAGGACTTGGTATCCAGAATATATAAAGAACTCTTACAATTCAGCAACAAAAAGAGAAGCAACTCAACTCAAAAATGGGCAAAATATAGGCACAGATATTTATCCAAAGAATATATATACAAATGATCAATAAACACATGAAAAAATTTCAGCATGGTTAGTCGTTAGGGAAATGCAAATCAAAACCAGTTTACCCATAATAAATGGCTATAACAAACAACAACAACAAAAAGGGAACTAGCTGGTTTGGCTCAGTGGATAGAGCGTTGACCTGAGCCCCGCTGGTCGGGATGCGTGCAGGAGGCAAACATTCGGTGTGTCTCTCTCACATTGATGTTTCTCTCTCTGTGTCTCTCCCCCTCCCTTCCACTCTCTCTAAAGATCAATGGGAGGAAAAAATCAATGGAAAAATACTCTTGGGTGAGGATTAACAAAACAAACAGAAAAGGGAAATTAAGTGTTGGTGAATCGGTCCCATCCTGACCGGGCCAGGTGTTTTCCAGCCTGATGGTGTCCTGACGGTTGGTTGACCCCTTCACGCTGCAGGCCCATCTACCCTACTTTGGGCTGTGCCCTCTCTCTGCCACCTGCCATTTAGCTCACCTGTGCTATAGCAATCTCACCTCCATCAGTTTCCCCTTCCCATACTCTACACTGTGTATTCATACCTTCATGTTGCCTGTGAAATGTTCAAAAGGAAGAGTGACATGTGGTCTGTCCGTGTTTTTCATCCAGAGCATCTTGTTTCTTCAGTCTGTGTTTTCCACTTGTATCCCTCCCCCGCCCCCCTAAGATATTTGCAATAGTTCTTTGCTTAACCTGGTCGTTTTAGTTGCTAAGATTGTATTTCACAAAGTTTATGTGGTTTGGTGGTTAATTTTTCATGTTAAAGTGGTGATAATTGCAAATATTCTGAAATAGACTAATGATAATTACTTTCATTTAGATATTGAATATAAGAGTAAATATTTAATCATCTTTGTATGTGATCAGAAAGACTGTTGTTTCTTTTTTGACATGACTTAATAGCAATGGTAGTATTTCCAATTTTTTGCACTTGTTCACAGAAATATAAAACTAATTATGATTATTAGGAAAACATGTTCTAGATAAACATAAAGATTGTATCTTTTCTTTTTTTAAAAAAAATAGGAGCAGATGTCTCAAGTATTAGATGCCATGTTTGAAAAATTGGTCAAAGAAGGGGAACACGTAATTGATCAAGGTGATGATGGGGACAACTTTTACGTAATCGATAGGTAAGTTTTGCATAACTTCCCTACTGAGATGTAAAGAACCTTTCGTGTAAAATTTCAATTGTTAAAATGATAGCAAATTAATACATAGTTGCTTTTGCCTCTTTACTCTGATTTCTACCTAATAGGCGCTGTAACCCCGCTCTGGATGCTTTTAGGGGTAATTAGGTTAAGAGTTCTAAAATGTAATAGAGAGCAGTCTGAACGGAGTCTGTATTTCTTCACTTTTGTGAAGCAATGATGACGTATTCATGAGACAGTTGGTATCCCCAGCCCTTCTCGCTTTGTGTGGGACACAGATCGTCTCCGGCCTGATTTATTGGATCACATTTGCTTCTCTGGGTACAACTGTGTTCAGCTCAGAAGCCTTGCGGAAAATGATTCGCCATCTGTTTGCTTAGTCCTCGTTCCTTGATCCTGACTCTGGGTGCTGCCTTTCGTAACTCAGCAGTGCTGCTCTCTGAATCAAGGGTTTTCACTGATGCCTCCATTCCCTCATCCCACATGCTCCCGTGACCTTAGGGAGCTGTTGCCAAGGCAGTCGTAGCTAGAGCTGCGGTGGAGTCTGATTTTAGAACAGAACAGAACCACTTGTCTCCTGTGTAAGTTAAAGTCATGGTTTTGGTATCATTAATGGCTTTCATCAGTGAAACACCTCAGAAATGTATTCAACTGTGTACTTGTATTTAATTGTAGGGGCATATAGAACCCCACATACAGTACAGGATTAATCTTCTCTTAGTAGGTAGTTTGACTATAATAATTCCCTTACGTTTGTCTGTAGCACATCCTTTCCAGGTAGATCCTAGTCACCCATTTGGCAGGTGAAAACTCCCAGGCACACAGGAGTGACGTGAGTAGGTTAAGATCACCCAGATGATGGGTGTAGAGCCAACCCCGCCGCCAGGTCTCTCTGTGTTCTTTCCATGCCTGAGGCCTCATATTATCGGGGAAGGGATCTATATAAAAAAGCAGCACACAGTATTTTAACAGATGTTAGATTCGTGATTTCAACTGGACTATTGCTTACTTTCTTTCTCATCAGCACGTTTATTGTATATTTTATCTTATTCAAAGTAGAAAATGTAGAGAACAGTTTTAGTTCAAAAGTGTAAATAATCTGAAATAGAAGGATCAATCTACACGTGAAAAACAATTATTCATGAAAAAATTCTAGATGGTACCCTTGAAATAGCCATTCTGTCTGTGAATTGTATTAAAAGTCAGCATTCCCTTCCTTATTCATTAATATCTTTCTTTATGTTTTTACGTTTTTGTTTGTATTGTGTTTTTACCATTCCTAATCCATCTTTTAATAAAAGCACTCCCTTTTGCGTCTGTGTTAGGCTTTAACCCAGTGATGGCGAACCTATGGCACGCGTGTCAGCGGTGACACGCAAACTCCTTTTTTTTGGTTGATTTTTCTTTCTTAAATGACATTTAAGTATATAAAATAAATATCAAAAATATAAGTCTTTGTTTTACTATGGTTGCAAATATCAAAAAATTTCTATATGTGACACGGCACCAGAGTTAAGTTAGGGTTTTTCAAAATGCTGACACGCCGAGCTCAGAAGGTTCGCCATCACTGCTTTAACCAATAAGATAAAGCCAAAGAACCGTTTGCCATCACAGGCGCTTCAGCAGGCCTTGAAGCCTTGTTCTCCAGCCCTCACAGAAGAGTGCAGTTCACGTAAATATAGGATCTGGACGTATGCAGTTCAGTAGCATGCAAAATGAGGCTTATTCGCCTAGCAAAAGAACTCCAACTAAAAGATAAGCACAGAGAAACTGTAAAATTACCAGGATCAGGTATTTAGTCTGAATTTTTGCCACGTTTTATGCTTTTTCTTAGTTAGGGTTTGATGTAAAGTGAAGGGCCAGATGATGTAAATTTGTTAGGCTTTGTGGGCCATGTGGCCTCTTTGCAGCTACTCAGCTCTGCCTTCACAGCCCACATCAGCTATCGGTTACGCATAAACCCATGTGTTTGTGTCCAGTAAAACTATCTGCAAAAGCAGGCAGCCAGTGTGTGGGCCACAGTTCGCCAGCCCTTCCTAGATGATAGCGGACCTTCACAAGTACTGTACAGTAGTGATTGACCAAGTTGTTAGAACTATTTTATATATATACAAACATATACATAGTTACTTTCTTCTGATCTCAAAGTAATACATGTTCATTTTAGAAACAGAAACTTTTTAATGAGAGAGTTAATGTCCCTGGAATCTTTCACTGTTCCCATGCTTACAGATAACTGCAGTCAGCATTTTCATATACATTCTCTCAGATAGCAGTCTATGCATATACTGCTTGGTTGCTCTTAGTTATATTTTTAGCATTTATTTTACTACCTCAAATTTGTATTGTTTTGCCTCATTATCCCCAGCAGGCCCAAGTATGGTCCTCACCCTTGTCTAGTTGATGGTTCCTTCATGCTTGTCTGGACCACTTGGTGTCTCTGGCATATGTTAATGCCCTTTTACTGCTTATTGTCATCGGAGGGGAAAGGGAGGCTGGGAATGAGATTTTATTGTACACACAGGGCTTTTCTCTCACATCGGGTTTTATTGGAATGAGGTTTTACCTGAATTACTTTTGCCTCTTATTTTCCCTGTGTCCAACAGAGGAACCTTCGATATTTATGTGAAATGTGATGGTGTTGGAAGATGTGTTGGTAACTACGATAATCGTGGGAGCTTTGGAGAACTGGCCTTAATGTACAACACACCCAGAGCAGCTACAATCACTGCTACCTCTCCTGGTGCTCTGTGGGGTTTGGTGAGTGACATATTTCTTTGAGCTCGGTGTTATTTGTAAAAAGCATTATGACAACAACCAGGTAGAGACCGTATTTTATTTCGAATAGGTGGGTTTATTTGGGATCACCAGGCACCAGGCGATTTTACTAAGCAACTACTGGATATTGAAAGGTTGGGCACTAAGACCGGGCTGAGTGAAATCTTCATGTCGTTTTCCCCAGTCAAGTCAGGTGCTGAATGTACTCGTCCTGGGAAAAGACACTCAGATCCAAAATGGTCCTCTTTTATTCCCTTATAACCAGCCAGCCACACAATAAACAACCAAAGCCTTCAGTGCTATTTCTTGACACAGCTTTCTGTGTCAGGACAATGGAACCTCACTTCTCAAACTTAATTTGCTCAGATGGCTGTTCGAGAGGCAAATTGTTTGAAAACCGAATCATTCTCTCCCAGTAGAGAAATAGTGTAAATTGAAATAATCCATTCCAGACCCCCAAATGATTTTCTGTTTTAACCTTTCTTATATGCAATACATGTCTAATGTACTGTTTAATCTACAATTAAAACTTCTCAAGTATACAGAACCATCCCTGCTAGCCTGAAAAAAAATTTAATATATCACTGCCTCCGAAATGCTGTTACTGGTTAACTGCTTTTCATTTATCCAAACAACAGGTTTTCTACCTATTCAGTTGCCTGTGATTGTTGTTTTGTGAGCACTTTCACACCCTTAGCAGCATTATGTTTTAAAATTGTGCTAACCATTGATTTCGCCAGCAACAAAAACATCTCCTTTACCGCCCGAGAGATGCTTTTGTGATGCTGAGGTATCAGCATGAAAGGGTTGTCAGGTCGAAAACTGTTAAGTTTTGGTCGGCAACCAAGACATTTTTGTAAACCTCTTAGTCGAAAACCAGATTGTTCTAGGTGGGAGATGTTCGAGAAACGAGGTTTGACCGTATTGTAACCTGTGGGCAGAACATAGGCAGTGGCTGACCTTGGCCGGCACTTCCCTGGAGGCCCCAGAGCCAGTGCACCCACAGGACATCAGAGCACCACCCAACCACCTCTACAAGTGGCACACTCAAGGGGCAGACTCAGCAGGCACCAGAACCCCACTGGATTAAGCCCTGCTCTGTGAGGTAGGCGCCCGCACAGCTGATCCTCCATGGTGGTTGGTGGACAGTGGTTGTAGTCAGTCCTTGTAGCCAATAAGTCTGGGGGTAAATCCCTCCCATTGACATGCCAATAGCAATCAAGGCTCAACTACAACAGGGAGGTATACACAGACCACATGGGGGACAGGCGGGTGCACCCGGTGCCCAGCTTGGGTGATTGAGGAAAGCTGTGCCACTGGACCCTATGGAGCTTCTACTACATGAGGCCACCAAGCCTGAGAGACGTAGCAGCTCTACCTAATTGATAGAAACAAACACAAGGAAGCTGCCAAAATGAGAATACAAAGGAACACCTCCCAAATGGAAGAAGAAAACAAAGCTCCCTTAAAAAAGAACTAATTAAAATAGAGACAAGCAATCTGCTAGATGCAGAGTTAAAAACACTGGTTATAAGAATGCTCAGTGAACTTAGTGAGTGCTTCATCAGCATAAAAGAGGACATGCAAACCATAAAAAAAGAACCAGTCAGAAATGAAGGATACCCTAACTGAAATGAATAATTTACCGGTAATCAACAGTAGAGTAGTTGAAGCCAAGGATCAAATCAGTAATTTGGAATATAAGGAGGCAAAAAACACTCAATCAGAACAGCAAACATTTTTTGGGGGGTGGGGGAGGTGGAAATGTACATAGGGTAAGGAACCTCTCTGACAACTTTAAGCATACCAATATTCGCATCATGGGGAGTACCAGAAGGAGAACAGAGAGAGTAAGAAACTGAAAATCTGTTTGAAAAAATAGTGACAGAAAACTTCCCTAACCTTGTGAAGGAAGTAGACATACAAGTCCAGGAAGTCCAGAAAGTTCCAAATAAGATGAACCCAAAGAGGCACAACATAATTAAAATGCAAAATGTTAAAGACAGAGAATCTTAAATGAAGAGAAAAGCAGTTATTACCTACAAGAAAGTTCCCATAAGACTGTCAGGTGATTTCTCAAATGAAACTTTACAGACCAGAAGGGATTGGCAAGAAATGTTCTAAGTGATGAAAAACAAGGACCTACAACCAAGACTACTCTACCTACCAAAGTTATCATTTAGAATCAAAGGTTATACAAAGAGCTTTCCAGACAAGAAAAAGCTAAAGGAATTCATCACTACCAAAGCAGTATTACATGAAATGTTAAAGGGCCTTCTTCAAGAAGGGGGTGGTGGTGCTGGAATATATGAACAGCCCTGGCTGGTGTATCTCGGTTGGGCATCATCCTGTGGATCAAAAGGTTGCCAATTCGATTCCCAGTCAGGGCACATGCCCAGGTTGCATGCTCTATCCCCTATAAGGGGCGTGTAGGAGGCAGCAAATCAATTTTATGCTCTCATATCGATGTTTCTCTCCCTCTTCCTCTCTCTCAAAAAAAACACATCTTTTTTAATGTTTAAAAAATGTGAATAATAAAATGGCAATTAAGACAATAAGTATATATTTATCAACAATTGAATCTAAAAAAAACAAAGTAAGCAAACAAGCAGAACAGAAACAGACTCATAAATAGAGAACATTTTGACAATTGCTAGATGGGAGGGCTACTGGAAAGACAGGTGAAAAAGACAGAGGGATTAAGAAAATTGGTTGTTACAGAATAGTCATGGGGATGTAAAGTATAGCAAAGAGAATATAATATTCTAGTCAATAATATTCTAGTAACTATGTATGGTGTTAGATGGGTACCAGATTTATCGGGATGATCACTTAGTAAGTTATATAATGCAGCGGTCGCCAACCTTTCGGACCTCACAGACACCAGTGGTCCGAGGACCACCGGTTGGTGACCACTGATTATAATGACTAATCACTGGAGTGTACATTTGAAAGTAATATGATATTGTATTGTCCAGTGTAATTGAAAAATAAAAAATGATTTAAAATGTATATCAAATAATGAAAGAAGAAAGTTGCTACAGGAGTAGATTGTTAAAGTTCTCATCACAAAGAAAAAGGTTTTTTTAACTATGTAAAGTGACGGATATTAACTAAGCTTATTGTGGTGATCGTTTTGCAATATATACAAATATTGAATCATTATGTTTTACACCTGAAACTAATGTTATATGTCAATTATACCTCATAAATGCTGATCATGCTGGCCAGTGTCGCTCAAAGGTTAGAGTGTTGGCCACTGCCCTGAAGTGTTGTGGATTTGATTCCTGGTCAAGGGCACATACCTGGGTTGCAGGTTTGATCCCCAGCCCTGGTCTGGACACTGTGGAAGGCAACCAGGGGATGTCTCACTCTCACATCCATGTTTCTATCCTTCTCCCTTTCCTTCCCTCCCTTCTACTCTCTCTCAAAATCAATGGAAAAAATATCCTCAGGTGCGGATTAACAAAAGAAAAAAATGCTGGTCATGTCTTCTTGAAAGGATTTTGTAATACTGTAAGGTATTGTTTATGGTAAAAGAACTGAGTGCTAGTGCAAACTCATAGAAACTGAGTACAGTGGTGGTTGCCAGGGGATGAGGGTGGAGGAAATGGGAAGATATTTGTCAAAGGCTACAAAATCCCAATTATCAGATGAATAAATTCTGGGATCTAATATACAGTGTGATGATTATAGTTAACAGTATTGTATTATATATTTGAAAGTTGCTAAAAGTGAATCTTAATGTTCTTACTACAAAGGAGAAATGTTAATTATGTGAGGCGATAAAGGCTTTTAACTAACTCTACTGTGCTGGTCATGTCAGTGTATAAGTGTATCAAATCACTTGTATACTTTTAAGTAAATTATATCTCAAAGTTGAGGTGGAAAAAGAACACAGTGCTAGTATCTAGTTTTGTAAATGGTGCAACAGTGCCACCTTGTGGGTTTAGCCTAATTACATGGTGGTAAATCTCTGAATAAACTGATTCTTCGTTAAAAAACTGAAAATAACATTTTATATGGCTCTATATTTTATGCTTAAAGAAATAAAAATCTTAAGTAACATTAAAAGTATAATAACATTTTAAATTCTGCTTTTAGGACAGGGTAACCTTCAGGAGAATAATTGTAAAAAATAATGCCAAAAAGAGAAAAATGTATGAAAATTTTATCGAGTCACTGCCATTCCTTAAATCTTTGGAAGTAAGTATATGTTTTTATTTTGTTTTAAAAGCTTCTGTTTCCTTAGGAATGTTTATTTCTATACAAAATTTTCTTTGAATAAAAAATCCGTATTTTCATTAAAAGATTAAATTATGGTTTTATATAGCTCAGTATTTCTTTTACCACCTATAACTGCATTTGTTTTATTGTTTATAAGTAATAGATTCCTGCGAGCATCTACAGCAGAGGTATATGTGGTCCCTTTCTAAAAGCAGACTTAAAATAACCATGTAAATGTCAGCAGTAGCCACTAATTATACCTTTATAGGGAGAGATGATCTAAATGCACACTGTCAATATTAACTCCATGTAATGAGTGTCTATTATAAACATACCATGGAAAAGAAACAAAAAATAGAACAAAATTCTCCCCCTCACCAAAAAATAAATCCTTCAAATTACAAAAAGAAAACAACCCTCATGTCCTCACTGGCCTCCTCTTCTCAGCCATCTTTGCTACTTTATTCAGGCTACTCTTATTCACTTGGTGAACTTGTCAGATCCCCTGGCTTTAAACACTGTGTGTTGATGTCTTTTAAAATTGACATCATCGGACAAGGTCCCTCCCTAGAATGCCAGACTTATTCATCTCATTGCATATTTAACGTTTCCTCTTGGACACCTAATAGACATATCAAATCTCACATCCTAAATCTACTCTGCCCCTCTTTCCCATCTTGGCGGCTGGCAACATCATCCTTCCGGCATCTGGGCCAAATACTTTGTGGTTAGTACTGACTCATCTACTGAAGTATCTTTGTTGTATTGTCAGTATATGCCTGGCAGAAATTTTGGCTACATTACAGAATGCATAATCGGCAGCTGATCTTCTCTAGCAGCATCTCTTTAAGTAAAAATAGATCAGGGGTTGGAAGTCCAAATGCACTCAGAGCTAGGCAAGCAACATAAAAAGGAAAAACCAAGCCCCGAGGATGGGATTTTGGTAAACTGGAGACCATGTGCTCCATCTAAAGAAACAGCTGCTATTTCACCAAAGTTTATTGTTGCCAGGTGAAAATGCAGGCGGAATGTTTGATATCACACACACAAACCCACATGCTGCTCGGTTTATTTGGCTTTTAGGCTACCAATTTTTAAACCTCTGAAATAGATAAGATTTCCCAGTTAATCTGTTTAATAGTCTTTTTTCCTTTGTAGGTTTCTGAACGCCTGAAAGTGGTAGATGTGATAGGCACCAAAGTATACAACGACGGAGAACAAATCATTGCTCAGGTATTATCCTTTTTACGTAATATAGTTTAGGGTTCTATCCCAAAAGGTTCTTATACATTGTATATCTTGATGAATTTTAGCATGTAGTGATGGATTAAATGAGTATTACTTTTACCATTGACCAGTTAAAAAAATGGTTTCATTTATAGCCATTAAGCTATTTGAATACTTTTATTTATATAATTAACTCCTAATGAATATATTTTAAATCATCAAATGGATTTCTGCATAATTTTATACTTGTACATGACATGTATATAAAGAATAATAAGATGCCATTTATAAGAGGAAAAAAACAGGTGAGTGTTCTGTGAGATTAATAAGGACTCAGAAGGTACATTGGAAGATACTAGAATTTTCTGTGATCAGTTCACAATGACACCTGAGGCTGCTCCCTGAAAAAATTAACCAAGAAGGGAACACACTGTACCATGTACTGTGTTGGCTTCCAGATACTAAAAAAGGGCCAACGTGCTATTTAACCACAAATCTTTCCTAAGACCCCAGTTGGAGACAGTAGTAAGTAATGCATGCCGTGGTGAGAATAGGGCTGCTCGGAAGTAGGATTTATGAAGACAGTTGAAGTTCACAAATAAACCACATGGGTAGCACCTTATTCCTCGTTACATTTTTGGAGTATTGGGCAAATGATTTAAACAGATTTTTAATAAATTCTGTAATTTTTTTTACTGATTTCAGAGAGGAAGGGAGAGGGAGAGAGAGATGGAAACATCAATGATGAGAGAGACTCATTGATCGGCTGCCTCCTGCAGACCCCCCACTGGAGACGAGCCCACAACCCAGGTATATGCCCTTGGCCGGAATCGAACCCGGGACCCTTCAGTCCGCAGGCTGACGCTCTGTCCACTGAGCCAAACCGGCTAGGGCCAGATTCTGTAATTTTTATCAGATATTATGTTGTACTGTTTTTCTAAAACATTCTCTCTTGCACTGGCTGGTTTTTCTCAGTGGTTAGAGCATCGCCCACAGGCTGAAGGGTCATGGGTTGAAGTCCCAGTCAAAAGGGCACACACCTTGGGCTTGTTTGGGAGGCAAACACATCACTGTGTCTCTCTCATCTCTCTCTCTGTCTCCTTCTCCCCCTCTACCTGCTCTCTCACCCTTGTCCCTCCCTTCTACTCTGTCTAAAAATCAATGGAAAAAATATCCTCAGGTGAGGATTTTAAAAAATAAAATAGTGTATTTTCTTTGGGTATATGTGAAACAAGATTTGAAGTCTGTGAGACAGAGGAAAGAATAATCCCCCCACCCCCACCCCACACACTTACAGATTAGAGCAGTGAAGGGTTGGGGAAATGTGGAATCAAATTAGAAAACAGGGCTAAGGTTCTGCTATATAAATTGATTAAAAATACAGAGCACTTTTGAAATGATTTTATTTTAGCCTTTTATTTTGACATAATTATAGCTTCACAGGAAGTTTCAGATATAATACAGAGAAGTCCCATGCACTGTTCACCCAGTTTCTCCCAGCACATCTTGCATTACTTGTAGCACAGTCTCAAAACCAGGAAACTGACATTGGTCATAGACCTTACTCCGATTTCACCAGTTTTACATGGACTTAGAGCGTGTTTTGAAAACTAAATTACACAGCAGTTGATAGACCTACTATGATTCAAAACACTTGAAAAGTTAACATGAAGCTCTTATGAAAACCTGATGTAAAGACAAGGGAAAGGAAATATGTACACTTTACTTGGAGTTTATTAAAGATATTTTGAGGTATTAGTTGTCTATTAAGCATTTATAAGCATATATGTCTATACCATATAATATACTAGTAAATCTTGACTCAGTATTTTGTGATGTAATCTGATACTGTATTTCTAGAATTGTAGTACTAAAGAGTTCTGAAGTACCTACATTTCTTCAGAATCACTTTGAGAGGCTCAGGAAAAGTCAGAATCTACTGTCTTCTATATTCTACTATTTAATCCAGAAGGCAGCATTGGAAATCAAAGCAGAGTTTATTCAAAAACACCACCAAGCCCAGCTGGCGTGGCTCAGTGGTTGAGCATCGACCTATCAACCAGAGGGTCGAGGTTTGATTCCTGGTCAGGGTACATGCCTGGGTTGAGGGCTCAATCCCCAGTGTGGGGTGTGCAGGAGGCAGCGATCAATGATTCTCTCTCATCATTGATGTCTCTCTCTCCCTCTCTCTCTCTCTCTCTCACCCCCCCCCCGTCCTTCCTCCTGAAATCATTAAAAGTATACTTAACAAAAATAAGCCACCACCAAGAAAAAATGGATATGCAGTTAGAAATGACACTTTCTTTTTTTTAAGGGTTTTATTTGTTTGTTTGTTGTTTTTGCTTAATCCCTTCACATTTTTCACCCAGCCCCCAAAGCCCCCAGTGTTTTGAGGCCTTGAGGTGGATGGTCAGTAAACTGGCATCTTTGGTCCCTAACTGCAGTCAAAACATCAGGACCCGTATCTACAGTTTCCAAATAAGTCTGGGTGTATTCTCTTTGAAAGTCCGTGGCTTATCTTGGGGTACCATGCCACTACTTGTAACACAGCGTGCATAGCACCTGCTGCCAATCCTGCTGACTGAGCAGGTGCTGCTGGGAATGGTGCTGCCTTTTCCAACATCTGTGCCGTTATCTGGGCTGATGCTTGGGTGGAATTCTTACCCCAGCGTTATTTGCCATATTTTCATGACTCAGAAATGCGATGATAGAGAGTACATTATTTCAAATAAATTTATAAATGAAATCATTACAACCTCTATTTAGGAAGATAAATAAAGCCTGTTCTCCATGGGGATTCACTTTCCAGGCACATCATCTATACATCGGGGTTGGACTGACTTCAAGGTTATGATAGGCGAGAGGATTTTTCTCAACAAAATTTGCATTTTCATTCTCTGTTTTTGTTTTATTAGGGAGATTTGGCTGATTCTTTTTTCATTGTAGAATCTGGAGAAGTGAAAATTACTATGAAAAGGAAGGTGAGTTTTAACAAATCCACAAATTAGCTAGGAACATAATCAGTCTTCTTTTTGATGTTTAGATGAAGGTTAACTTCTGTTTTTTCAACACACAGAGTAAAAGCTGATGCTTTTAATTACCTTGTCAGGGTAAAGCAGAAGTGGAAGAGAACGGTGCGGTGGAAATCGCTCGGTGTTCTCGGGGACAGTACTTCGGAGAACTTGCTCTGGTAACCAACAAACCTCGAGCAGCCTCTGCACACGCCATTGGGACTGTCAAATGTTTAGGTAGGACTCGCCACAGTGAGCATGCTTCTCCTGGTTGAAATGTTGTGTCTGCGTTTTATGTATCCATGTTGGACAGATTATTTTATTGGGTCCACAGGTTTTATGGTCCCCAACATAACAAAGGAAGCATTCATTGCATTATAAAATCAGTTTATGGAAGCCATTTTAAAAAAAAACAATTTCACATAGCCCAGCTGGAGTGACTCTGGTTGAGCATCAACCTATGAACAAGGTCACGGTTCGATTCCCAGTCGGGGTTGTGGGCTTAGTCCTTGGTAGGAGGTTTGCAGGAGACGGAGAGGCCTGGTGCACGAAAATTCATGCACTCGGCCGGGGAGTGGGGGAGGGTCCCGGGGAGGGTCCCTCAGCCCAGACTGTGCCCTCTCGAAGTCCAGGAGCCCTCGGGGGATGTCCAACTGACGGCTTAGGCCCGCTACCCAAGCCAGCAGTCAGACATCCTTAGCGCTGCCACAGAGGTGGGAGAGCCTCCTGCCACTACCACTGCACTCGCCAGCCATGAGCCCAGCTTTTGGCTGAGCGGCACTCCCCCTATGGGAGCACACTCACCACCAGGGGGCAGCTCCTGCATCGAGTGTCTGCCCCCTGGTGGTCAGTACATGTTATAGCGACCAGTCTTTCCACCATTTGGTCAATTTGCATATTAGCCTTTTATTATATAGGATAGGATAAGAATTCTGAGTACCAAATTTATATATGACTTCTCAAATAAACAACATGCACTGTGTTCTTCAAAAAGAAGGCTAAAACAATATTTTTATAAAGTGAATTAAGCTCTGTGGGGAAAGTTGGAATGTCTGTGGGAATACTTACCATAGTCCCAGGAAACAAATGTTTAGGTTATCAAAGCACAGTACAATTTTCCTTATTGTTTTGCTTTTTAATTGCCTTCTTATGTTATATAGTAGTTTGGCAGAACTGCCATCTTTAGCTGGAAAATGAGATTTTAAATATGAGAAATAACTTATTTAATAATAAAAAATATAATTCAGGTAGTATCAATATAGATGACATTTTCTTTTAAAAAAAATGATTCAACAGTAATTAGCCACTATTCATACACAGTTTAGTAGAAAAAAATTAGCTTTAATGTTCTTAAGATGTGCTAGTATCCTCAGAATTAACCTCTTAGAGAAGTCACTTTTTAAAGGTTTTAAAGTATAATATTAATCATACTTTAAAGTAGCGGTCGCCCACCTTTTGGACTTCACGGACCACCAGTGGTCACAGACCACCGGTTGGTGACTGCTGCTCCAGAGGTTTCCTTAAACCAGCGGTCACCAACCTTTCGGACTTCACGGACCACCGGTGGCAACCGCTGCTTTAAAGTATTATGCTTGGATAAAAGAGAAGGTAGACAATGACAGGTAATTTCCCTGAGTAGAGATATTACTAAAAGTGATGTGAGTGAAAGCCCATTATTTTCTATAACAAATTATATTCACATTAAAGAAAATTTGAGATATAAGAAAAGGTAGGAAAAACTAAAATGTTTTTATAGTTCCTTCTCATCTTTTATGTGCATGGGTTTTCTGTTTTTTGTTTGTTTTTTAACTAAAGCAGGTAAGTTTAATGATCAGAACAAAACAAGATCAGTTAGGAAAAATTCCAGACTTTGTGGTCACCCGTATTTTAATTTTTAAGAGATTCAACTTTTTTAAGTCTTATAAACATTTCTGCCATTTATATTATGCCAGAAAATAAATGAATACTGAAAATGAGAAAATGGAAAAACAAAAAATAGATTGCTTTTGCTTTCAAACAGTTCTATCCCAAAACATTTTGCTGAAGTGATTTTTTTAATCTGTACAAAACAGACGCTCTAAATCAGTGGTTCTCAACCTCCTGGCCCTTTAAATACAGTTCCTCCTGTTGTGACCCAACCGTAAAATTATTTTCGTTGCTACTTCACAACTGTAATGTTGCTACTGTTATGAATTGTATGTAAATACCTGATATGCAGGATGGTCTTAGGCGACCCCTGTGTAAGGGTCGATCGACTGCCAAAGGTGTCGCGACCCACAGGTTGAGAACCGCTGCTCTAAATGATCCTCAGGATATATTACAAATTTGTTTTAAAATAGATTTGAATTTAAGTTTTACTAACAATGATTTCAGTAAATCAGGTACTCCAGTACACAGTGTGGAGGTACAATAATTATGTGATTACCTCTTAATAATCCAAGGGGATAAAGATGTTTTTCAAATATGGAAATAAAATCTATAGTATTAACCCTTTATAGACTACAAAACTGTTGTCAGTTTCATATACTTTACTTTATAAAGAATTCCCACAGGACTAGATTTCTGGAGGTTTTCCCAGATATACACAGCTCATTTTCTGTTGTACTTACAACATCTGCAAAGTATGGAATACCTAGATCCAAATTCTTTTTTTATTTATTGATTTTTTTTTTTTTTTTTAGAGAGAGAGAGAGAAACATCAGTTTGTTATTCCACTTATTTATGCGTTCATTAGTTGATTTTTGTATGTGCCCTGACCGGAGATTGAACCTGCAACCTTGGTGTATGGGGAGGATGCTCCAACCAACTGAGCTACCCTCCAGGGCCTAGATCTCAATTCTTATGATCAAGGGGCCTCAGAATTGCCTCCTCCATATACCCTTTGAGGTCAGTCCCATTCATCACCATTCCTGTAACAGGATCAGTCTTTGTAATTGGGCCGAGGACCATTTGATTTGTTGCGTTTCCCAGTTTCCAGTTTCCTTCATTACTCAAAGAGAGTTGCTGTGGAGACGGTGGGTTGTGCTGAAGGAGAGGTGGGGGGGGAGGGGTCACTGAGGCTGGACACTTGCACCCACCCAGGCTATGGCCTCACCTTATAGTCCTGCCCCAGGCATGGTTTTCTGTTTTTAAACGATTTTGTAAACTGCTCTTTTCATTCATTATAACTTAGGCATATGCTCATTTTATTACATCAAACTGTAACAATCTGTTAGGGTAATATGCACATTATATACTGTTTAATGTCCCGTCCTGTGTCCCCTCCTCGCCCCGAGCCCTACACACATGCTGGTAAATATTTTGAGGGTTTGGCTCCATTTGGAGGGAGGGCCTTTTTGATGTGTATAGTCTGCTTTTCCATACGTAGGATTTTCCCTTGGAAATGGTTTTAGAAGTGGGTTTTCTTTCTGTAGCTTTTGGTATATATTGCCAAGTCACTTCTATTTGTACCAATTTACATGCTGCCAGCAGTGCAAGAATGGCCATTCACTCCATTTTTGTAAACCTTGCCTTTTTACCTTTTTGAAAGGCAAAAGAAAAAAGTGAATTCTAGTTTGTAGTTAGTTCTGTGGTGGAGACTGATCATATTTTCCATGTGTGTATTATAAATTTATTTTTTAGAAATGCATGAGACAGGCAGGTAAAGTGACTTATATAGTTATAGAAGTGGACAAAAGCATTATTTTGGTTGCCATTTTTAAGTGACTAGACAATGGTATGAGTGTAAAAATTGTAAAAGGTAACATTTGGTCTTCCAGACATGGCATTGTACACCCTGAGGGAAACAGAAAACACTCCTTGCCATCTCTGAGGATTTTATATTTACTCAGGTGTTGCCATCACTAATTTTTTTTTTTTTTATTTCAAGGCTTTGCCCTTAACAGTCCCTCATTCTTTTCTCAACCTGGATCAGGGACCCCCCCACCAACCGTGCATTTACACATCGTATTGCCCAGGGACTCTACTTCGTTTGCAAGTGGAACATTTTTACCTTTACGCCTTTTTCTTGTGTATTTACCTAATAATAATTGCATTATTGACATAGGCAGAATATCATAAATGACTCAGAAATTCTGTAGATTTTCAAAGAATGTTACCCGTTTTTCTTTTATTCTCCCCTTTTCTTAGCCATGGATGTGCAAGCATTCGAAAGGCTCTTGGGACCTTGCATGGAAATTATGAAAAGGAACATCACCACCTACGAAGAACAATTAGTTGCCCTGTTTGGAACAAACATGGATATTGTTGAGCCCACTGCATGAAGCAAACGTATGGAGCAAGAAGACCTATAGTGACAAAATTACACAGTAGTGGTTAGTCCACTGAGAATGTGTTTGTGTAGATGCCAAGCATTTTCTGTGATTTCCAGTTTTTTTCCTTTTTTTACATTTACAATGTATCAGTAAACAGAGTAGTGATTTAATAGGCAAAAGGCTTTAACATCACTTTCTAAAGAATAGATCATAAAAAATATCGACATACTGATAAAATGATTTTCTACTCCACAAAACTGACGGAAAGGCTTATTCGAAAGATTGTAATATACCGCAAGTATCTGTTTAAGGAGATAATTAAAGGATGTTATCATAGGTGATCTGTGTTTGTTTTGACTTACTCAGAATGATGTGTCAGTGACTGCCCGTGTAAGAGGGGACTCGGCAGTGAATCATGCTCTACAGCATGGCATCTCATTCTTTTTACAACTCATTATATATATATATAGTAAGTACAATTTTAATCATTTTTCTTTTAAAGTTTTCCTGGCTTGAAAAGTTATATGCTGGCCTTGGCCTACTGGTGAAATGGTATAAAACATCATATGCAATTTAAAAACCTTTTATATTTTTGCAATAAAGTACATTTTGACTTCTTTGGCATAATGTCAGTAACCAATGGTTTTAAGGACAGGCAACTGAGTCACTGTAATAGGAAGAATCTTTTTTTTAAGTAAGGGATCGTTAACACTTTTTCCCTCGGCTTCCTTTTTCATTTGCAATTCTCTGTATCCTTTATCTTTAAAAATTTGGCTTTGACATTTAATGTCACAGGGTTTTTTTGAAAAGCTATTTTAATTTACTTGTTGTCTTCTAAAAGTCTAAGATCTTACATATACTACAAAAAAACTGTTACCAAAAATAATTTGGCGTCCTTACCATCCCCACAGATTATTTCTGTTCTTCGTTTGATATCCATAGTAGCTTTCTTTCAGACATCTGCTCCCATAGGTTTCCTCCAAGATGGTAGAAATAAATTTTTAGAAACAAAATCATATGCAAAGATAAAAGGAATTTCTGCCCATGCCAAATGTACATTAGGCTTCGCCATTTGCTTTAGTGCAGAATGAACTCAACCGGAACAGATTTTCATCGGTAATTTATAGACTTATTTTTGGCTGCATAGGAGGAATTATATTCAACCAAAGCAGTGTAGCCTTACATTTCTAGCCTACATGAACCCAATGTCTAGAGAGTTTAATTTTAACCAGTTGACTTTTAACCAATCAGTTCCACTTTGGAAACATGTTTTAAAGAAATATATACACAAGTAAAATTATTCTGTGGCTAGTGTGGTCTTATTAGAGAATGTTTATGGTCTTTCTTGTATAATGAAAATGTGGTTTAAAATGTGAACCAGATTTTATATATATACACAAGAAGTTGTAAAGCATAACTTCAGCCACATTTTAGAATACTTTAACAATTTTGCAAACTTTCTTGTAGGAAGAGAACTTACTACATGAAGATTATTTGTTTTCTTTCTTTTTTTTTTTTTTTTTGTAGACTGGGAGGTAAATGAATAGAGCAATGTTTTCTATGCATTCATCTCCCCTAGCCTGTGTTTCAATGTCCCAAAGTTTAATTAACAGAACAAGGAAGCTACTATGAAATTAGCTCAATACTTTGGATAACATGACTTGTTTTCTGTTCGATTTTATTTTAAACGCCATGTTAATAAAAAAAACACAGGGCCCCACATTTCTGGTTTATCATTCTGTATTCTATATTCACTGTTTTGATGCATAAGCTCATTGCTAACTATTCATGGAATAGCAAAAAATGCCTGTTTAATAAAGAACTCTGAGGCTGTGCCAGTTACATTATTTTCAGTATTGGTTATATTTAAATTTTCCTTATTAATAAAGCACACTTTTATAATATACTATGTTAATTGTGTTTAATGAATTTTTATTTTGGCCCATTAAAAAAAATTCTCACCTGACAGTATTTCTTTAAAATTGATTTTAGAGCAGGAGGAAGAGAAAGAGAGAGAGAGAGAAACATTAATGTGAAACAGGTTGCTTCCCATACATGTCCAGACCAGGGATTGAACCCGCAACTTAGGTATGTTCCCTGACCTGGAACCGAACCTGCAACCTACCAGTGCACAGGACAATGCTCTAAGTCACATGGACCAGGGCCTGAGGATATGTTTTCAGTGACTTTTTTTTTAGAGAGGAAGAGGAGAAATAGACATCAATTTGAGAGAGCCTCATCAATTGGTTGCCTCCCATATACACTGCAACCAAGAATCAAACCCACAACCTCGGTATGTGCCGTGACCAGAAATCAAACCCACAGCCTGTTGGTGCATGGGGCGACACTCCAACCGAGCCCCCCGGTCAGGGCTGGTTTGTTATTAATATGACTTCCATAGTGCATACTGTACCACGTGGAAAGCTGAGAGCATATGTGAAAACTAACTACTGAGCATAGTGTGGCAAGAAAGTGTGGTTCTGAATGGCAACAGAGTTTTAAAAAATCTATTCATATAATTGTGGTATGTTTATATAATTGTGGTATATTAGATTACCAAATAAATCTGGCTAAGGAATTTATGTCAAAGTATCTAAAATGCCTCTCATTTGACTTGTGGATGTTATTAATCACTAATTAAGAAACCTTACTACTGTCTGGAAATTCTCTGTTGAAGTTTCATTCAAGGATGTATTATATGTGGCTAAGAATTCTCAGAGGCTCTGGCCAGGCAGCTCATTGGGTTAGCACGTCGTCCCAATACACCAAGGTTGCGGGTTTGATCTCCAGTCAGGGGACATACAATAATCAACCAAAGAATGCATGATACAAATCAATGCTTCTCTTTTCTCTCTTCCTTTCTGCCTCTAAAATCAGTTTTTGAAAAAAAGAATGTCTCAGAGAACACTCTTTTAACATAAAAAGTTTTCCCCTTTATTATTATTATTATCATTATTTTGTTGTTAATCCTCACCCAAGGATATTTTTCTCATTGATTTTTTTTTAGAGAGTGTGGAAGAGAGAGGGGAGGGGTAAAGAAAAAGAGAGAGAGAGAAACACCAATGTGAGAGAGATACATTAATCCTGTGACCTTTTGGTGGGTAGGCCAACGTTCTAACCACTGAGCACACTAGCCAGGTCTCCCCTTAATTATTTTAAATAACTATAAAGTGGGTGTGTATGCTTCCTGCATATCCATATGAACTAGGGCTTGGTGCATATATTTTAACATAAATAAATACAACCTGTGACACAAGTTGTATTTGATTTACTGTTATACACTAGTAGGTAGCAGACCATTTACTATGCTCAAAAATGCTGCCAGTGAAACATGGTGCATGAAACAAGGGACTATGCATTTTACTGAAATATGTAAGATTAAGTGCTGAGTCCTTTTCCTTCCTAAAGCATCTTTAAAATAATGACATAATTTTCCCTACTTTTCTCAAGAAATGTTAAGTCTCTAGCAAGGATTAGATGACCTTTGGCATTCTTAAAGAAAATAATGTGTAAGCCTAGAGGAGTAAATAATAAACCTGGATAAGCCAAGGCTTTGTTAAATAACTGAAGAAGGGATTCTGACATTTATCTATGTTAATGCCTAGAATGATTAATACCTGATGGAGAAATAGAATTGTGGATTTCAAGATGGTGAAGTCAATGGGAGCTATACTCACCTCCCAAGACCAAACTGGAATTACAACTGAATTAAAGAACAACCATCCTGAATAACCAACTGAAGACTAGCTGAAGAGAAGTGCTCTAACCACGGATTTACAGAAGCCACATCGAGACTGGTAGAAAGGGTGGAGATGTGAAAGGGCTGGCTGTGCTCCCAAGGGCAGGAGTTGACGTTCTGGAGGGATATCTCAGCTGTGTGTGTGTGTGGTTCCCCCTGAGAAGTGTGGGGGTCTCAACTCCATGCTGGGCTCCGCAGTCCAGAGCACCATAGCCAGGAAGAGACGCCCACATAATGTCCGGTGTGACAAGCAGCAGGGTTTCTGTCCATCAGGGAGAGACAGTCCACTGGAGACACAGGCACCTCGTAAAGTGCCAACATAAAATTTCGCTCGCAGTCACCCGGGGCTCCCGCAGAGGGAGGGCAGAGTGTACTAGAGTCATCTGAGGAGAGGGGTTTGTGGCCCTGGGGCAGGAGCTAAGGTGACATTGGCCAGGATCCTTGTGCTAAGTCATTCACCCATATCACAGATTCCAACGTTTTTGGGTGGAGCACTGTAGTCCCTGTGGCACAGCTGGGGGAAAGCAATAGCTCCACACTCTGGAAGCCCACT
Source organism: Myotis davidii (assembly GCF_000327345.1). Lineage (NCBI taxonomy): Eukaryota > Metazoa > Chordata > Mammalia > Chiroptera > Vespertilionidae > Myotis > Myotis davidii. Next base: position 1,144,096 of record NW_006299390.1, on the reverse strand, counting down.
TGCCCCACCCTGGGGAGTTTAGGCCCCGCGAAGAAGTCAGTAGCGTTGGCCATTGGGTAGAGTTCTGGGCAGACTTAGTGGGTGTCAGTGACAGCTGTGTGGCTTTGAGGTGGGGGCCATTCCACCCACTTTCCCTTGAACCTGACTGACACATCTCCCTCATGGTAGATCCATTGTGTGCCTGCATCCCAACTCTGCCAGAGGCTCTTTCAGTGACTGAGCCTAACAGCCAGCAGGTTATCGCTTCTCGGCCTTTTGGCTAAGATCAAACAGCCATCAGGTGGAGGCAAGCAAAGACAGATCTTGTAGGGGTGCCTGGGGGCTTTTGTTGAACTGTCCCCCAGGTGTGGTGCTGGTAAAAGCTGACCTTTGTGCACAGGTTGGTCCTTCCTGCCTGCATCCAAGCCCAGCTATCAGTGGCCCCACTCTCTTGACTCTTGGTGGCTCCACCCTACTGAAGTCTGGGCAGAATCCAGGACAGACTGAGTTGTGTGGCTCTCGGGTAGGGGTCACACACACCAACTTCCCCCGAACCTCACAGGCACCTCCCACTCTCTTGACTCCAGGTGGCCCCTCCCTGCTGAGATCAGGCTACTGATAGAATCTGGGACAGGGGTTGAGTTGCATGGCTCTGGGATGGGAAATTTTCCTGTCACATGCCCGACCAGTACAAAGCCTTCCCTTCACAAGGTCAAATCTTGGTCTCCTTAGGCCTGATAAACTCTGCTAGCCTCACCTTGATGACTCTCTGAGACGCTGCAATACCACAAAGGGGTGTGAGCACCTAGCAGGTAGCAGCTAGACTTGGTATACACCCTGGGACATTTGGGCCTTAGACCCAGCCCTGGCACAAGATTGAACCCATATATTTCTGGAAAATACCTTTCACCCTACTTAGTGACTCACTGAGAACCTATTGCATGCAACACAAGTACTGCCAGAGGCTCTTTCAGTGACTGACCTATCAGGCAGCTGGCAGGCAGAGATAGGTGGAGGCAGATCTCAGGGTTCCTAGGGTCCTTTGCTGACCTGCCCCAGGTACAGTGCTGCTAAAAGCAAACTTGATGCACAGCTTGATCCTTCTTACGCACACCTAGGCCCATCAGAGACCGCCACAAACTGGATCGCTTTGTAGCTCTAAACAAGTTTCCCCAGGGTCAGTGACAGGCCGTGTCTGACACTAGCCTGCACCAGAGATGACCCTCCCAATCAGCCCCCAAACCAGCACACCCAGTGGACAGCTTCAGACAATATCAGAGCAGGATCCAATTAGCTTCACAAGCAGCTTATCTAAATAGAGATCTTGGCAGGCACCAGACCCTGCTGAGGCAAAGACTGCTCTGAGTGGCCAGCACCTATACAACAGCTCATCAACTGTGGTCAGGACTGAAGCTCACAGTGAGCCAAACTTGAGGATCACACACAAATGGGCCAATAGCAATCAAGACTCATCACAACAGGAGGGCTCACATAATCCACAGGAAGGACATTCCTGGAGCACCCAGTGCAGGTGATCAAGCAGATTGTGCCATGAGGTCCCACAGGACACATACTACATAAGGCCACCCTCCCAAGACCATGAGGCATAGGGGATCTACCTAACACATAGAAACAAAACACGAAGAGGCAGCCAAAATGGGGAGACAAAGAAACATGCACCAAAGGAAAGAACAGGAGAGATCTCAAAAAAAAAAAAAAAGCTAGATCAAAACAATGGTTATATGAATACTCAAGGAACGTAGAGAAATAGATGAGAACTTAACCAAAGAGAGAGTAAACATAAAAGTGGACATAGAAACCATAAAAAGAACCAATCAGAAATAAAAAATACACTAGAAGGAATAAACAAGCTGGATAAAGCAAGGAATTAAATCAGCAATTTGGAAGACAGGGTTGAAGAAAATACCCAAAGCAGCAAAAAGAAAAAAGAATTTTAAAAAATGAAGTTATTTATAGCCAGGATGGTGGCATAAGTAAAAAAGGTATTCACCTCATCCAAAACCACAACTAAAACTATGCAATCAAACCACAATAAAATTACAACTAAACTAGAGAACAACCATCATTCAGAACTGCCAGAAATCCAGCTGAATGGAAGTCCTACAACTATAGAATTAAAGAAGAAGCCACATAGAAACTGATAGGAAAGGCGGGGGTGCAGAATGGGCTCATCAAACACCCCAGGTGGCAGATAAATGTCAGGAGGGATATCTCAGCTGTGGCAGTCCCCCGTGAGGAGCGAGGGATCCCAGTCCACACCAGGCCCACTAGCCCAGGTTCCAGTGCCAGGAAGAGCAGGCCCCATACCTTCTGGCTGTGAAAACCAGTGGGGATTGAGGCTAAAGAAGACTGACACTGCTACAGTCCCAGGCGGTTCCTCTTAAAGGACTCACACCTTCTGAACTCCATTATGGAGGCAGTAGCTTGAAAAGCATGAGAGATATACAGGAAGGAACTGAATTGTCTGGCATCGGGGCGAGAGCTGGGGATCAGCTTTTTCCCAGACAAAAGTGCCAGTGGAAGCCACTGTTCCTTTGATGAGCCTTTCCCCACAGAATCAGCCTAGGGGCACCATATCTGAGTTTCCATCAACCTGGCTCACACTGCCCCTGGCTGGTGATTCCCTGAGGCTCCACTCCACCCAACGTTCAAGCCCACCCAAGCTGATTCCAGTGGCTTTCCCATATGAATGGCTTGTTTTGGCTCATGTTTTAGATTTTCTTTAAATCTCTCAAACAAGCAGCATCTAGCTTCAGCAGGCCCCATAACGCTTGCTAAGTGGCCCCAGACCTGGCACTAGTAGCAACTGGCCTTCGTTTATAGCTTGGCCTTGCCTGGCACCTCCAAGCCAAGCATAAGCAGCAGTTATATACAAATGGCTTTGTAGCTTATGCAGGGTGGCCGCAGGCGGAACACAGGCAGTGGCTGAACTTGGCCTGCACCTCCCAGGAGGCCTGAGAACCAGTGCATCCAGGAGATAGCTTCATACCAGGTGGAAGCTCCACCACCCAACCATCTCCACAAAAGACACACTCAAGGAGCAAGCTCAGTGGGCACCAGAGCCCTGCTGAAGCAAGTCTTGCTCTATGTGGTGGCGGGGTGAGGTGGGGTGAGGAATGGAAAGCACTGCATAGGGGCACCTATAATCAATAATATTGTAACAATAATATTGTAACAACTGTGTGGTGCCGGCTGGGTATTAGAAATATCAAGGGAGCACTTTGTGATGTGTATGTGTTGCGGCCAAAGGTAAACTGAGGGGGGGGCGGGGGTGAAAGGATTAAGGAAAGACAGATAAGAGAATGAAAGCTGGGTCTCGGTGGGACGCTGCTCCCTGATGAGGAGACAGTGCCAGCACCCACAAGCCGTGTCTTTATTTTATAGCAGATGCCACGAGGCAAAGTAGGGGCGTGATCACGTTGTTTATAGCATTCTCATGAGTTCCAACCTCACTCAACTACATGCACCTGAACTCTAGCACAAGGCACCATAGGTTCAAGCTCACAACCACAGCCGTTGGCTATGATTGTGCTGGGTGGGCCCTGCCCTCCAGCTGGGACTTGCACGTGGCAATGAGAGGACCCTGTCCTTTCATTAGTCCAAGGCTTGATCCTAGCCAAAACACTGTAGCCGCGCCCCATATGTATGATTGTCTGACCATTGTGCTGTACACTTGAAACTAATACAAAGTATTGAATCTGTAAATAAAAAATAACGAAAGTTAATTTCCATATATAAAAAAAATTAATTACATATACCTGTTATAGAGAAAAAGTAGAATTTACATATGCGAAGATTTCCAAGGAGATCTTACTAGTTTTGTTCTTTGATCTTTGTTCTGGTTTAGGAGTTGGCTGGTTTTGTAATACTCAGGAATTGATGATGATGATGTTAAATATACATAATGCACTAATGTGGTCATTAGCTTTTCAAAAAAGTCAGAAGATAGTGATACTGTTGTAATGAGCTAATTAATAAGAAAGACTCAAAGGGAATGCCAGACATTATAGGTATGTCATTTAGGCAGCTTCACCAGGAAGCTGTAATTTCACACTTCCCAGGGAACACTGGCCTATTCCTTGCAAAATATTAGGGTAAGGAATCCAACAAAGGGAAAATAGATACATGCCCAGTAAAACTGGAGTGACATAGGGAAGACACTTTCCTGTCAGTCACATCTGGGGACAGTGATGGTCGGCCAGAAGAACGGGCATGGCCACTGCAAGCACGTGAAAATTGGGAATACATAATCCCCTAAACACAGGAATTCGCTCTCTTGTGCTCTTGGTGTGTGGCTCTTGACTACTGGCACTCTTGCATTCACTTTTATGGCCCACAGCCTTGGAGACCCCACATGCCATGGACTAATGGACTGCAGCGAGGAAACACAAGCTAAACTAGCTAAGCTGGACTGGACCTGGTTCCAACATGGAAATTCTAGACACCGACTGATTTTCTCTCTACCTGAGGCCCCAGCTACACTTCTTTTATGAGTAGACTAAAGGGTGTGATTCTACAGAAATAAAGCTTTCTATTCTATCTCATCCCCCTGTGGGGGCCTCTGGAAATGCTCATTTCAGCGGTACCCGAAGAACCCCACTTCCACTAGCAACCAGGGGAGACACAAGCCCCTCTCAATAACAGTCCTATAGGACAGCCGTCGCCAACCCTGGAATATTTTTCCCATTGATTTTTAGAGAAAAATGGAAGGCGGGGGGAGAGAGAGACAGACAGACAGACATAGTCCAGTTGTTGCCAGAAAGGGGACCTGGCCCTTGATGGTTCAGCCTAGGGCCAGCTGGTAGTGTGTGGGTTCTTGACTTCGTGCAGGAAAAATTTCACAACAGGAGTCCAGGTGAATTTTATTTTATTTTTTAAATATTTTTATTGATTTCAGAGAGAAAGGGAGAGGGAGGGAGAGATAGAAACATCAATAATGAAAGAGAATCATTGATCAGCTGCCTCCTGCGTGCTCCCCACTGGGGATCGAGCCCGCAGCCTGGGCATGTGCCCTGACCACAGAATCGAACCGTGACCTCCTGGTTCATACGTCGACGCTCAACCACTGAGCCACACCGGCTGGGCCAGGTGAATTTTCGAGGAAGTTTATTTAAAGCTGGGGACAGAGAAACAAGAAAAGGCTGGGGAAAGGGCCTAGGCTGGTCTGCTTTGGCTTACTAAGACGTCAGAGACAAGGGGGCCTTGGAAACAGGTTCAGAGGGGTTGTCTGGGACGAACTGCTCCCATTGCTGCCCTGGTTGTAAGCCTCATGGGGTTCTTTAGAGTCTAGGAGATGCATGCCTACAGGGGAAGACGGGGTGGAGGAGGTGAGGTGCACTGGGTTCTTCCTCTTGAGGTTCTTTACCCTAGAATATTTTTTCCTATTGATTTTCAGAGAAAAATAGAAGCGGGTGGGGAGAGAGAGAGAGGAGAGAAACATTGATGTGAGAGAGACACATTGATTGGTTGTCTCTGACACACGCCCCAACCAGGGATCAAATCTCAAATTTGCAACCCAGGTACATGCCCTTGAGCCTGCAACCTAGGTATGTGCCCTTGACCAGGAATTGAACCGGGGACCCTCTGCCAACGCTCGAATTACTGAGCCATGCCAGCCTGGCCTGGCTCAGTGAGAATTCTAATGCTGATATTTAATCAGTTGTGTCTGAACTATCAGAATTTTGCTCTTATATTCAATGACTTGGAAAAAAATGAAAGTATGTGAAAACACCTTTGAATCCTTATCTATTAGCAAAGTGATCAACAAATAATGGGAACTAAATAAAATATTTTTGAATGAATACATAGAAACAACTTTATAAGTGCTATTAAAAGATAAAGTATTACTTATAATAACATATAATATCTTGATCTGAGGTTAAAGTTATGCTTCCTGGGACAGGCCAGTAAGCCAGGCGGAGTGAAATAGGGAAATGGAGACAAATAGCTGAACAAACTGGCCGGCAATTTACAGCAGATACCGAAGGTCACCTCCTTAGAGATAACATCTAGGCCTCAGCTGTATTCCAGCTCCAGACCCAGAAAAGCAACAAAACCAGGTGGGCGACACCAGGACCAGCTGCAATGACTATGACCTCTGCCCTGACACTGAGCAATCAGTGAAGACCACACCTAGAAAACTGATGACTATCGGGCTAAAACCCTTCCCTGAGACCTCCCCTAAGATTCCCGCTACAAGAGAGAAACCAAAGCCTCAAGACAAAGGACCGCGTGGGTGCTCTCCCTTTGGGAAGCCGTCCCTGCCCTTCCTTTCCCCTCCTTTCCCCACAGGACCTCCTAAACTCTAAGGGACCCCACGAGACATGCAACCTGGGGAGCAATGGGCGGCAGCAGCTGGTCACAGGCTAGTCCCCTGAACCTGTTCCCAAGGTCCACTTTTCTCTGACTTACTGGAGAGCGAGGGCAGCCCAGCCTAGGCTGTCCTGTTGTTTCTTCGATGCTAAGCCCTTTCTTGTTTTACATCCCCAGCTTTAATAAATGTTCCCTTATAGTCATCTGGACTCGTGTTGTGAAATTTTTGCTGCACAGATTCAAGAACTCACACACTACAGGCTGGCCCTGGCAGACCAGCCAAAGGTCCCCTTTCCAATGACATTCCCATCACAGTACCTATCAATAAGAATATCTCCAGTAAGGCTCTTACAGGTACTCGGTTTGTGTGCCCCATGTGTCTAAGATAGGCCAATATTCAATACATCAGAATTGGGAGTAAGGGAGCTCAAGAGGATGGGAGAACCAATACACAAATCCATCTTAAGAGAGCTCAAAATTCAGGCTTATATATCAAGGGAAGAGTGGATATCTATAGCTGGAGCTTTTAGCCTAAAGGCCACAGAGAGGGGAAGTATTTCACCCCCTTACAAAGCTTTCAGTAAAACTTAGCAGAAAAAACTTTTAAAGTAGGTTTAGTCAAAAGTGTATGCCCAGAAGAGGGGGAAGGAGGGGCTCAAGCTGTTTTGAGAACTCACTTTTGGGGGGAGGGGAAGGTTTTTAATTTCATGGAGGGAGTTAGACATAAACATCTCAGGTTTTAATTTTAAATGGTGAGGTGAATTCCATGGGTTTTTCTCTTTATCAAGAAATTTAACACTGGAGTTTATATTCTTTTTAAAAATGTTTTTATTGATTTCAGAGAGGAACGGAGAGGGAGAGAGAGATAGAAACATCAATGATGACAGAGAATCATTGATTGGTTGCCTCCTGCACGCCCCCTACTGGGGATTGAGCCGGTAACCTAGGCAGCTGCCCTTGACCAGAATCGAACCTGGGACCCTTCAGTCTGCAGGCCAACACTCTAGGGCTGGAGTTTATATTTTCAATTCTAAAGCACAATGAACTTCTACTGAAAAAACTAGAAGAGGAAGAAAATAAGGATATACAGAATTGCATGGACACCGAGTTCTTTTTTGGTTCACGCTATTAACCTCTGAACGATGATACATTCAAATCCTGTCTTTTTTCCTCAGGGGAAAAGCCTGGCATTTTGTTGGCCCTCTGAATTATTTTCAAAAAAATATATGTTTGATTACTATTTGTGAATACAGAAAATAAACCTCTGATCACATGGTAGGAAGGACTGTTTTATAAATAATTCACTTTAAGAATTCAAACAGATGTCAATGTAAGATAAATCCAAACCTGTAAGAATTTTCATGTGTTTATTTGAGCCAAACTGATGACAACTGCTGGGAAGCAAAATCTCAAGGGACTGAGAAAATGCCCCAGAGAATGCACCTTATTTTACAGTCACAGGAGGAGGCGAGAGGGGATTCACATGAAATTACTAGTCATTGGTGACAGATTTGGGTGGTGGGAGAAAGCAAAGGAGATGAGTGTGCGGGGGAATCTCTGAAATTGGATAAAAGGTAAGAAAAAAACAAAACGGCTGCCATGGTTCTATGGTTGAGCATCGACCTATGAACCAGGAGGTCATGGTTCGATTCCCAGTCAGGGCACTTGCCTGGGTTGCTGGCTTGATCCCCAGTGAGGTGCATGGCAGAAGCAGCCCCTCAATGATTCTCTGTCATTATTGATGTTTCTATCTATCTCTCCCACACCCTTCCTCTCTGAAATCAATAAAAATATGTATATTTTTAAAAAGGTAAAAATGAATAGACATCTTCTTTTAGATGGGTGGATATAGAATAGCTAACAGTAAACAATCACCATGAAGGGATTTGTGGTCTCTGCTCTGGTGGTTGTGCCCTGATGGGTGGGAGTTGGGGGCGGTGGTGGAATTAGTCATTCCAAAGGTCTACTTTCTGCGATGTGAAAAGACAATAGAGAGGCTTAGTTAAGGTAAAGATTGACCTGTATCAGTTAAGATGTGGGTCTAGGACATGCCTACCTTCCAAGACCTGCTTTTTGCTAGAAAGTTTTAATTTGAGCCCATGCTATGTGGTTACTTTAGATCTCGGAGTTTGTAAGGCCTGCCATCCTGGCCTTCCCTGAGCTTGTCAGATTTGTATGTGGACCTTTTTTTGGTCCACACAAGGAATCCCTAAAAGAATTTGAAAACCCTTTTCAACATGTAAGTGTAATTTTGGGTTTCTTGATTTGTTATGTGGCTTTCAGGCAGATCTAAAATGTCAAGAAATGTAATTAATTAATAAAGAAATAATTAGCTATGATTTCAGGTTCTTTTCAAACGTTTGACTTTACTGATTTCTTGCTAAGTTTTCCTCCTCTTAAACTTTAAGCATACATACAATGATCTAAAGACATAAAACCTAAAGCACAGCTTAAACGATGAAACACTAAAGGTTCAGAGGGAAAAGGCTTTATAGTGGCGTCATAATGTGAATGGTAAACACATCAATTATATAGTAGCTGTGATGGATAGCCATGTTTGAAGTGAAGGTTACTGTAAAGCAGAGAAGCCATCCTCTGGCGAGTCAGGCAGAGCATTAGTAATTTAAGGAGGAATTCCTAGTGGAAAGACATTCTTTCAACAATGGGAAGCCATAGGAAGAGGGGGAAATGGTTACCAAAAACTCACCAGAGAAACTTAGATAATGATTTACAAATTATATCAGTTTAAGTCACATGATACCCCTTTGTATTACCGTAACCAATAAGCAAGCTGGTCAATATGGAAAACACCGTTTTGACTTCCCTCAATTTCAAAGCAAACAGTAATCGCCCTCGCCCGCCACAACTTTTACACCTTTTACACCTTTGTAAATTCTCCAGACCCTAAGCTTCTCTCTCAACCGCCCATTCCCAAGTCTCGCAGTGCCTGGCATAGAGCCGCAACGAAGCTTGGTAGTGTACTAGTACTGAGTTGGCAAAGAAATCTTAAAGTTACTGTCTTGGGACTGACGAAGAAAGGCTCAGAATAAAGAAAATCTAGTGTTGTTTTTTTTTTCCCCCGCGGGAGCCTAGCACCACCTTTATAGTCCCCATTATGATTGGGACCGAGATTTGTGGGTGAGTAGGTCCCTCCTGAGGCCGCACTGCTTCCGCTCGTGTGGAGTCATCTCCTTCCCCTAGCGCTGAAACAATGCCTTGGCCAGCTGCCAAACTTTGAGCAACGAGCCCCTTTGGCTGTTTGCGGCCGGGAACGGGTGCTGCGAGAGGCTAGAGCCGTTCTGAGTGCTAGGACGGGACCAGAGTAAGAGAAGGGGCCAAAGCTTTAAAACACTCCCTTCCTCCGCCTCCTCCCTTTTGTCCCAGACACCAAAACAAACCAGCTGATACACGTGTCCCTATGACTCTTGTTTACTATCAAGACTGCGCTGTACGAGCACCTCTGGGATATGTAGTCCGACCGGTTCCTCCGGAGCGCTGTTTCCCAGAGGTACGAAGCCAAGGCTAAGACTACAAACCCAAAATCCATTTCGGGTGCAAAGTTTGGCGTTGGTCCCCGGAGTCTCCGCAGCAATCCAATCCGAAGCGCTCGTTCTAGTGACTGACATGCCATTTCCTCCAGTAAACACAACACAAAAGTCAATACAAGCCCGCCCCCCGAGACAGGCCAAGGTATCACCCAATGGGAAAACGGAAAGCTTGAACGGCAGTTCTGCAGACCAGTAAGAGGGCGAAAGAGCTGGGCGGAGGCTCAACCCCCAGGGGGTTGAGGGGAGGGGGAAGACGAAGCTTGAAAGACTTGGTAATGGCGACGGGTTTGGTAAGTAGGAAAGTTTCGGTTGAGGAGTAAGAGCGGTGGCGGGAGCAGTAAGGTACGCCGGGAGGCAGGCGTCAGTCGGAGAGAGGTTACGCGAGCTGCTGGCGGTGTTGTCGCGGCCAGGACCGCCCTCGCCGGGGCTGCCCGCACTCCGCGGCGGGTTTGTTGTCTTCCACTTCGGGAAAGGGTGGGGGTGGGGAAGGGAGGGGCAGGATCCCGAGGGGAGCAGACGGCCGGGCGAGCTCGGGTCTGTGATCGTCGACTTTCAGAGGCTGCCCTTACGGTGGAGACCATGAACCATCCAGTCACTGTCCGTGAAAGACCCACGGGACCTGCGTCCCCCGCGAG
>NW_006299390.1:1132893-1133490 GCF_000327345.1 Myotis davidii | reverse complement strand
TGGCCCGTGGTGGGGACCGGCCGGGGACAGGGGACCCCAGTGAGGCGCAGCCTCCTTCCGGTACGAAGGGGGCGCGATCCGAGCTGGGGAGCTCGCGGAGCCGCTGGGCCCCCGGGCTCATTGTTACGCAGTTCGAATGAATGGGCTCCGCGGCGCGTGCGCGGTGGGGCTGAGCGCAGGGGAAAAACAAGCCTCTCGTCCTGGCTGCGGTCACATGATGGGGGAGGGGAGGGCAGCGCGATGAATGGCGAAAGCGGGTGGGGGATGGACTTGGCGTGAACCTGCGGGCGCTGCCTCTGCGCGACCGAGTACCGGGACTTGGCAGGCGATCCCAGTCTCCGCCTTCCAACCCAGGCCGCTGCCCCGGGCCGATTAAAACAACAGAAAAGGAATCCTGGCGAAGTCGGCCGCGGGGGCCCGGTTGTTTGCAGCTTGTTTGAACGCCGCACGCTGTCTAGGGGATTTCACTCGCTTCTGTGCATTACATAATATGAAGAGTTCATTCTTAGGAAGTTTTCAGGAAGAATCGTTTTTAAAGGGAGCACTGACAGCTGGGCAGTACTCAAGAGTTTTTAGCTGAGGGGGCCATGGGGAAAA
>NW_006299390.1:1102876-1132854 GCF_000327345.1 Myotis davidii | reverse complement strand
TGTTTATAGGAGTAATTGTTAGAGCCCCAACAATAATCCCAGCGAGGTGCTGTAGATTTACGTGGCCATCTAAGGAAGCTGTAACAGTTGTTCCAATCTGGTTTTGAAATTATAGTTAACTTTTGAGAATGGAGATAATTTTAACATTGTGAATACAATGTTTCTATTCTTTAACGATTACTAATCTACATTTATAATGTACTCCTAGAACTTTTGGTCTTTGCCTTTTTTTGTTGCTATTTTCTTTTGCTTTACTTCTCTAACCAAGAGTGGTGAAGGGATTAGCCAAAGAACATATGGCTGGAGGGAAGGGGAGGGGGTGCCAGGCTGGGTGGAGGAGGGCAAAGTGGGGGGAGGATGGGGACATAGTAATAGTGTCAACAATAAAAATAAGGTTAAAAAAAATAAAATGTTGATGCTCAAAAAAAAAAAGACTGGTAGGATCTTCTGTTCAGTTTCCCTGACTAAGCTACCCAGTTATTGCTGGATTTGCAATATTTGGCAAGTTTTAAGGAAATTTGAATAATATTCAAAGTAATTAAACCCACTCAAGTTTTGAGGTACTTTATACTTTTAAGGAAGCCACTTTACAGCAAAATATTGCTATTTATTCTAACTTGACTAATACATTATTTATAGAATGAAAATTTGATTTCACTTTCTAGTCCGTGCCCATTACCTTTTCTTTCTGCCTGGAAAATCCTTCTTCCCTTTTGTTCACTTCTCAAACTTTGTTCATGTCTATATACGTACATTAAAAGGTCAAAAGGTTACCTTCTACTGGGATTTCCCTGCACACGTCTCCATAATCTTCCATGCTTCACAGTTGCCTGCCTCTCAGACTTCAAACATCGTACTTTCACTTTAAAGAATGGTCTCCTCCACTGTATTTTCATTTCATTGGGCTCTTGTCACTGTCCAAGTGCTCAGTAGAGGAGGCATATATCGCTTGGGCTTAATGAATGAATAAATTGCTAGGCACTGAAGATTTCCTGGAAAGGGAGAATTGCAAGCTGGTGTCTTATATTTGTTTCTGTTTGAAATGAAGATATCAGTGTTTTTTTCCTATCATAAATTACAAGATACTGCCATGTTAATGAGATGTATTTTGCATATATTTTGAGTATGAAAGTAAATATTTACGTAGAATGAAAATATAAATTACAATAAATTTAAAAACTTTAAAGCTGACAGATACCTTATATATCACAAAGTTCAGGAAAAATGATATTCTTTAACTGCCTGACGCATCAGTAATATTCTCTTCATATTTTGCATGTACTTTGGTGCTTCATATAATTTATACTATCATTTTCCAAAGAAACTAGAAAAATAATTTTCTAATGTAGTTGTGAATTTTTTAGTTATTGATAGTTGCTTAGAAAATATTCTTTCACAAGTTGTTACAGGTAATGTAAAATGTTTTAAGGTTACAATCAAGTTTAGGAAAACAAGTTTCAAATATGAAATTTATATTTCAATTGGCAGTCCTCTTTTAAACAGGTTTGTGCATGGCTTCTTGTAGTGGTGTATTACGGTTTTCTGTTATCTTCGCCAATATCAGCATTTCGTGTCAGATCAGAATTCATAAGAATTTGTATAGATGTCATTTGGCACTGTCCAGCAAAGGGAAGGAGTCAGTCTGGGTATCAGTGACTGATGAGATACAAGAGTGCATGTGGGATGCAGTATCTTTTATACCTACAGTAATTATGATAGGGAGACACGTACTGGTCCCATCTATCTATCTACTATATATATAAAAGCCCAGTGACTGAACTGTGGAATGACCAGAACAACCGGTCGACCAGTCGCTATGATGCACACTGACCACCGGGGGCAGATGCTCAAAACAGGAGCTTCCCCCTGGTGGTCAGTGCACGCCCACAGCGGGAGCGCTGCTCAGCTGACTGGGATGAGTTACTGCTCCTGCAGCGGGAGCAGCCACTAGCAGGCCCAGGGTGAGGCCGAGTCTGCAACTATCAAATACCTGAGACAGTCCAGACTCTGGCCTGACCCCACCAGCTGGTGCAGGCCCTCTCAGGTGTGTTCCAGAACAGTGGTCGCCAACCTTTTGGGCCTCAAGGACCATCAGTGGTCTGTGGACCACCGGTCGGCGACTGCTGTTCTAGAAAGAGTGCGGGGAGCTGGCATAGGCGGATGGCAAGAGAGGACGTGACTGGACCCCCCCAGGGAGGCTGTCCTGATGGCTGAGGATCCTGGAGCACAGCTGCCCTGAACATCCTTGATGGTGTCACCAACCTGGCATCACATATCAAGGACATTCACCAAGTGGCTTTGGGGTGCAAAGCTCTCCGCCAGGTTCCTCCAGGACACAGAACACACCTTTACCCAAGACATGACCCCAAAATATCACCTCAGACTAATGGCCTTATTCAGCAGCCACTTAGAGGACAGGTCCACAGTCGCTGGGCTGAGTGGTGCTCCCACAGCGGGCCAGTCTCTGCAGGCCACGCCCCCCCCCATCAGTGCACGGGTCCATGCACCGGGCCTCTGGTTTACAGATAAGAAAACTGAGGCATAGAGGTTCAATTCTTCAGTCATATAGGTAGTAAGTGATATTCTGTAGTAGTATATTTTACCCACTGCTGGGTTGTGGCCCCCCCTTTTTTTCCTTAGCACAATGGCAAACAAGTTGTAGAAACATTTCTTTGAAATCTTTTGTTTAAAGTTTCATGGAAGATATTATAAAAGAATTGCATTAAGGCCTCCAACTACTTTTGGTGTGGGAAGTTGTACTTAATCTAGTTTGTAATAGAGGCTCATTTCATTTTTTTAAAATATATTTTTATTGATTTCAGAGAGAGGAAGGGAAAGAAACATCAATGATGAGGATCATTGATGGGCTGCCTCCTTCACGCCCCCTACTGGGGATCGAGGCCACAGTCTGCATGTGCCCTGACCAGGAGTCAAACCCTGACCTGGAGTGCTGAGCCACACCTGCAGGGTTGGAGGATCATTTTAGCTGGAATTATGCAATTCACTTAAAATACCTCAGTTTTCATGCTAGTGATATAAATTCATTGCAAATTACCTTCTCTTTACCCTTTGCTCCAAACAATTTGGGTTTGGTATAGAGTTCTTCAGGATTAAGGGAGGGCATATAGGAGCTCCTTTCTGTGAAATCCATAGTAAGAATGGAAAGGTAAGGATTCAGGGAAGAATAGGCAAGTAGTAGTCTAACTTGTGTTGGTCTATATCTTTTGTCATTTTTCTCATTTCTTTTAAAAAAGAATAAGGTCTCATTTAGAGTCTGTATAAGATCAGATAAATTACGTGGAAATGCTCTGCAGGGAGTAGGTAGGCATTTAGTAAAACTTATTCCCTTCTTTTTCACTTACTGGGACTTATTTCATTTTTTAAAAATTGATTTCAGAGAGGAAGGGAGAGGGAGCGAGATAAAAACATCAATGATGAGAGAATCCTTGATCGGCTACCTCCTGCATGCTCTCTACTGGGATCGAACCCGCAAGTGGGCACATGCCCTGACTGGGAATCGAACCATAACCTGGTTCACAGATCAACACTCAACTACCTAGACTTAGTTATCTAGTCCTCGTTTCCTTTCCTCTTACCTTATTTGTGGATATGTACTAATGAAAGTTTGCTAAATGTGACCTACCTAAGGTGACAAAACCTAAAAGAGTGAAACTCAAGTCTCTTGATTAAGTCTAGGCTCCCAGTTACTATATAGGAGGTTTACAGTAGGAAAACCTCCTTTATTCAAGATCAACTTTTGATAGCCCGTAACCATGAGGTACAAACACATAGAGCTCAAGTTCCGCAAGTATTTATTTGGGTCCTTTTGTTATTTGTAGGTAGCTCTGCTTTGAAATTATTTTTTTTTCAACTTTAAGGAATAGTGTGATGGGATATTGGTGGATAACTAAGGCTGGGTGCTAAAGAAATGATAGTTGCAAGGAGGTAGTATTAATGTATTGCATATACATGGTGAATGGTGGACACTGCAGGACCTGCGGATAGGAGAAAATCTATCTGGGAAGAATGAGAAAATCAGAGAGCTCTGCAGATAAACTGCAACACTGCTTCTGTGGACTCCAGAACAGCACTGTTTTATACAGTTAAGGATAGCTCTAAGGAAATAGGTATGTGTAGGACAACATCTGAATTTCATTATAAAGGTAAAAAGAGGAAATTTTCAAGTTTAAGATTAAAGGTGGGGCTGACTTAGATCACATCTGTATGTAAAGAACTCATAGAATGACTAGTTCCTCTCATGCCTTAGGCATTAGTAAGTAAGGAATCTACTGAAACTACCAATTACCTTTTTAAAAAAAAAACATTTATTGATTTCAGAGAGGAAGGGAGAGAGCGAGAGAAACATCAATGATGAGAGAGAATCATTGATCGGCTGCCTCCTGCATGCCCCTCACTGGGATTGAGCCCACAACCCCAGCATGTGCCCTTGACTAGAATTGAACCCGGGAACCTTCAGTCTGCAGGCTGACACTATCCACTGAGCCAGACCAGCTAGGGCTAAAACAAGATTTTTAAAGAAGGAAGTCATTTCACATTATTTTCACTTGCTTTGTTTCAGGTCATCCTTATAACTACTCTAAGGGGAAAGTTGGGCAGGTCTCATTAACCCTATTTTACATATGAAGGTACTGAGTTACTGAGAAACTCAGGCACTTAGGTTGTATTTAGTAAGTGCTCAAGCTGGAATCAAAACCCGTGTTTTCTTACACATAACCCAGTGCCCTTTTCACTACTCCACAGTCCATCAGACAGTTGCTATTGAGTAAGGCTCTAAGGCAATGCCCAGGATCTGGGTCATTTGTGAGGCATGCAGGCTGAAAGCATCCAAAATAGCATATTAGAAAATAAAGGTAATATGAAGTTTGGTTATATATGTCAAGAACCTTAGGAAGATTGTTAGTTGCCAGCCACCAATTAATCTGTCTGTAGGAATCTAAAGAAATAAGCAGATGTAAGCAAAAACTTTAAAAAAAGTAAATGAAATGTTATTTAAAAGAGTGAAGAAACTGGGAACAACATGTTCAGTAATAGGAGGAATAAGTACATGGTGAGTGATGTAAGTTATTTATTAAAAATAACTTTGAAAAAAGTAGATGATACAAGAAAATGCTTACGAACTTGTGTTAAGGAAAAGTATATGAAGAAAAATTTGATCTTGGGTCTCTGCTTGTAAAAGATAAGTCAGATAATACACCAACATTTTAACAGTATCTAAATCTGGTTTGTGGAATTGGAAGTAATTACTTTATTTTACTTTTTAAAAAAATGCTTTTAAATTTTTGCCAAGATGATTGTGTGTAGTCAGAAAAAAATATTTCATAATTTAAAAGATTATGAAAAAGCCTTTGTAGAAAATATTTGTCAGTATTGCCAGTGATTTTTGGTGAGTATGTCATGACTTAGAAAACTCTGATCTAAATATTAAACATTTAAAATCTTTTCACATCACTTTTTCATTAGCTGGGTTGGGGTAGTTTTATTGACTTTTAACAGCAATGTATTTTATTTATTTTGAGGGGAAAAATTTTTTGTGTATTTTGTATTAGCTCAGAACTTTTTTAAAGAAAAGATTTGGAGTAGAACCTGAGAAATCAGGAAATCTTCCTGCCACTGTCACTCATCTTAAAAAACTAATTTGATCATGTCCAAAGGTTACTCTCATAACAAAATTTAGTTGGTGGACTTCCTTGAGAAATTATTCAGGTGTGTTATCCTGTATTATTTTCTTCCTTGTAATGATTTTGTGGCCTTGAGATGAAGGTAGATTTACTATGAATTTAGCTAAATCTCACAAGATTAGCATTCATTTTTTTAGAAATAATAGCCTATTCAGAAGGGCGGGTATCTTTTATTATGGCTAGGCCCCAAATTCACATTAAGAAGACATAAGAACTTATTTGTTTGTTTAATCCTCACCGAGGATATTTTTTCCATTGATTTTTTTTTAAAGAGAGTGGAAGAGAGGGGGAGAGACAGATAGAGAAATATTAATGTGAGAGAGACACATCGATTGGTTGCCTCTCCCGTAGGTGCCCTTGACCAGAATAGAACCCGGGACCCTTCAGTCTGAGGGCGGACGTCCCCAGAGCCAAATCGGCTAGGGCCGTGGTCGGCAAACTGCGGCTTGCGAGCCACATGCGGCTCTTTGGCCCCTTGAGTGTGGCTCTTCCTAAGCCTTAGGAGTACCCTAATTAAGTTAATAACAATGTACCTACCTATATAGTTTGTTTAAAAAATTTGGCTCTCAAAAGAAATTCCAATCGTTGTACTGTTGATATTTGGCTCTGTTGACTAATGAGTTTGCTGACCTCTGGTAGGGCAAGAACATTTTTTATGAGACTTACGATACATGGCCATTTTAAGAAACTCATCTGAAATGTTCTTTAGACAATATAATTTTAAGTATGTTAAACTTGTTTACTTTTAGAAGATGAGGAAAAAATAATGAATACAGTAAATAAATTAAAATAGAATCTTTAAAATAAAATTCTTTTAGTCTTTGAATTTAAGTGAGGAGTTTGTTAATTTTATTGTACATTTGAAGATACAAGTTTAAAAAAGGTTTTGCTGGTCTCAATATTGGTATCTGAGAGATACTTGATGAAAAAACTGCTTTTATTCTTTGGAAGAAAGGACTTTTATACATTCAATATATTATTAATCCTTTGGGATTTGGGTATAATTTTGTGCTAACTACATGGATGTATGGCAAGATATCATGGAGTCATGTTGACCTAAAGGATTTGATAGTGATACAAATAGCAATGTATAGATTAAGTTAAAGATACATGTGATGTCTCTGATTGATTTTCTATTTATATAATTTTCATATCACATGATTTGACATTTTTTCCTTGCATTATTTTTATTTTGAAGTCGGAGCACCATAACATGGTGTGGGAAGTGAAGACAAATCAGATGCCTAATGCAGTACAGAAACTCCTGTTGGTAATGGATAAGAGAGCTTCAGGAATGAATGACTCACTGGAGTTGCTGCAGTGTAATGAAAATTTGCCATCCTCACCCGGCTATAACTCCTGTGATGAGCACATGGAGCTTGGTAAACAAAATTAAAAAGTTTTTAGGGATGTCATGGAAATTTAGATTAATTTTCATGTTTTAACCTGCCTGGAACTGCTAAAAAGTATGTGAAATTTTGTACATTAGTTTTCAATGTTAAATATTACTTAAAACCAACATAAATGTGAGCTATTTATGGTTATCAGAGACTAATTTACAAATTCCTATACTAACCTGCTTTGCTTTGTGGGTAAAAATTGGGCTCTTAAACACCTTAGGAAATCCCTGCTCTGTGGCTTTTCAAAAAGTATTTTAAAACATCCCCTTGAGCTCAGTAAATTATGCTTGGCCGCTCTTCATGGCTGGTTTGTTAGTATGATGGGGACAGTACAGAGGATCCTGGAAGCTTGAGGGTCTGATATTTGTGGTTATTAGTACTGCTGAGCTATTGAAAGGTATGTGACCTGTAGAAATGTGTAGGTTTGTTGAGGTATGATTTTGAATTGTATTGTTTTGAAGAAGAGTAAACAGCTAATGAGTAACCTTGGCTTGCTGCCAGCTTTTCAGCTTGGCTTTGTCCCCATTTAATATGTAGTTTTCCTTAATATTCACAAAAACCCCAAGAAGATGTGATTATTCTCATTTTACAAAAGATGAAATAGAGGAGATTATATGCTGGAATGCTGTGGGAATTTGGAGATTCTGAAGGTCTTGGGATATAACCAGTTTGAATACCAAGAGTTTAATTGAGTAGTGGTTACTGTTGAGCAAAGACCATTATAATCAGGTAATTGATTCTCTACCATCACATTTTATTTATTTTTTAAAGGTTTTTAATTTATTTTTAGAGAGAGAGGAAGGGAGAGGGAGAGGGAGAGAGACAGAAAAATCGATCTGAGTGACAAACACCAAAGTGAAAGGAAACATCAATCTCCTGCCTCCTGCATATCCCCTATTGGGGATGGAGCCTGCAATCAAGGCTTGTGCCCTGACCAGGAATCACACCTGCGACCTTTCTGTGTGTGGACCAACGCTCTAACCATTGAGAAACACTGTCCAGGGCAAAAATTAACTCTTTATAGTAAAAAAGAAGTGATGGTCAAAGAAGGATGTTGGCATTGAGGGAAGGGAAGTGGCTATACCAGAATGAGAATTATAGGGTGGGGTTATCTCAAATTGATATGATATTTGGCTGCTTCTAAATAAGTTATTTCAGTTTTAGTAGACTATCTGGGGTATTTGCCTGGATAGGAGCTTATGTGTAAAAACATTTTATAGTGACAGTTTAGGAAACCTTCCAAGACTAAAAGAGTTTCATGACATATATTAAAGGGAACCAATAGATCTATGGAGTGTGTAGGTGTGTATTTCACAGACACTTTCTAAGGCCTGCACGATGCTTTTTCTCCATATAGTACATTTTTTACTGAATATTTTAGAATTATATATTTTTTAGGATTTCGTATAATGTTCATAGCCTTGGTGTGTACATGAGTATTACTTGGGTAGTATTTCTAGTCTTTCTTAGGGAGTAAAAGTACCATGAAGTACCTTTGGGGAATACATTTACACATTAACAGGAAAAATAACCAATAAATATTACTGAGTTCAGAATTTCTCAGTAAAAAAAATAATTTGGCCTATATAAATTAAGTAAGTAGTACCTAAAAATTTATATGGTTTTTGTCTTTAAAAATTATTTTCACTATTGCAGTAATCTTGTATAACAGATTAATAAAAGTATGTGAACAATAAGTACTTATATACACACACAAAATGCCTTTTTCCTCAATGTGTTCATATAAAAATGTCTCAGTAGTATATAGATTAGTCCTCAGTGAAGTATAAAAAATTGAAGGGAAAATCAGAAAGCACAAACCTTGTTTTTCCAATCTTTGAACAGTTGTAATTACATATTTAGGTAGTGAAGTTATTAGTACATTTACATTCATTGGATTCACTCTTCTATTAAGCTCTGTTGACCCTTAATGTACTTGGTGGCATTTTTAAAAATTGAAACTAGTTTCATACAAAAAAACGCCCACATTTTGAACTTATACTTTCCCTCACAAAATTAATTAGTTAAATTTGAGGACTTCTCTTCCAACTGTAACTATAGTATTGCCCGGTATTAGTACTTTCCTTTTTATAATTTTGAGCGTGTGTTTGCAGATGACCTTCCTGAACTTCAGGCTGTTCAAAGTGATCCTACCCAATCTGCCATATACCAGCTAAATTCAGATGTTTCACATCAAGAATATCCGAGACCATCTTGGAACCAAAATACCTCAGACATATCAGAAAGTACTTACCGTGAAAATGAGGTGGATTGGCTAACAGAATTAGCAAATATCGCCACCAGTCCACAAAGTCCACTTATGCAGTGCTCATTTTATAACAGGTAAGAATGCTGTATTTGTATTGAAAACCTCTATCATTACAAATGTGGCCATTATTTTTTTCTAGTATTAAAAGTAATGCTATTAATCATTTAATGAATGGTTTGCTTAAGTTAGGATTTAAGTAAAGTCATTAGAATTAAGCTTCTTGTCTTATAAAGATCAAAGAGCTATTTACTCAATAATATTTTACACTCTGAGAATTAGATAAAAGTGATATGAAAACAGCAGAGTGAAGAATATTTGCAAGTGTTTCAAAGGCACCAGAAAATAAATCAGACCAAGAAATACTTTTATTATGCTATATTTCTACTTATTAGAATGAAAAATATAGTTGTCCAAAGAACCGTAATTATAATAAACACTAGAGGCCCGGTGCACGAATTCCTGCACGGGAGGGGTATGGCCATCCTGCCCTTATCGGGCTGGCTGGGGGGAGGGGCCAAGGCAGTTGGCCAGCCGGCCCCGCCCTCTGGTCAAACTCCCAGTCAAGGAGACAATTTGCATATTGGGCTTTTATTATTATGTAGCATTATATTTTAAAGCTTTTATCAATCTTGAGTTCAGTTTCTTTTTTGATGAGGTTTATTTTCTTCTAGGTTATGTGGCCTTATGTGATTTATCTGTTTTATAATAATAAAATTTGCTAATCTTAAAATCTTCAACTTACAAAAGTGGGCTTCCAATTGGTGAAAACCACTCTTTCATATACTCAGATTAGGATTTAAGAAAATGTGTTATTGTACTATGGAAGCTCTCAAGCAATATTCCTAGAGAGACCCTAAGTGGATAATATTTTATTAATTATCTCAAAAATCATAAAATTATGTAAAAAGACATAGACAATAAATTAGATTATAGAGGGGAGAAATGCCCAAATTTGCACTCATGTGGGTGGATAGACCACAGTCCGTATTAGGTGATTTAGAAATAACTCAATTTTGATAAATGCTCTTAAGTTAGTATAATTATTGCTAAAGAATAAATTTTGTAGGTGTGAAACCTGTTTTTTTTTTAAAACTCATTAAATTATACTGCTTTCCTTCTATTCATCAGGATGCTAGTCTTGATTAGAGCAAATTCATTTTAACTTTGGTTTAATTCCATTAAAATTTCCAGAAGAAAGAAAATTTGCCTTTTAAAGTATTACTTCTCTTATAGTCTCAGTTTTTATTATAGTCTTATTAGTCAAAAAGCTAAAAATTCTTTTACATATAAAAAACAAACCCCGATTTTACTATTGGACATTATTTTCCCCCTATTTCTAGTTTAAAGTTAATACTTTTCATTTTTTACCACAAATTCATGAAGATTAATAATATAGTTCATGGGAAGCTGAGTAAACCCTTCAGAAGAAAATCGGTATAAATAAAAGTATAAGTAAAGGAGTATCTCCCTGAAGATGTGAATTTATTCTCTGCAGCATTTCTATGCCTCCTTTCTTCCTAGGAAACAAGACCAAGAGTTATGCTCTGCTGTCTTGCCTGCCTTCTCACAGACAGTGGCAACTTCTTACAGAGTGTTAAACTATGTTAGTTATTGAGCTTTTGATGTCTGAAGTCATAACTGTACAGTATCAAGGGGTTGAGGACAGGTAAAGTTTATACTGTTCCTGATAGAAAGACGGCTGAAGAGACCAGTGGTATTAGGATTTTAGACATGTTTAGCCTGTTAATTGTTACAGAACATCCAGGCCATTCTACATTTTAGAACACTGCATTGTTACTTAAGTGGTTAAACAAAAGAATTAATGAAACTTACATTCTTTTACTAGAGGCCCAGTGCACAAATTAGTGCACCAGTGGGGTCCCTCGGTCCGGCCTGCTGAATTGGGCCGAAACCAGCTCTCCGACATCCTCCAAGGGGTCCCGGATTGAGAGAGAGTGCAGGCCAGGCCGAGGGACCCCACCAGTGCACAATTGGGGCCAGGGAGGGATGCTGGAGGTTGGCCAACTGGGGAGGGACTGCAGGAAGGCTCCAGGGTGTGTCCAGCCTGTTTCACTCAGTCTCGATTGGCCAGCCCCCAGCAGCAAGCTAATCTACCAGTTGGAGCATCTGGCCCCTGGTGGTCAGTGCACATCATAGCGAGCTGTTGAGCAGCCTCAGCATATCATTAGCATATTATGCTTTGATTGGTTGAATGGACGACCAGATACTTAGCATATTAGACTTCTATTATCGCTAGCCTGGTCGCCCCACGCAGCCTGCTGCTCAGTTGTTTAGTCAGCCCTCACTAATCCCCCTGATGGCCAGGTTGCTCCATGCAGCCTGCAGCTTGGTCGTTTGGTTGTCCCTCACTGACCCCCCTGCTGGCCTTGTTGCCCCACTCACCTGTTCGGTCGTCCGTTTGGTTGTTCAGATGTGACGGCCCCTGGCTCTTTATATATATAGAAGATAATAAAAGTGTAATATGCTAGTTAAACCAGACGTCCTTCTGGACAACCTTCTGGATGAAAGCTGGGGCTGCGAGGAAAGCCCGGGTCCTGAGTGCTGCCGGTTGTCAGAGGGAAGCCGGTGCTGGCAGCGGGGGGAAGGAAGACCTACTCTTGCACGAATTTTGTGCATCAGGCCTCTAGTATAGGATAGGATTAGTGATGAAGGCAGGAATGGGCTGAAGGAATTTTTAGCAGTTTGGCCATTCTCTAATACTTCGTAAAGTTCTAAATGTATAATAAAAGGAAGAAATGTATAATAAAAGGACGAAATTTCAAAGATGTAATATTCAATGTTTGTATTTTTAAATAGAAAGTTGATTGGAGAGTATGATAAAATGCATGGAAATTGGTGGGGTTTTTATTTAATAAGTGATATAAACATGAAAGCAAAGTATAGTTTCATAGATCTTTATTTTAAAACTAGAGGCCCGGTGCACGAGATTCGTGCACTCAGGGCAGCGGGAGGGGATCCCTCAGCCTGGTCTGCGCCCTCTCCCAGTCCGGGAGCCCTCAGGGGATGTCTGCCTGCAGGGAGCTAGCCTAAGCCAGCAGTTGGACATCCTTACTGCTGCTGCGGAGGTGGGAGAGGCTCCCGTCACCACCGCTGCACTCGCCAACCTTGAGCCTGGCTTCTGGCTGAGCGGCACTCCCCTGTGGGAGTGCACTGACCACCAGAGGACAGCTCCTGCATTAGGCATTTGCCCCCAGGTGGTCAGTGCATGTCATAGCAACCGGTTGTTCTGCTGTTAAGTTGATTTGCTTATTAGCCTTTTATTATATAGAATAATTTCGGCAAAGGTAAAATGAATAAAAGTTAATGAGGATAAAATTAAAATTGAAGGCTAATACAATTTCTCAGGGAAAGGGATGAATTGGAAACTAAGCTGTCCCTTCTCCCTTTTTTGAAAAAGAGGTTAGTACAGACATGCATTAACTTTTTTCTGTTAAGGATCAAATCCCTATTTGGCATCTTAGAGAATTGTTCTGATTTGGGAGTTTCAGACAGATCTACCCCCTTGTCTTCCTCTCTACTGCTTTTCAAACTCCTGTGTTAGTATGTACACATTACTGGTCATCCTTTATGGGCTTGCTTCTTACTGTTACCCTTCCTGTGAATAGCTGATCTGTTTGTGGTGAAAGGATTTTAGTATATTCTTGGGAGCGTAAGTACTCTAAAAGGAGCATTGCCTGTTAAAGAGACTTTTGAGGGGAAAACTAGGGAAGGGGTTATTTTTTAAAAGGTGATCCTGGGGGAAAATAATTAGCCCTTATATGTAGATGCTCTTTAACAAATTTGTATTAGAAAACAAAAAATAGTGTCCAGTTACAGAAGTTACAAATAAACTTCTTTCTGCTACAAGAAGTTTAAGCATTTAGGTCAGTGATGGCGAACCTATGACACAAGTGTCAGAGGTGACACGCGGACTCATTTTTTTGGTTGATTTTTCTTTGTTAAGTGGCATTTAAATATATAAAATAAATACCAAAAATAGAAATCTTTGTTTTACTATGGTTGCAAATATCAAAACATTTCTATATGTGACATGGCACCAGAGTTAAGTTAGGGTTTTTCAAAATGCTGACACACCGGGCTCAAAAGGTTCGCCATCACTGATTTAGGTTAAGGTGGTTCATTGTATCTGCCCAGTGATAGGTGATGGGTAAAGAGTTCAGTGTTAAGCATAGATTCACTCACTTTAAGACTTACTGACTACATCAAAGTAGAAGAAAGAAATGGATAAGGCGCCCTGCACAGGGGTTATTATTCATGAATGAAAATGTTCACATTTATATGTACTTGTTGATATAAAAATAAATAAAACAGCAATTTGGAACTTAAAAATACATTGTCAAATATGAAAAAAAAACACCTGTTTACAATGTGTGAGGAGGGCTTGGGTAAGAAGTTAAAGGACAACATACTATAAATGTAATCTTGATGTCCTTACTAGTGTTTTGTATATATATTAATGTTGGCATTTCACATATTAAATTTTCTCATCAAAAGGAAAGATCTACTTTAAGGACCTATGCTTTATGGTTAAAACGGCTTCTTCCTTTTAGATCATCTCCTGTACACATCATAGCTACTAGCAAGAGTTTACATTCCTATGCACGCCCCCCACCGGTGTCCTCTTCTTCTAAGAGCGAGCCAGCCTTCCCTCACCACTGGAAGGAGGAAACACCAGTCAGACATGAAAGGGTGAGTTTATTCATGAGATTAAACTTTTACAAAGTTTGCACAACAGTCATAATATATTAACTTTCCCTCTCTAAAAAGTCTTTTGAAGCACATACAGATGGAATATAGTATGTCTCATTGTTCTAGTGGTCTGGGTTTGATTTTATGTACAGCTTTATTAACTGTTAGGAAAGTTTGTTACAAGTGGGAATATATATTTAACTAAAACTTTCAAAAACTTCAGTTTTCAAAGGTATATTTGCCCCAAGCTTAAAATGATTAAGTTACCCCCTGGTCAGAAGAGAACCTGAAATCAGCTGGAGACAGATGGTAATAAGGTACATTTAAAAATAAACAGTTTGTAATGTTTTTCTTCACAGGCAAATAGTGAGTCAGAATCTGGCATTTTCTGCATGTCCTCCCTCTCAGATGATGATGATTTGGGATGGTGCAATTCCTGGCCTTCAACTGCTTGGCACTGTTTTTTGAAAGGTAAAAAAGAAAATACTTGAATTTGTTTACAGCTTACTTGTGTAGCACACTGTCACATAACTAATACTTATTTTTACTTAAACTTTAGGCACACGACTGTGCTTTCATAAGGGAAGCAATAAGGAATGGCAGGATGTTGAAGATTTTGCTAGAGCTGAAGGCTGTGATAATGAGGAAGATCTCCAAATGGGCACTCACAAGGTTAACTTAAAATTCCTAAAAAAAAAAATCTTTTAAAATGAAACATAATGTTTATTATTGTTCTGCAGGTATATCCTCCATTTACTTTCATATTTAAATAATCTTAAATTGTAGGTAGTGGTTTTGTGACTACTTATTGTTGCTTAGCCTGATGGAGAGACTTTAGGTTTACCTTTGTAATTATGTTTTCTTAGATGGGAAAACCAAACTGGCATTAAAAATAAATGAGCCCTGCCCACCCAGCATGGCTCACCCCGCATGGCTCAGTGGTTGAACCTGCACCTATGAACCAGGAGGTCATGGTTCCATTCCCGGTCAGGGCACATGCCTGGGTTGTGGACTCGATCCCCATGTGGGGCGTGCAGGAGGCAGCTGATCAATGATTCTCATCATTGATGTTTCTGTCTCTCCCCCCCTCCCTTTCCCTTCATCTCTGAAATAAAAAATATATATATTACAAAAACAAATAAATGATTCCTAGCCAGTGTGGCTCAGTTGGTTGGAGCGTGGTCTACTGTACTGAAAGGTTGCAGGTTCAATTCCCAGTCAGGGCATTATGGAAGGCAATCCTATCAATCAGTGTTCTCTTTCATATGTATATTTCCTGCCCCCTCCCCCCCAAATCAATAAATATATCCTTGGGTGAGGATTAAAAATAAATAAATGAACAAACAAAACCAAAGCTTTATCTTTGGTAATCTATGAGGTGGTTAATTCCCCTTGTGTAATTAAAAGTTGCTTATATTGTTACTTTTTAAATGACTTCATAAAAACACTGCCATTTTCTTTACTTTTTTTTCTAGTTTTCAATTATATTTTATTGAGTTATAGTGTATATATCATAGCATTCACCTTTTTAAAGTGTACAGTGTACAGTTCAATGCTTTTTAGTATACTACAAGAATGTGCAACCATCACAGGTATCTAATTCCAAAATATTTTCATCACCTCTAAAAGAAAAGTGTAAAAGATCATTCCCTATTCCTCCCCTTTCCCTAGACTCTGGCGATCACAAATCTGTTTTCAGTACCTATGGATTTGTCTTTATTGGATATTCCCTGTAAATGAAGCCACACAATATATTACCTCTTGTGACTGGCTTCTTTCACTTAGTATAATGTTTTCAAGGTTTGTCTATGAGGTATATAAGAACTGTGTCCTTTTTATGACTGAATAATATTCTATATGGATGTATTGGACTTATTCATTCATCAGTTAAAAAACATTTGGGTTTGTCACTCTGGCTATTGAGGAGAAACGCTGCTGTGAAACTTCCTGTACAAACTTGTGAATGAACATGTTTTAATTTCTATGGTTATATACTTATATATATATAAGGAGTGCAATTACTAGGTCATATGGTAACTCCATGTTTTAACATTTTGAGGAACTTACATTTATATCACTAATATATGAAAGTTCTATCTCTGCATCCTCATCTACAGTTACCTCCTGTTTCACTCAAAAGCCGTCTTAGTGTGCGTAAAGTGGTATTTTCTCCTTGTTTGATTTGCATTTCCCTAATGACTAATGATGGTGAGCATATTCCCATGTTCTTTTTTTTTTAAAGCAGTCTTTTTTTAAAAAATATATTTTATTGTATTTTTACAGAGAGGAAGGCAGAGGGATAGAGAGTTAGAAACATCGATGAGAAAGAAACATCAATCAGCTGCCTCCTGCACACCCCCCACTGGGACAGTGCCCTTGACTGGAATCGAATCGGGGATCTTTCAGTCCGCAGGCCAACGCTCTATCCACTGAGCCAAACCAGTCAGGGCATATTCCCATGTTCTTATTGGTCATTTGTGTATCATCTTAGAGGAACTCTATTCAAATAATTTCCATTTTCAATTGGGTTGTCTTTTTATTGATATATAAGTGTCCTTCAGATGTCCTGGGAAGTATACCTTATCGCACCCTCTTCAATCCAGGACCCCTCAGGGGATGCCGGATCGGGCCTAAACTGGCTGTCATACATTTCATCTCACAATTCAGGACCACTGGCTCCTAACCACTTGCCTGCCTGCCTGCCTGATCACCCCAACCCCCTCTGCCTGCTGACCTGATCGCCCCTAACTGCCTCTGTCTGCCAGCTTGATCGCTCCCTAACTGTTCCCCTGCCAGCCTGATTGCCGTAACTGCCCTCCCCTACTGGCATGATCACCCCCTAAGTGCCCTCCCCTGCTGGCCTTATCGCCCCCTAACTGCTCTCCCTTGCTGGCCTGATGCCCCTAACCATCTCTGCCTCGGCCCCTGCCACTGTGGCTTTGTCCAGAAGATGTCTGGTCTAATTAACATATTACCCTTTTATTATATAGATGGTGTTCGGTATGGTCAAAAATCATTCCTTTTTTTTTTTTTTTTTGCATGTAGATATATGGATGTCCCAGCATAATATGTTGAAAAGACATTTTTTCTCAAAATTTTTTGTCACCTAGTTGAAAATAAAAAA
Organism: Myotis davidii; assembly: GCF_000327345.1. Taxonomy (NCBI): domain Eukaryota; kingdom Metazoa; phylum Chordata; class Mammalia; order Chiroptera; family Vespertilionidae; genus Myotis; species Myotis davidii. The sequence continues at coordinate 1,115,652 of NW_006299390.1, read as the reverse complement.
CACTGGCATTTTCTAGGTTGATAAGTAAAACAACAGGATAAATATTGGTTGACACCTTTGTCTTTGAAACCTTTAATTTCTCCATCTCTACAGTAGGTAGAAAAATTGGGCATGTGAATGAAGTGCTTCTTTACAATTCCTGTTATCCCCTGATGTTGAGTTTCTTAGAAAATTAGTCCCCACATGGCTGCCTTCAGTTCTCCCCTCTTCATTATAGTGGTTTGCCATAGCTTGGCTTTGGCCTATACCACTCTCCTACAGTTTCAAAGGTTATTAGCTTGGTTCTGATTACTAGAGAGGCTTCTACTTGTTCTGTTTAACATCTCTGCAACATCTGACAGAGAGGATGAGTTCCTAACATTGTTTTGATTTGTGTAGCACGGCAGTGCCCTGATTTTTGCGTGGTGGTTTGTGTGCCCATAATGTTGAATGTAAGCAAGTTTCTGCTCCTTTTCACTCTCTTAACCAATTCTTCTTTGCTGATAATGTCAGCATCACCTCCTTGTGGCCTGTGGAAAGCTCTGTGGACTTGGAGTCAGGAAACCTGGCTCCCTTTCCAGCTCTTCAGTAACTACTTTTGTGACTGACCTGGGGCAAATAATTAACCCTAGTAGTTTTGGCTTCCTGATCTGTTAAATGGGGTTGGATTCGTTTTAAAGTCTTGTAGCCCCAAGAATTAGAAGATTCTGTAATTCAGTTATTTGCAAATATATGCCTGTAGCCTTTACTTGTATGTTTCCAACTGCATGTTAGACCTATTTGTACATGAATATCAATCAGTTATTCAAACTCGGCTTATTAGTATAATCAAATCTGGATTCACCTTTTTTAATTCTCCTTCCTGGCTTACTTTCAACTCTGTTCTTTAAAGGTATTGTTATCCCTGATTACCAGATTCAAAACCAGGATGTTGCTATTCCCTTTCCTCCCTTCATATTTAGTTATCAGTTTTATTTCCTTAAAGATTTTTACAGTCATCCTTCTCTCCCATTCTTTGTTTTGTTTTTTGTTTTTAAATATATTTTTATTGAGTTCAGAGAGGAAAGGAGAGAGAGGTAGAAACATCAGTGATGAGAGAATCACTGATCAGCTGCCTCTTGCACGCCTCCCCGACTGGGGATTGAGCCCGAAACCCAGGCGTGTGCCCTTGACCGGAATCGAATCTGGGACCCTTCAGTCCATAGGTCCGCACTCGATCCGCTGAGCCAGACCAGCTGGGCCCATTCTTTACTTGGTTCATGCACTAGATGTAATAATAATTGGATATTCTAGCTAGGTGTTGGCATGTCTTTCTCTTTTGTTTTTCTGTGAATTTAAGGGTAAGGATTATGTACTGTTGATTATATTTTTTTCAGAGCCTAGTACAAGGCATGTACTAAATGCTCAATAAATATTTGTTGAATTTAAATTTAGCCTGGTTCTACCACCACTATACTTGTTAATTCAAGACTGATGGACTTCTCTCATTGTATTTTGAAATAAATGAATATTAGAGGTAACTTTCTGAAGTCATTTATCATCTTAAAAGTTAATAAAAATACTTTTATTGACTTCCCAATACCCTCTCAAAGGAAAGTTGGAGCACTTTGCCTGTCTCTAAGGCCCTTTACTTACTAAGTGGTTCGGCCTCTCCTTTTCAGTACTTGTCCCAACTTAGAATTCATCTTGTATTTTTAGCAAATACTCAGCACTACCCAAAGCAGTTGTTTATTGTAACTATTCCTCGTGTAAGGCATGTTCTTCTACTTTTCTAAATTTCTTTCTTTTAAATCGCAATTCAAAGGGAAATTGAAAGCCTCCCTGATCTTGCTCTCTCTTTGAATTAAACTGTATTAGCATTATTTATACTTGAACTAAAATGCTTATTCCACTCCGCCTTATGTTGTAGTGATTTATATATGCCTTTTATTCACTACTGAGTCGAAAGCTCCATAAAGACAGGGATCCTTTTTGTTTGTTTTTACCTTTTCTACAAAGTCTTAACTGTAGTAGGAACTTCACTATGTGTTAAATGGAATGTTGCCAATTCACTTAATATATGCATATATTTTCAGGGCTATGGTTCTGATGGTCTGAAGCTGTTATCACATGAAGAAAGTGTATCATTTGGCGAGTCTGTACTGAAGTTGACTTTTGATCCTGGTACAGTAGAAGATGGTTTACTAACTGTAGAGTGTAAGCTGGACCACCCTTTCTATGTTAAAAATAAAGGTAGGGCTTCAATTTGAATTTGTAGTAACTTTTAAAAGGAATCTTAAATCTATTAATATGTCTTGTGGCATAATTCTTTGGTGGTTAAGAAAAAGAATTTGAAGGGAAAATTTAAAACTATCTTAGGAAATGCCTTATGATGCTTAAATGTCTTAGTGATAGTCAGACTGAGCTCTACTTTCTGTGGCTATCAAAAACTTCGATTCATGTAACGTGAATATCTTGGTATATAGTTTGGGGTATGGAGTATTTTAGTAATTGCATTTTGGTTTAGGCTTACCAAATACACTGTATACCCAAAGCACTTCAGAGCCTTATTGCAATACCACCATGTTACACATAATAATACTTCAAGAGTATTTCATGGTCTCACTTACCTGCATTTATGCTGATTGACAGAACTTATTAATAAAATGCTAAATTAAACTACATTTTGGAGTGTTTGTTCATTGCTTACAGTAAATACTTGTAGTTGGCTTTATGGCAAATAATACATGACTTATATTTGAAAAATCTTGACTTAAATTTTTAAGACTCAGAAATGATATGTCTATCTTATAATAAATAATTTGGGTGCTTTTTGTCAGTCCCCATCCTTGATGCAACTATTGTTTGATTTAACTTTAGGTTGGTCATCGTTTTATCCAAGTTTGACTGTGGTACAGCATGGCATTCCATGTTGTGAAATTCATATTGGTGATGTATGTCTACCTCCTGGACACCCCGATGCCATTAATTTTGATGATTCAGGTGTTTTTGATACATTTAAAAGGTAATACTGCACTAATTATCTTTTTTCTGTTAAAAGTTTTCCCTAAACCTCCCTAATGATTGCTAAGTCAAATATTTAAGAGGTTAAACCTTTAGAGCTTTCAGAATTTTAAAAGAACTTTTAAAAGGACAAGTGTCCAACCTCACAGGAGGCATCCAGAGAAAGTTTGTATGTAGATAGATATCTGGGATTTTAAGACTCATTCTTTCTTTAACCTAATTATCAAATCTAGAGGCATTAGGTAGAGAATTCTCAAGAGTTTCTGTCTGCTATCTTACAGATTTTATTTCACTCAATTTAATATAACAAAATATAAGGTAAATATATTTGTTTATCAAAAGAATAAGGAAGCCCTAGCTTATTTGGCTTCAGTGAATAGAGCATTGGCCTATGGACTGAAATGTCCTGGGTTTGATTCTGGTCAAGGGCACCCAGTGCAGGAGGCAGCTAATCACTGATTCTCTTTCATCATTTATGTTTCTCTCTCTCCCTCTCCCTTCCTCTCTGAAATCAACAAAATATATTTAAAAGAAAAAAAAGAATTAGTAAGACTATTTTAAAAAGCGCAGACCATATGCTCAATAACATCTGTAAGATTGGAATTTAAATGCCATTTGATTACATCCTTCATATACAGTCTTTGAAAAACTAAAAAATGAGACAATACTTTAAGGTCTGATACTCTGATTATTTTTAACATGTAAATTAATGATAACTCTTATGTTTTGGTGAGAGTGTAAATAAAATTTTGGAAGATAATTTGGCTTTGTTTTACAACACTGAGTATCAGTAATCCTATTCCTCTGTATACCCTAGAGAAATAAACTCTTGTAGACATGTGCTAGGAGTTGTATAAATAAGTTCATAGATGTATTACTCATGATAGCAAAACTTGGAAACAATATTAATACTCATTGGCTGGGGAGGAAATATATAAATTGTGATATAATCGTACAGTGGAATTCTTTGTCAGTGGAATATTAATGAACCTTAACTATATATTTTAAAACATGAATCAGTTTTAGAAATAATGTTAAGTATTAGTCTCAGAAATATACAGTATGGTTCTATTTTTTTATGGAATCAGATGTTCTTCGAAAATGTATGTAGTCCTAACCTTTTCTCAGTGGGTAGAGGATCTGCCCTCGGACTGAGGGGTCACAGGCTTGATTCTGGTCAAGGGCATGTTACCCCAGCAGGCTTGATCCCTGGCCCAGGTCTGCGTGCATGTGGGAGGCAACCAATTGATGTGTCTCTCTCACTTGGATGTTTCTCTGTCTCTCTCCCTCCCTTCCATTGTCTCTAACAATCAGTGGGAAAAGAAAGAAGAAAATACACGTAGTAAAATTACAAATGTAATTATGTTTATATTATACTAGAGGCCCAGTGCACGAAATTTGTGCACTGGGGAGAGGGTGGAGTCCCCTCAGTCTAGCCTGCGCCCTCTTGTGGTTCAGGACCCATCGGGGGATGTCCGCCAGCTGGCCTAGGCCTGCTCTCCGTGCAGCCTGGGACCCCTTGCTCCTTACTGCTCACCTGTTCACTGCGCTCGCCAGGTGTGAACCTGGCTTCTGGCTGAGCAGCACTCCTCCTGTGGGAGTGCACTGACCACCAGGGGGCAGCTCCTGCATTGAGCATCTGCCCCTTGGTGGTCAGTGTGCATCATAGCAACTGGTTGTTCTGGTCGTTCTGCCGTAACAGTCACTTATGCTTTTATTATATAGACTAGGCCCGTTGCATGAAATTCGTGCACTCGGCAGTCCCTCAGTCCGGCCTGTGCCCTCTCACCCTTGGGGAGCGGGCCTAAGCCAGCAGTTGGACATCCTTAGCACTGCCGCAGAGGTGGGAGAGGCTCCCCACCACCGCTGCTGTGCTCGCCAGTGAGCCCGGCTTCTGGCTGAGCAGCGCTCCCCCTGTGGGAGCGCACTGACCACCATGGGGCAGTCCTGCATTGAGTGCCTGCCTCCTGGTGGTCAGTGCATGTCATAGCGACCGGTCATTCTGCTGTTCAGTCGATTTGCATATTATTCTTTTACTACGTAGGAGGATAATATTTATATAGTATATGTAATACGTATACAATTATGCTGGAGGTCTTCAAGACCACCCCTGGGTTTGATGAGTCACTAGGACTCACAGGATTCAGCATATAGTCATACAGCTCTGATTTCTTACAGTGAAAGGATACAAAGCAAAATTGGGAAAAATGGAAGGCATGGGGTGAAATGTGGGAGAAGCTAGGCTCCCAGGAGTCGCCCCCCAGTGGCCTCACAGAAGACATGCTTATTTCTGTCAGCAGTGAGTTGTGGCATGCATGAAATGTTATCTACCAAGGAATCTTGTTAAGACACTCAGCAGGGTTTTTTCCATGGATTTTAGAGAGAGTGGAAGAGGGAGAGGGGGGGGAGAGAGAAACAGAAACATTGGTGTGAGATGTGAGAGACATTGATTGGTTGCCCCCTGCCTGTGCCCCGACCAGGCCAGAGAGCGAACCTTTAACCCAGGAATGTGCTCCTGACTGGAAATCAAACCCTCAACCCTTCAGTGCATGGGCCGGCACTCTAACCACCTAGCAACACTGTCCTCGGCATCAGGTATTTTTTGTTGTTTTTTCAGAGAGGAAGGAAGAGGGAGAGAAAAAGAGAAACATCAGTGATGAGAGAGACTCATTGATTGGCTGCTTTCTGCATGCTCCACACTGGGTCGGGCATGTGCCCTTGAATTAAACCCAGAACCCTCAGTCCACAGGCTGACACTCTATCCACTGAGCCAAACCAGCTAGGGCTGTTTGGGAGCTGATAATGTAAGCTGCCTTAGGCTGGCACATACCAAATTTTCAAACTTCCAAAAGGGAAGCAGGTGTTTGGGGTGAACCATATTGTTTGTACACACAGTTTAGACACAGTGAGCCACTCCTCTCAGTTGTGGGAATGATGGGAACCTTCTCGAAATCCAAGTTAATCAAGGGCCAACCTTCTAAGTAAATCTTTGAAAGGATATCAATTAGGCCTGCTATTTAAAGTCTTTCTGCAAAACAAAATATTATGTATTATTATATAATATTATCTATAATAATAAAATAGTAATATGCCAATTAGACCGGACAGCCGAAAGACTTTCCGGACATCATTCTGGACGTCCTTTCGGATGAAGCCGTGGTGGCAGGGGCGGAGGCAGAGGCAGTTAGGGGCGATGACGCGGGGAGGCGAGTGGTTAGGGTGATCAGGCAGGCAGATGAGTGGTTAGGGGCGATCAGGCAGGCAGGCGAGCGGTTAGGGGTGATCAGGCAGGCAGGCAAGCGGTTAGGGGGGATCAGGCAGGCAGGCAAGCGGTTAGGGGGGATCAGGCAGGCAGGCAAGCGGTTAGGGGGGATCAGGCAGGCAGGCAAGCGGTTAGGGGTGATCAGGGAGGCAGGCAAGCGGTTAGGAGCCAGTGGTCCTGGATTGCAAGAGGGATGTCTGACTGCCAGTTTAGGCCTGATCCCACAGGGCCTACACCAGCAGTCGGATATCCCTGAGGGATCCCGATTTCAGGGTTGCAAGGGGGTGCAGGCCAGGCTGAGGGACCCCTCCCCCACTGCAGGAATTTCATGCACCAGGCCTCCAATAAATATATGTATATATAATTATATATAAGTTAACATTAACATAATTACTGCTATTATAGTATTTTTTGTTCATATAAATGAATAATGCACTGTTTTTACAATAAAGTTATCAAAAAGGGAATGATAACCCATAGTTTTATCCCTGGAGGGTGGCAAATATAGAACTTGGGTGATACTAGAAATACTTTATTTCTTAATTGGTTTTGCATTCTTATTTGTATGCTTCATAACTTATGTGTCAAATATTGCATAGTGCAAGACTTCTTTTTTAAAGCAAAAAGGGACATTTGGCTACCTAATTTGTTTTTCCAGGATGGTAAGTTCTTAACTGCTTGGTCCCACCAAGTAGCAGTCAGACATTAGTCTTACTTTTCTCTGGAGTGACAGCAGCACCCGTTTTCCCACCCTAGAAAGCAGTTTGATCTAAGGCAGTGGTTCTCAACCTTGGCTGCACCTTAGAATCACCTGGGAATCGTTTTAAAATCCTGATTTCTGGGCCTCATCCACTGGAAATTCTGTTTCTTTGTTATGGGGCGGGGCCACAACATTAGTAACAAAGAAACAGAATTTCCTGAGGATAAGGCCCAGAAATCAGGATTTTAAAACGATTCCCAGGTGATTCTAATGTGCAGCCAAGGTTGAGAACCACTGATTTGGAGAAAACATGAAAAAGTTGAGAAGTATGAACTTGACTAAATTTTCGTTGTGGATTGGATTGACTTTTGGTGGGCGGGTTTGGGGATGGGTGTTAAAGGAGATGTTGCCTGGTACAAGGAAGGCAAGAAGGGAAAGGCAGAAAGGAGAAATAGTCTGCAAGGAAGCCCTGAGTCATGCTGTTCAGGGAAGGCATTTGAGTAGATAAGGAACAGAAGTCAGCAATAAGTTGATAAGTTCTTAAACACAATTGTGTGAAAGGAAGTTTCTAAGTGAGCATGATTTGAAGAAGTCCATTCGAGACATTGAGAATTGAGGCCAATCTTCTAGGCATCAGGCAGGTTTAAAACAATCACTGTGAAGTTGACATTTCTGCTCAAGTAATATGATTTAACAAGCACTATGCATATGTTAGCTTATTTAATTTTCACTACCCTGTGAGATTATATTCTCATTTTACAGAGAGAGAACTATAGCTGAGAGAGGGAAAAAGAATATTCCCCCCAAATAGCCAGTTAATATCAGAACTAGGATTCAAGCCAGTAACTTAAAAAGATTCCAGGTTTAGTATGCAATAATAGATGCCCCCATTGAGTAGCTATTAAGTTGTTAGGATATGTTATAATATAGGGTGGCTTTGGGGGAAGATTGATGTATGATTAAACAAATGACACAGATTACTATGCATTTTAAAGTTCTTTTAGCTGCATTGAACTACCGTTACCAAACATTTTTGTAGTAGTCTTTAGACCTTGTATATGCTTTCCACTCTTTAATTTTCTAATTTTAGGCTTCTAGAGGCCAAGACATTCGATTATAAAATTTGTCAAAAAGTGAATTCTAGCCTGGCTGGTGTTGCTCAGTGGTTGAGCATCTACCCATGAATCAAAAGATCACCAGTTTGATTCCCGGTCAGGACATATACCTGTTTTTTGTGCTCTATCCTTAGTAGGGGGCCTGTAGGAGGCAGCTTATTGATGTTCTATCTCTCTCCCTTCCTCCAAAAAAAAGTCAATAAAAAATATTTTTTTAAAAAAAGTGAATCTAAAGTGAGAAAAAATGGGTGTCTGGGATCTGGAAGAGAGACTACCTATGAATACAGTATGTGGAGTCAGTTTTCATTTTATAAGTAACCACCAATGGTGAAGTTGTTAGTGCTGGTGACATAGGGGGAATACATTGAAATTTCCAATTAGATGCTAAAGGTTGTTAAGTCGAATTAAAACCATTCTTTTATTTTTTTTAGCTATGACTTCACACCTATGGATTCTTCTGCAGTCTATGTGCTAAGTAGTATGGCTCGTCAACGTCGTGCATCTCTGTCATGTGGAGGATCTGGAGGTCAAGACTTTGCAAGATCTGGATTCAGTAAAAACTGTGGCTCACCTGGATCATCACAGCTCTCTTCCAATTCTTTGTATGCTAAAGCTGTCAAAAATCACAGCTCAGGGACTGTGAGTGCCACCTCTCCTAACAAGTGCAAAAGACCAATGAATGCCTTCATGCTTTTTGCCAAAAAATACAGAGTTGAATATACTCAGATGTATCCAGGGAAAGATAACAGGTAAAAATAGTGATGATTCTAATAATTAACACTTAAATGTAGTTCACAAGCACTAGTGCAGTTAACCTTATTCCTAAATAGCTTTTATTACTGAATTCTTTGTTTTCTTAGGTTGACTACAAAGTAAAGTTTTAGTGGAATTTTTAGGGTTATAATCCTACTAGAGTCCCGGTGCACAAAATTTGTGCACTCGGGGGTGGGGGTGGGGAGGGTCCCTCAACCTGGCCTGTGCCGTCTTGCAGTCCAGGAGACCTCGGGGGATGTGCAACTGATGGCTGCAGGCCTAAGCTGTCAGTCGGACATCCTTAGAGCTGCCGTGGAGGTGGGAGAGGCTCCTGCCACCACGAGACAGGCTCCTGCGTTGAGCATCTGCCCCCTGGTGATCAGTGCACGTCACAGCGACTGGTCGTTCCACTGTTTGGCCAATTTGCATATTGGCCTTTTATATAGGATATAATAAAAGGCCAATATGCAAATTGTCCCCTTGACTGGGTGTTTGACAGGGAGTTGACCAAGAGTTTGGGGGTGGGGCTGGCCTACCAACTGCCTGCGGCCCTTCCCCCCAATTGGGGCAGTCTGGCTGGACCCCACCCGTGGCCAAATTCATGCACCGGGCCTCTAGTTACTTTATAATACCTAGGCATTATAAATTTTATACATAATGCTTAGGTATTAGACACTGAGTGGTGAGGACCTGCCATCTAAAGTAGTAGTAAATATAATTCATCTGTTAAAGGACTCAGGTCTAACAACTGACAATTCCGTCTTTATTGAAAAGCAATTGTGTCATAGTATGGAATGTGCAGGAATTGGCAATTTGTAATAACTGCCAGATTTGTCAAAAGTAAACCTAGAAGTGTCCTCAGTAGAGCCCTGGAATAAAAATTAACTTGTCCTTCCTATTCTGTTTGCTGTACACTTATCTCTTAGAATCCTCTCCAGCTCACTCCCTCTCAAACCAGCCAAGTTCTCCACAGATGAAAATATCTTCTTTCATCTTCCTAGTTTCCTGACAATCAAAACTACCATTTACTTTACCCATGATATCATGAGAAGTCAAATGATTATCCACATCAAATAATCAGGGTTGAATGTTTCATGAGCTTTAATTTTTATATTTATGTATATACTAGAGACCCAGTGGCCTGAGGCAATGTATCTGGCCTTGGATCATTAACTTACACAGCTCACGAAGATACATGCCTGCGCCCTCTCACAGCCCGGGACCCCTCAGTGGACATCCCCCAAGGGGTCTTTAGTGCTGCCGCGGAGGGAGGAGAGGCTCCCACCACGGCCGCTGTGCTCCCCAGCTGTGAACCCGGCTTCTGGCTGAGAGGCGCTCCCCCTGTGGGAGCGCACTGACCACCAGGGGCAGCTCCTGCATTGAGCATCTGCCCCTCTGGTGGTCAGTGTGCGTCATAGCGACGAGTCGTTCCGCCGTCCAGTCTATTTACATATTAGCCTTTTATTATATGGGATTTGAGATGTAATTGATATCTCTATATATAAAAGCCCATAGACCGAAACGGCAGAACAACTGGTGGCTATGACGTGCACGGCAGCAGCCAACCAGCCTGGTTGCTCAGATGGGCCCCCGACACCCCGATTGGAGGCAGGGCCTGCCGGCCAACCACCCATGGGTGCGCATCTGTTGGGCCAGCCAGACCCCACCCATGCACAAATTCATGCACCGGGCCTTTAGTACCATTATATTAGTTTGAGGTGTATAAACGATTCAGTCTCTCTATATATACACAGAGGGTGTATATACGTGTGTGTGTGTGTGTGTGTGTGTGTGTGTGTGTGTGTGTGTCTATATCCTAGGCAACCATTACAATGGTTGACCGGTCACTATGATGCACACTGATCACCAGGGGGCAGATGGTCAGTGCACTCCCACAGCCAACCACCTGTGGCCAGCCAACCTCCCACGGTCCCTCCCCTTGGCCTGCCAGCTCCAATGGGACCCAATGGCTGGCCAGGCCGAGGGACCCAACCCATGCACGAATTCATGCACCAGGCCTTTAATATTTGTATATATTGCAAAATGATTACCACAATAAGCCTAGTTAACATCCATCACCACACTAATTTTTTTTTCTTGTAATGAGAATTTTTAAGAACCACTCTCTTAGCAACTTTCAAATAAGCAATACAGTACTGTAAGTTGTACATTGCATCCCCAGGACTTACTTTATAACTGGAAGTTTGTACCCTTGGACCATCTTTACCTGTTTTGTCCCCCCAAATCTAGTAACCACCAGTCTGTTTTCATGAACTTAATTTTAAAAGGGAAGCTTCCTATATCAGATGCATCTCTGATTTAAGAATTGATACATATCTGAATATTTCTTATTGGTTTAACTGTTAAATGTATCAACCATTATGTGGTAGCTTTAACCTACAGACTACAAAAACTGGCTTTTATTTTAATAAAGGAGGATGTAGCATAGTGTTTGATTGGATTAAAATTTTTGCTGCACATTTACTTTTTTTAGTAGCATTTCTGTGGTTGCTGTTTCTCTAAAGCTCACATGTGGATCTCTAGCTTCCCTGTCAATTAATGTAAAATCATTTGTATATACTTCATGCAGTCATTCCAGGACCTTTTGTTTTCTATGAGTGTCATGAAATTAATAGTTCAAAGCTCTTCATAGAAGGAAAATGGTTTATGTCTGCTCCTGAATGAGACTATTTTAGTAGATTTGAGAGCAGATTAACAAATACAGATTTTAGCTTTAAATTTTTATCATAATGTCTTATCAGTTTGACTTCTTTCCCCTTTGAGTTTATCTAGCTTTCTCAAGTGAATAAATACAAATATTGCCTAAGGCTTATTTGGTCTTGTCTAAGAAGGTAAACAGTAATGTGCACAGTCAGTGCCACATTTTCACTGTGGTTGCATGAATGAAAAAGACTTGGTTTTAATCATCATCATTTGACAGGTTATGGGCACAAAGTAAGAATAGCTTTTAATACAAGATGAATAATTTATGCTGCTGATACTGAATACTGTCTGCCTTAATATCTTAAACATCTTTTAAAAACCAGTGAACCAGGATAGATCCAACAGTAACTTAAACCATTTCTTTGAAATACTTTAACTTTTTTCTTTAAATCTGAGCTTGGTAGAACATCCATTTTTTTAAACCATTTTATATGTCCTTTGACAATTGGAAATGTTGGCACTATTACAGGAGGCTTTAACTGCCAAGGTTATGACAAACAGACCATGACTTGAGATTTTACTGGAAATGACTATACTTTTGACCTTTTCCCTCCTCTATGTTGGACAATTTCTGTCTTTTTTTTCTTTATATTTCTTCCTGAAGTAGCAGCACTTTTGTGAAATATTCTTGCCTTGAGCATGGTGTAAATATTTATTTTTACAGAGCCATAAGTGTGATCCTTGGTGACAGGTGGAAGAAAATGAAGAATGAAGAGAGAAGGATGTATACATTAGAAGCAAAGGCTTTGGCTGAAGAACAAAAACGTTTAAATCCTGACTGTTGGAAAAGGAAAAGAACCAATTCAGTATGTTTCAACAAGTAGTTTGCTTAACATTATCTTCACTCTTCCCCCAGAATTGTTCTGGCATGTTGGAGCGGTTGTTATAACCTTTAAAAGGTGTTGATCGGCCTTTTTGTACTTCAAAACCTAGTAATATTTTTATACCATCACGTAAGGCAGGCGGCCTTTTCTTCACTCAGTGCCATTTTCTCTATGAGCATGTAAGGTAGAATTGTAAGACATGCTTACGGAGAATGCTTGTCTGGAAATGTTGAGGTATAAAAATAATTTTGGAATGTATTTATTTCCAGTTGGGTTGAAAAATGGGTGTTAATTAACTCAGTGTCATGGTAGGATTTTTTTCTAAGTTGGAGATGGTATGTCTCTACAGCTTTTTGTTTTTAACCTTCATGGGGACTTCTGACATTTGTATATAATTTCTAGATTAAAAACCCCAG